>NC_140949.1:111462042-111919542 GCF_014529385.1 Adiantum capillus-veneris | reverse complement strand
GATTGTGAGTCATCTATTGCTTGTTTGGAAAGTTGTGAGGAAGATATAGACCCTAATATTTCCTATGGGATTGATGTGCTTGAAGAAAGTCCACAATACTACGTGGAGGACTATTGGGGACAAGTCAAACCTGTCTATCAAGTAGCTGCTCTTGCTTCAAGAGGCCAAAATATCAATTACACTGCTAAGAGACCACCTCTTCAATGCTATGAGTGTGGAGGTCCACATCGTGTGGCCGAGTGTCCTATTAGGCTACAAAATAATGCCACACTAATGCAAACCAATCAAGCGAGCACGTCTACAATGCCGTTACTCATGTGTAATCGATGTGGTATAGATAATTTGATTGCCCAATGTCCGAATAATCCAAATGCACCGAAGATCACATGATTGAGGTTACTGAGGAGCCATCACAAAGTACACCTGTGGTACCAGTAAACGTACTCACACGATCAATGCTCCAAAAACAAAATTATATTCTTGAAGAAAGAGACATGGCATCAATTGCCCAATCTCAGAAAAAGAAGAAAACACGAAGGAAGAGATCCCAAAAAGCAGTGAAGTTAGAACCTAGTTCAAAGACCAACATAGGGACTGGTGATGACCCCGTATATATGAACGACATTGAAGAGGATTCTGATTCAGGTGAAACCATGGAGACTAAATGACCACTAGGAAAGAAACCAACGAGGAAGATCGTCATGAGCCACAATGTCCAGGATCCAAGAAAAAGATAGGAACTTACCCAAACCCTACAGAGGAGATTGAGCGAGTCAAGCAAATAAGGAGTTAGGTAGAAGATACCCAAAGGGATCTAGAGCCAGCACCTAGGTAGATCCAGATTACAGACACAATTTTCCCTACGCAACAACAACCTCACCAAGTCCATAGACCCTTAGCCATACCTAGTGTCATCCAAGAAGAAAGTGACTTAAAGTCATGGGAAAGTGGGCGTACTCACTTCTTGTTGGAAAGAATGTTTACAGAGGGACTACCTGACCCTATTGAAGAAATGGAGATCCCATCTTCTCCATGTCAAGGGAGTGAAGCCCAAAAGGTGTCGTTAAATATTGCCAAATTGATGGATTTCATGGCTTCAAAAGTCAGAACCACCATCATGTCCAAACTATATGGAGAACCTGAGCTATTCTTAGCTCTTCAAGCTTTCCTCAATGGAGAACTGAAGATCGGGCTACCACAATTTGCACAGATGGATGGAGTTAGGGAAATGCCTATAGAGGAGGAACACTTAGATCCACAACCCAACCTAGATGAGAACCTTGTTATAGAAATACCTGTTAACAAGTTGGGAAAATACTTTGAGGGCAATGAATCCAATGCAACCATACTAATCACTAACAAGGGATTAACTGTGAAGGGAATCCTTGATGGTGGCACTGTGTTAGCATTGTGACTAAAAATTGATGGGAAACTATGGGAAGACATCACCTTGCGACCACAACCATAGTAGTAAAGATGGCCAATGGGTCTATTGTTAAACCTATTGGGATGCTAGAAGACCTCAAGGTCAAGGTCTTTTGACATAAAATAAGAGTTACCTTCATTGTTATGGATTTCTCCAAGCACACTATGGCATCTGAGATGATCTTAGGACGTCCTTTCATGAGGGAAGCAAAAATGGTGCATGACTGGTCTAAAAGCCATGTCTACTTGCATTTCCAAGATTCTGTCATTCAAGTGGATCTTGTAATTGGTCGAGCACATCCTCTAGGAAACAGGTTTATAATTGATCATAGTTCTGACACCACAGTTCACTCAGCCCCATTGCAGTATTGTTACACGTGTAAAGTAGACACTGATGTTGGGGAAGATTCTCCTTATATGGATGTATTACCTGGGATGACCGAGTTGGACAATGTGGATTGGGTCCACCTAGCAGCAACCATAGACACTTGGGAAAACAAGGGAACGACCTGGGTAACACCTCAGGGGGATGAAATGCCACCACCCGTACCCTTAAATATGCTAGAAGCAATGCTTCTGATGACCTACAAGATGAAGGTTTGACTGGCATTGGCACCAGTAGCATCTCATAAGACTATAGCCCACACAATTTGGGGTCAGAATCATCAATTGAAATTGACTCTGAGTACGAAGAATCTGAGTTAAATCTTAGTGCAAATGTGGGGAACAACAATTCATGGCCCAGTGGTACCCTAGATGACAATCTATCCAAGGGAGCAGAAGACACAAGTAGTGATTCATCTAGTGACTCTTCACTAGAGATCAGTCGTAATAAAAAATTAGACAAGAAGAGTATAAGAGGAGACGATATCGAGCAAATGTGCGTGCTAGAATCACGAAAGCATTTTTTGAAGACACTGATGATGATTCATTGGAATCTGACCCACCTCTACGATATCCAATTGATCTAAATAACCTCTATGGGAGAGTACTATATAACACATTATTGGATATAGGAGCTCAACATAATTTGTTATCCTATGGAGTTTGGAGTCAGTTAGGGAAGCCACCTCTATCTGAGAGTATTATCCAAGTCAAGGGTGTCAACAAGAAAAAAACTGCGGTTTTTATAATTTGGCACACTTTTGTCAGTTATGACAATGGGGTTGTAGCTCAAGACTTTTTGGTCATGCCTGTTGGAACTATGGAGGGTAATATAAACCTAGGATGCACGTGGATGATAGCCACCTAATGCACTATTGATTGGGGGAATGGGGGTGTCACAATGCAAAAACCAACTCTTAACCCTACCACTAAAGCCATAGTCCCTAAGATATTGCCTCTCAAGGAAATAAAACCCAAAACATTGCATGTCCAAGAGGTTGAACCATATGTCCCCATAGCTCAACTCTCTAGAGCTTCAACTGATGTAGTTGAAATAAAGCTTGAGACACACAAAACCCATCCTAATATAACAAAGAAAATATACAAGTGGGTCCCTAAAGCTTCTTTAGCGACCATAGCTAGTTCTCAAAGACAAGAGCCTGGTAAGAGACATCCCACTCGCCCCAAGAAATGTAAAGAAACGTTGCGTTGGATTCCTAAACGACTATTGGAAGCCCAAGGCTACTATCAAGGAAATGATCAAATTTTGGGTGCCAAAACATAAATTGTGCTCTTACTTGTCACCTGGCCCATATTAGCCCAATCCTGTAGCTCCAAACGAATTGACGATCACGAAAAGAAAAAAATCACCGAATGCTACACACCTGCTCCAGAGCTAGTTTGGGTACTGAAGAAAGAACGATTTGTTCCACCTAACTCAGGAACATGGAAGTCAAATGAAGCTTCTTGCTCTTCGTGTAGTTCCTATACGGAAATAGAAGCTTCGACACAACCTCCACCTACCATTGTACATATCCATACAAACAAAGAAGTGTTTACACCTCCCGTTGTAAGTTCACCACCTACAACAACGTTGCAAATAAAATCATGGGAGAGTACCTTACCACCCTTGCAACTAGATGAAATGCATAGGGCGGTCGAAAACTATCGGTTAAAGCCTTCACCCATAACAACTTGAAACAATTGGTTTCAAAGGGTGACGACATCATTCCAAAAGGTATGATCTACCCAAAGAAGTGGGGAGTATTCATTCACGTCAGCCTATTAAATTATTTCCCTCTTACCCTTATCTCCCTGACCCTTGAGCTTTTTGATTTTAGGGATTGTATATATATATATATATATATATATATATATATATATATATAGATATATAGTAACTAACCATCCTAGTTTAAAACAAAACAAAAAAAAATAAATAGTCAAGAGCAAGAGCAATTAGCAAACGAGTGTGCACAATACTAGTCAAAATCATTGACCCAGACCTACGCATGTCACATCCGGTACATTGAAACAAAAACCTATGTCATCAAACACCTTTGATCCTCATCACTTGAGTGATGAAGGGTAGGTAAGATTAATACGATAGGAGTGTTTCAGTTTTGGAGTTTGGTGATTAGCAAAGTTCTATTTTCCCACTGATGTGTCTCTGGAAGGTGGATGTTTGGTGGTGACTATTGTGCAGTTTGTGACTACATAAGGATGCCTTCAAAGGACAATGACAATGGATTTTTACTTGTTACAATGGGTGTTCTCCATTATATCAGGTGTATTACTTCCTTTTATCTATGCTTTCCACAGTTACATGTTTGCATCTTGTCATTTGAGTTCTAATAATGCATAAAATTTATGAAGTTGTGACATTGCCAATTTAGATGCTATAATTTTTTCAAACTTCTAGTACCTTCTTCTTCTCTTTGAGTTTGGTCTACTAGTTGGCTTTAAGTAGGTATCAGGACCTTAGGCTAAACTAGGCCACTTAATTGTTGACTTTAATTCCTAAATAGTTTATTAGTTATAGTAACTTTAGTAATGTTTTAGGCTATGAGGATATAGTTCTCTCTAGCGTATTCCACCTAAGTGTGACTTGTGTTGGGGAAGTCCATGTGTTAAGCTAGTATTTGAGACCTTGAGTCTCCCGGCTAGTTTATGCTCAAGATGGTATTTGAGACCTTGAGTCCCCCAGCTACTTGTAGCAATTATGGCAACGCCAAAAAAAGAAAACAAAAAAAAGAGAGAGAAAAAAGAAAAAAGAAAAAGCAAATAGCACAAACTTCCTTGTATTTTATGTTGATCACACGTAAGTGGTATAAGTGACAAGATCACTAGTCTTTAGACCCCGATGAGCATTCCTAGGGTTAAATACTCTTTAGTCGACATTTTTTAATTAACATTGGACAATTTAGTACTTACTTTAGCCCTAGCTCTTGTGTACTTCTCTTAGAGTCAACCTAATAGACCTTAACTCAATTGCATTTCATTCAGGTACCACGCTTGTTCTAGTTGGCAATGTTACAATTCATGTTTTTTTTTGCATTTCCTAGAATATCATGTATGCATCTCACTTATTGCACGCCTGCATATGCTGCCTTTGAGCTTTCACAATGTTGATTTCCTTCTGACACAGGTACTCCTATCGTGGATCTCGATGCTACGCTGTTATATTCTGAGGGCGGAATCTACATCAGGAAGGGGGGCACGTTAACCCACCGGCGTCCACTTCTAGTAGTCATCGGCCGGGCTTCTCGGTCCAATAGGAAAAGGGTAAGAGTGATCGCCGATGAGAGGCTGTTAGCTGAAGACGGGCAGCCACACTCAACTGAAGACTGACGAAATGATAAAAGAAGAAAATCCTTTGTAGTCATTCCTTGATTAAGAAAACCCGTAATTTCACTTGTAAATACTTGGGGCTTGCAGAAGTTTCCAATTTTGTATATTATTTTTGCCATTAGACTAAGTAGGATTTCACGTTGGAACATGAGGTTTTGTATTTGGAAGGTATATATACCAAATTCTAACCTTAATTAAAAAAGCCCCTCCCCTTTGTTGATTTTATGAAGTGTCTGTGAGGAGCGTATTCTGTGTACGAGAAATGGTCTTCCTACCCTCAAAACTTATCCAAATTTAAATCTAATACCATGGTGATGGTCCACAGGCTATGCCCTATCATACTGACAAGTTTCATGCAATTCTGAGCAAAAACACATACTACGCGTAGGATGTCTTTAGGCTTATTTTGCAGCACAAATCCTACTGTTTTAACTTGCAGGGCATCCTTAGTCCTCTTGAGCTCATGTTTCAATTTTCAAGTCAATTGGATATTTAAAACTCAATTTATCAACCAATCTGTAAATTAAATTAAAAAAATGCTAACTTTGGATTACTGAGTGCAACAGGATCCACGGCAGCCGCTAATCGCCAACAAAGAAGAAAAGAATGACCAACAAGGATTAACTGGATGAGGTGGAGCCATTTATAATACCAACTGGAACCATAAAGCCCACTACCACTTGGGTACAAAGCAACTTGCTTGAAGCAAACGACCTCAGAATATACCAAGGCATGTTCAAAGACCCAGAGGGCAATGCTATAGAGCTACCAATGATACCACAGGAACTCAATGAGTTCACAAGAAGGCCAGAGATAGTATCTATCTTGGAAAAGTTAGACTTACACAATTATTTTGAGGCTTTGCCCGCAGGAATTGACATTCAGAGAGTTTGAGATTTCGTCACAACAATAAAGGAGAATGGCATAGCCAAGGTAAAAAATCTGCAAGGAAAGAACAAAATGATTGTGATCAAGCCAGAGGCGGTTGCAAGTGCCTTGAACCTCTCTAATGCAGGAGACAGTGTCAACAAGAGGCGAGACGAGGTGAAGGTATACAAGGGAACCAAGAAGAACTACACCTTTGAGGATATTGCGGATTCAATGGTGGCAACCACGTGCCGACTATACAACCAATATTTCCATATCTGCACCAAGAGGCCTCAAAAGTACATTGTGCCACCTGCAGCAATTGGAACACATTCACATGGGCAATGAAGACAAGCCGCCCAAGAGAGATAGATTATGTGGCATACGTGCAGTACCACATTGTGAGGATGGGAACCAAGAATCCCACATATATTGGAGCACGGGAGATGCTCACCAAGGTAATATATGAAGCTCTAAATGCTAAAGGCCAGTGGCCTCTTCCTCCATCACACAATGAGTAGTTGAAGCTGACAGAAGACAAGGAAGAGGAGCAACCTACAGCTCCCAGGGTGGCCACCAGACTGAAAAGAAGGTTAGAGACAGTAGAGGAAGAGCCACCTCAACCAAAGAAAGGAAGCCATTCAAATGCCAACAAAAGAGACTAAATCCCAGAAGGCCACTCGGCTAGAGAGGCTGATGGAGAGTTTTAGAGCCAAAAGAATGCTTAAAAGAGATCTAAGCAAATTATGGATGCCCTCACTTGAGGCCATGTCTGGATCTTATTGAAGGACTAATAGGGATCGGTTCGAAGATTATATAAAGAATTTTGAGATCCTAGATGCGACGGCCGAGAATATTCCAATTATACCTTTTACCAAAGAAGAAGTTGATGATGTGAGGCGGCAGTTGTTAGAAGAGCAGGAAAGTGTAGAGCGAGAGAGGAAAACAAAGGCTGATCTGGAATTCAAAAAGAAGGAATCAAACCCACCATCAAGCCACAAGTCTAGTCCTCCACCATCACCACCTCCTCCTAGTCCTCCTCAACCTCCACAGACTGAGGAGTTGATTAAATCTGAGAAGCTGCAAGACTTCAAGAAAGAAGAGGACAAAGAGAAAGAGCATAAGGAAAAGTTTGAACCAAAGCTTGAGAAGCAAGATCCAGAAGCAAAAAACTATAGAATATTCTTGGATCTACTAGCTGTTGGATACACCCAAGAAGAGGCAGCTCATACAGCTTTCAACTGTCAACCCCTAAACCAAAAGAATACACGTTGCGCCCTCATTTGGTGGAGCTAAAGGAGATTGCAATAAATACAATGGATTTGCAACCACAAGACGAAGATTGGGAAGAAGTGATGCAGAGGCTGCAAGGATTAAGAGCCAGATCAGTGGCCAAAGAGATTGAGTATGAAGGGCGGAAGTTGAGTGAAGTAAAGGTGAAAGCTAACACTTCAGAAGCAAAGTCAAGAGAAAATGCACAGCCAAGCACAGTTGCAAGCTGAACTAGAAGCAGCACTGAAGAAATGTCAAGAGTTAGAAAGTCAAAATCGAGAAACCACTCAGAAGCTAATGAACTCTGAATAAGAGTACCAAAAAATCAGCAATGCTCTGACTAAAGCCAAAAAGGAAAGGGATGGGCTCACCCTACAGCTGGTGGAAGAATCAAAAGAGGTTGAGAGCTTGAGGGAGGCCAAAGACAAAGCTGAAATATGACCTGAGGCTAGCCAAGATGAGGTGATCGAACTACAGGATCAAATCAAAGTGAAAGATCAAATGATTCAGAGGTTGAGAGTGTCTCCGGGCAAAGCAAGAGCTGCAGCTATAACTAGTATTAGCCAAGATAAAGACGTGCTTGAAGAACAAATGATAGAACTTCAAAAAGAGTTGATGCTTGAAAAGAGGCAGAGAGTAATGCTAGCAAAGGCATCAATGGTGGTACAAGGCAGGTTAGAAGATGATAACAAATCACTGAAAGCTGAATTGGATAGGCTTCAAAAAAGACTAGAAGTTGACACAAAGACGCTGCAGATAGAGAATGATGAGGTAAGGTAGAAGCTAGAGAAAGCTGATAGAGTCAATGCAAAACTTAATGACCTATTAGTAGCTGTGACAGAACAAGCTCAATTAGCAAAAGATGACTTATAGAAGCAGTTGAACGAACTTAAGAGCCAACCAAGTGAAGAACCTCAACAAAGTCATGGGCCGGCTGCTATGGAAGGAATTGATATAGAGAATGTGTCAGATCTGGTGGACACAACAATACAAGAGGCCATTCATGTGGGACCCTTACAAGAGCCCCGGGATCTGACACAAGAAGAAGAACACAATCTACATAAAGCAATAGAAGTAGCCATAAAAGACACCGCCAAAGAAGTAATGTTGTGGGAGCAGAGGGTATTGAAGTCCATGACCATTCAGAGATTAGATGCAAATGTCGTTCGAGATGAATGGCTACAACCCTCTCTCCCCTATCCTCTTCTAAAATACGAGGCTGCTACACTCAACAAGAGGATTGAAGAGGAGCCTATAGCGCCGTTGTACCATGAAGACATCACCAAACCAGAAGGTGTTAAGCTCGTTGTGGACTCTCAACCAAAATGGAGGAAGGCATGGCTCACTAAATACCCACAGTATTTAGTACATTTGGTAGAGGTGTCGAAAATGATCAGAGATGACCTTAGCTTTTTCCCTCTACCAAGGATGTGGACATGGAAGGAACCTGAACTACTGAAGAGAAGCTACCCCACGTGGCTCAACTACACGAAGCTGCCAGGCTTGAAGGCAGGTGAGAAAATGAGTGAGCAATACATGGTGAAAACCCTAACGGGTGCCATTAAATTGTTCACTGGCTTGCCTGATCTCTCTTGCATTATGCTTAGAAAGATATGTAAAACACTTCTGATAGTCTTTGAGGTCTTCAAACCTGGACAAGCAACAGACATCATATTCTTCTTCCAGGACACTTATAGATGTGCTTATGACCTTTCTGCTCAACCTTCACATGAGGTGATACATGCCCTCTACCAAAGAATAATTTTCCTGCCCTCATACCATCTCCAAGCCTTTGAAGAAGCCTTCTACACCGGCTTCTTCACCATCAACACAGATATATTCGGCCCAACATTAGTGGCCCCGAATGCACGGTATGAGTCCGTTTTGAAGATGCGCGACATCCTCCACTGAAGCAGCGGCTCTACTGTCATGTCGGGGACGACATGAGCTAGGAGGGGGGAGTGTTAGCTGAAGATGGGCGGCCACACTCAATTGAAGATTGACGAAATGATAAAAGAAGGAAATCCTATGTAGTCATTCCCTGATTAAGAAAACCCGTAAGTTCACTTGTAAATACTTGGGGCTTGCAGAAGTTTCCAATTTTGTATATTATTTTTGCCATTAGACTAAGTAGGATTTCACTTTGGAACAGGAGGTTTTGTATTTGGAAGGTATATATACCAAATTCTAACCTTAATAAAAAAAAACCCTCCCCTTTGTTGATTCTATGAAGTGTCTGTGAGAAGTGTATTCTGTGTACGAGAGAGAGTGAGAGCTGATCTTGACGCTACGTGCACACTGGTGGTTGGAATCGAGTAAGGAGAAGTGCAGCGTGTTGCCCCCGGTGAGAGCTACGCGCCAATACCCACACTGCGCGTGTACGACCCGGCTTCGCGAGAATGACCCCGGAGCTATTTCTAGGGATTCGGTAAGCAAACGGTGTCTGTTTTCGCATTTCAGCATATCCACATGTTCCTATTGAGTAGAGCTACACATTAGACATCTTAGTTTTCAGAAATGTTGACCTGCAAAAACCTGTCAGACATCCTACGTGATTTTGCACTGGGTGTTTATGGGTAGGGTGTTGGGTCACGGACCTTAGGGAGAGTGTCCTATTGGTGTTAATAGGATATTCCTCAAGTTTCGTAGCGTTTCGAGAACGTCTAATCGGTATTTGGCTCATGGAAGCGTTGTAGGAAATCTCCTTCTGTGCACAATAGTAGGCTGCAACTTAGACATTGGGTAGAGACCTCTGTAGGAAGTAGTCAATAGTCGATCCAGTGTAGGTTGACACCCTATGCTTGCTTCCACGCGCCTGCCGGTCGAGCTTCGTCCTTAGCTGACAATTCTTGTTAGGTGAGTTCTCACTGTGCTGATGTCCGTCGCGGCGTATTCGCCAACAGAGGCACACTCTAACAGGAACATTCAAGGGTTAGTTGGCTAAGCATGGGCGCCCAAGTGTGAATGGACGAGCTCATATAAAAGTCACTTAAACCTAAAAATCACTCATTCTCTCATTTGTGCAATTGAAGAGTGCTCTTGCTCCATCTCCATTTTCTTCTTCTTCTTCATCTCCTTGTGTGTGTGTATGCGTGAGAGAGAGAGAGAGAGAGAGAGAGAGAGAGAGAGAGAGAGAGAGAGAGAGAGAGAGAGAGAGAGAGAGAGAGAGAGAGAGAGAGAGAGAGAGAGAGAGAGAGAGTGATCAAGCATTGCGACGACGGCATGGCGGTTAAGCGCAGCACGGTGATAGCTCTTTCTTCTTCGCGGCGAGGAATCCTCCACACGAACGCGAGCGTAGGGTGGTGAGTGACAAACCCTTGCTCTCTTGAGCTTGCTAGATTAGTCTGGTTGTGTGCTTGTAGCCATTTGTGGCTTGCACACAGTGTACGGCAAGTCCCTTGCATTGACACGTGCGACAGACACGCACAATCATACATTTTCCTCCATGACATTCAAAGTATATTTATTTTAAGGGAGAACTTTACACTTGCCACCATCTCCAAATTTCAAGAGGGGAGGAGTGGATTTGTATCTGATGATAGTAGTGACTACGAGGTGATGGAAACCTCCAGTAACCCAATGGAGTGCCCAAACTCTTCTTTGACAAGGCAAAAGAGTATAAAGAGACACTCCTAGTGAGGCTACCTTCCAAACTATCAGAAAAAACCTCAAGCCATCAACCAGTACTCAGGCAGAAGAGGACTGGTTTACACATCCCGCACAAGGGTCCATGAGGTCAATGGACCTATGAAAGGATGACTTATATATGCAAGATGAGAGCTACATGGTAGCCCCCCCTCCCCAACCAAAAAATTGTAGCTATCACTGTCTTTCTCTAACTCATCCTTTTGTGTACAGTCATGGATTACTGAAAAGGATGACTTCCTTCGCCGTCGGACAAGAGAGTATCATGGAAGGGATGTAGCATTAGGACAATACCTTGCTAGACTCTGTGAGGCACCCATTCTAGTCTTTCACAATGGAATGTCCCAAGAGGGAAGTACTGCAACATTTGCCCTCAAGATGCTATCACCCTTCCTAGGTGGACCAATGCTACCACAAAATGCAGACAAAGTTATCCTCGTCGACAAAGTTTTTGCTACAAAATGTTTTGGATATTGTCTAGGGTACACTGGTGGTTGTGCAACTTATTATTACACATACATAGCAATGGCACTCACTTTGGGGAAACAAAACCCTAATGAACTCTTAGATTATGGAAAACATTTTATGATCCGATACAAGGGTAATGTGCCAAAAGATATCCACTATCTATCATCAAGTTGAAAGACTTGTGATTTGTACTGTATCTATTATATCACTAGGCATCTCTTGTACATGTTGTGACCTAAAATCAAAATCTCTTGATCCACCTATGGTTAACATATTGCATTTTCTCTCTCCACTTTCACTTGCCTTCACGAGCATGGAGTTGTTGAATGCCTCTACTTGTTTCCTTTTCCTTTGCTACAAATGCCTAATTGCTTGTGCAATTTCCGAACAGTCCAATACATGTTTTTGTTGCAGCCGGTGAAGGATTCCACGATAAAACCACTGAAACAAGTCTTTCAAACTGTTTGCCTTATCTTGAGAGCCACCATGTTGTGTGTCTCTGAAATATGCATTCCTAGCCATGTAAACTTTTCCAAGCCTTGGGTGTTCCATATGTCTGGGTTTCTGTACTTTTGAATGAAGTATGGTAAGTGATTGAAAATGATGTGCTGCAAATAAAACAAGTTGTCATGAATTTTAAACAACCTTTTAGCCCTTATCATTTAAAAGGGTGCTGGCAATGAGTAATCTGAGTTTCAGTCCATGCCGTCCTAAATGCTTTCTTTAGTAGCTAAAGGTTCTCCTTAAACCCATTTAGATCATTTTGTGTCCACTCATCTTTGTCACACATCTGAAATAGCACATCGAGGGATCGCCACACTTCACCCTTGGCATTGTGAGTTGTGGGTTCTTGGTCCTTCACTACCATATGGAGATTTTTCCATTATTGAAACTTAATTTTGCTCACATAAGTGGACTTATATATCCTTCCACGCTTGGTTAGCTTCTTATCTTTCACGCATGTTGGTTTTGATAAAAAATGATGTGCCTTGACCCCACCAATAGATGGTTTGCAAGGTACATACTATCCTTTTCTCGTCCTTTTGGATTTTCACCCATCTCTGACAAAACCAGTTGAAGCGCCTCTATCACAACCTTCTGTTCTTTTGAGTTCTTGATGTTCCGAGCAAACCCAATGTATAGATACACCAACTTTTTCACAATTTTGCAAAGAGCATGCATTGTACAAATGTGGACATTGACAAGTGGAACATCTAGAACTGGGTGGAAATTAGGATCCTCATTGTGGCGAGTAGGATCCTTTCTCCACCATTTTGGGTCCATCGTCTTTGCACGCTCCATGCAATACAAGCATGGAGCCTTTACCATAGCACCCATTCCACAATTATACATACACTTCAATGTTTAAAGGTCACCTACAAGATGCAATTGGACTTGAAAGTCTCCCCTCCCATTGACAACTAGCACCTTTCCTTGATTCATTTTTTTATCAATGATATCAGGGATAGGGGTTTGATGGAACACCCAATATCTAGGAAGGCTAAATGGCATAACTTCCATGATCATGTGAAACTCCCAAGATAGCCGTTCGGATAATAAGAGAAAAATAGTCAAAAGTAGATTTTAACCTTACAAATGGAAAATAAGTAGGGAATGGCTAAGTATGCCTTTTACACAAGAATTGCATGGTGGCTTGAAATTTCCTAGAAATTTGACCTGATACTCATAATCCCTTGATTCAAAAATCAAAGAACTGTGTTGGGAGGAGTTTTCCCTTGCAATTTCAGAATGTTAGATCTGAGTCAAACCAGAGTGCTTGCTGCCACTGGACTGCTAGCTTCCACACTGTCTTGCACTGACTTAGTGGTTAAAACCACCATTTGATCCACTAGCACAGCTTTTCTTGCTTCCATAGCAATCACCTGTTCCTTCAAAATTTTATTCTGATCATGCAAGTTTTTTGCTTCCAGCAACAACTCCTTGTCTTTTGCCTTTATAAAAATCTCTCCAAATCCTTCATTGGTTTTTGCAGTCAATTGCTTAATGTCTTTTGCACTCCATCCCATATCTCTTCAGAATTTTGTTGTAATTGGTGCATCAACTCTTTTACTTCATATGTAGTAAGCACCACACCTTTCATCTTTGTATTATTTGCAAGCACTTCCTTATTGAGAGCACTTAATGCTTGCACTCGATCCTGTAGTAGTGTATTATCCACCTGCACTTTTTTGAATTCTGTATGTAGCTCAGTCATCCATTCCATTACATGTCTTTCTACAGAATCCCTTCGTGCCTTGAATTCATCTAAAGTCACCTGGAACTCCAGTAACTGCTCCACCTTGGTCATCTTGATCTGCTTAATCTCAGCTTTTAACTCTACCCCTCTGTATTTTGTTCTGATCTGTTTCTTGCAAGTTCTAAATCCTCCTTCTACTTCAGAATAAATATATGAATAGGCCATTGCATTCTCTGAAACATGCGCTGCTGGGACATGAACTTCAATAGCCTCAAATTGCTTTTTCTTCTTAGCAGCAGATTCTCCTCTAATTTTTTGCACCTTCTCAACAGAACCTGAAACATAAGAATGCAAACCTGCCAAGATGGTGTTAGCCGATGAATGTGCGGATTCATATGCTCATCCATATGATTGTAGACAAGCAATCTTTGAAATACGCAGGTTGCCCAATCTACTGACGCATTCCTTTCTGCCGTAAACAGTGGTTGAAAAGCATCCTTACTCATGTAAGTATTCTTTTCCATCAAACATACTCGATCAAGATACCATTTGATGTGCCTTCTTCGTAGCAAATTCGACTGTTGAACCACATAATAGTTCTTTGACCCTGTAGGTGCCTCAAACTCCGCTTGCATAACCTAGTTTGTCACCTTCATCATTGCAGCATCCTCCACCAAGGGTAATCCAAACACGTTGGACACTACCTCAAGGGTAATTTTGACTCCTTCTAACATATCTCCTTCCCCTTGCTGCAACATACTCAAAATCTCTAATGCATTCTCTACCACCCCCAAGCTTTCCATGGCTTTGTCGCGAACTCCCACAACCCTATTTTCTTCAACCATGCTTTCGTACAATGCTGCCTGCAATTCTTCACCCCCTTCGTCCGCATCTATCACCACAACAACCATAGGTGCTGCTGAAATGCCCATCTTCACCATCGCTTCCTCCTTTGCCTTACGTGGCATCGCCATGGGAGAAGATGTTCCTGCTACCAAACTCTCACTTCTTATAGCTACCTCAGACTTTAGCATTGCTAGTTGTGCTCTAAGGTGATTAAGCCTCTCTAGCATTAATGTCTGCATTGTACCCCCATGAAAATTAATGCATGCAACCACAAGAGCATAGTTGTTGATCTGACACTCTCTCATGCAAGATATCCCCTATAGGATATTTAAAATGATGTTCTCGCATGTCGAGGATAATTGTGTAAGTTGACACCCCAAAATTTGAATTAACCCACATTTTTAGGACCACCAATTGCATATCCGCTTCCACCAGACTCGACTCCCTTTGAAAATAACTCTCTCCAGGTATAGTTCATGTAAACAATTTGAGGTGGAATCCATTCACTTGCTTCAATACATCCATCCCAAAATAATCTCGCAATCTCAATGTGCCTTGCCCCAAATTTGCAATTATTCGATACGGTCTGATATATTGTAACTTAAGCTTACCACGATATAGCCCCAAGTTTGAATTATATACCATAACCCAATCATTCACCTTGAAAACTTTGAACTTCACATGCCCATTTACCCAAGCTTATCGACGCTTCTTCATAATCTCCACCAAATAAGAGCTAAAGACTCGATCCTCCTACAATTGTAACAGTTGATTCCTCTTATGCTCCATGGAATCCTCTGGACTCATCCAAGGCTCTGTTGCAATTCCTCAGTACTAATTGACACGGACTTGGGGCCAGTTGGGATCAAGGGTGCCTATAAAAAGGCGCCGGTGGCGCTCATCTATGCCGTTCGATTTTTTATGTGATCAAATGTGATCACAACGTGATCATCATATAATGTGACCACGGTGTGATTTTGATTTAATCACAGAGTGATTTCCATGTGAGCTACACTTGTAGTGTGATCACGGTGTGATCCAGATGCAATCCTTGTGTGATCCATAGAAATGTCAAAATTTGAGCTTTTCTTATATATTTTATTTATGCACCTCCTTTCAAGTCGTTTGACAAATAGCTTAGAGGTAAGGCACTGGGCTAGGAAGTCTGAGGTGGTGTGTTCGAACCTTGGCGCCCCAATCGTATGGCATTTTTGTCTTTCTAAGGCCCATAAGATTTGGAAGAATCTTAAATTAATCCTTGTGTCCATCAGACGGCCCTTGATGGAGCTTACATGCCAGCCCTTGATCCCTACTGGAAAAAGGGTGTCAATTAGTCTTGTGGCCTGAAATCCTGAGAGTTGGGACCAAATACTCCATAGGCACCATTGCCTCAAGACCATAAACAAGCCTGAAAGGGGGCATCCATGTTGCAACCTTATAAGCTATCCTAAAGGACCACAATGCAAAATCAAGCTTATCATCCCAATCCTTCGTATCATCAAATACAATCTTCTTTAAAATTTTCAGGAGCACCTTATTAGAGCTTTTTGCCTGCCCATTTGCTGCGGATGATACGGTGTTGACTTCTTATGCATCATATGTGTAGCTGTCAACTCTTCAATGACAAAATTCAAAAAATGTCTTTCTTGATCAGAAACCAGCTCAATCGGACAGCCAAATCTTGTCATAATATTTCGATAAAGAAATCTTGCCACACTTGATACCTTGTTGTCTTTAAATGCTTCTACCTCAATCCACTTTGTAGCATAATCTATAGCCACCAATATGTATCTGCCCCCAGTTCTCAAAGGTTTAGGCTTAATGGGTTTGACAAAATTGAGTCCCCCGCTTTTAAAATGGTTCCAAGGGAATAATCGGATGGTCCAACATCCGATAAGAGGGACCTGACTGACCTATTTTTTGACACTACAAACATCCTCTTACATTCATATGTGCATCTCTGAGAACTGTTGGCCACCAAAGGCCATCCTGCATTATCTTTTTGTGCGCGTATGTCACACGTGTCAATGCAAGGAACTTGCCGATACACTGTGTGCGAGCCACAAATGGCTCCAAGCACACAACAAGCCTAAACTAGTAATCTCAAAGATGGTGATGGTGTGTCACTCACCGCTCTACGCTTGCTTTCGTGGAGGATTCCTCGCCACGAAGAAGAGGGAGATGCCGCTACGTCATGCTCAACCACCTCGCTGTCGTCGTGCCGCCGCAATGCTTGATCGCACTCTCTCTCTCTCTCTCTCTCTCTCTCTCTCTCTCTCTTACACACACACACACACACACACACACACACACACACACACACACACACACACACACACACACACACACACACACACACACACACACACACACACAAGGAGATGAAGAAGAAGAAGATGGAGATGGAGCAAGAGCACTCTTCAATTGCACAAATGAGAGAATGAGTGAATTTTAGGTTTAGTTGACTTTTATATGAGCTCGCTCCATTCACATTTAGGCGCCCATGCTTAGCCAACTAATCCCTTGAATGTTCCAGTTAGAGTGCGGCTCTCATCGGCGATCACTCTTACCCTTTTCCTATTGGACCAACAAGCCCGGTACCTGACTCTACCAAATAAATAATACAATGTCCGTTGTAGGTGTTAGGAATGTGGGTGAGGGTTAACATGCCCCTCTTCCTGATGTAGATTCGGTCCTCGGAAGCTATTGAGTTGAAGCTCGTTCGTCGAGGTGAAGAGCTTTTGAGATGAATGTCCTTAGCCTTCTTCAATCACTGCAAAATCAAACAACATTGGCACAGTAATTGCATGCTCATAAGCAATTAAAAAGCATATGCAGTTGTAGGCAGACAACTTGATGGTAAAAGAATTTTAAACCATTTGTCAGCAATAAACATTAAATTGCAATATAATCAAATGCATAAACAATTGTAAAGGTAAAAAATTAAATAAGTATAGGGTCGCTAATTTAACGGTCGAAAGGCACTAAAGATCGACTATTAATACCATGGGTAAGCTTCTCAATTTTCTCTGGTCAATTAAGTTGTTTAATCGCGAGAGCCAAGTATTTCATGTTCGAGGGCTGACCAGAGGCTATACCTAGAAGACCTTGTAGTTAAGCTACGATAAAAGGAATTTCTCATGAAATCATCGCTTGACTGATTACTTTTTCTTTGACCCCCCAAAGTCTTTTCATAGTGATTCAATTTTGATGTGTGTGCTTATTTTGTATGCCTTGGGTTTTTTGCTTTTCAAGGAAAAGCGCCCACACTGGGAACCTCTAGGGCTCTAGTACCATAGGCAATACATGTGAGTGAAGTACCAAATCAAGCTGAGGTTTCTCTTCCAGCTTAAGATTTTACATTGTGGCACTTTGATTTTTTGTTTGTTCGTTTTTAGCATTTTAATTTTGTAACTTTGGGGGGTCATATAACACTGTTACCCTCCCTAGGCTCATCACACTAGTAAACTCCCTTTATAATACTTAAGCTAAAGGTCAATAGAAACTAAGCCCACTAGAAATCCCTAGTACATTTCACACAATGCTGCCTAAATCGGATTAAGAACCTAAGTAACCATTGATTATTAGGAAGGCATTCCCCATGGTATTAAGAGAAGATCTGTAACACCTAGCTTGGTCAAACTAGCTTAGTTGGACTGCTTGATTTTTAACCCTAGACAAGTGATTATGACAAAAAATTACATTGAATTAAATGTTTGATAATAAGCAAATGTGTTGGATATTATGCTATCAATCACAATCAAAGCAGACAAACATGGATACAAAAAAGATAAGGGGCAATGCTAATGGACAAGAAACACTTGTTTGCATTGATAATTGCACTTGATTTGAAAAGTAGATAAGAGAAGGATTCCATGAAGGTCCAAATCCTAACCACAACAATTGTTCCTGTACACACTATGAAACACAAACAATACCTCTAGGAGGCACATCAGTGGGAAAAAAGAACTTTGCTAATCACTCAACTCTAAAACAGAAACACTCCTATCGTACTAATCCTACCTACCCTCCATCACTCGGGTGATGAGGATCAAAGGTGTTTGATGACCTAGGTTTCTGTTTCAGTGCAGCAAATGTGAATGTGTAGGTCTGGGTCAATGTTTTGACTTTTATTGTGCATACTCGTTTGCTAATTGCTCTTGCTCTTTATTATTTTTGTTTTTTGTGAGTATAAATATATTTCCTAAGATTGGGAGATTGAGAGGTCAGGGAGGAAGGTTGAGAGGGAAATAATTCAACGATGGATGCCAGCAAACACTCCCCCCTTCCTTGGGTAGATCATACCGTTTGAAATGTGCTCATCACCCTTTGAAACCAATTGTTCCAAGTTGTTATGGGTGAAGGCTTTAACCAATAGTTTTCGATCGCCCTATGCGTTTCATCTAGCTGCAAGGGTGGTAAGGTACTCTCCCATGATTTTATTTGCAACATTGTTGTAGGTGGTGAACTTACAACGGGAGGGGCAAACTCTTTCTTGCTTGTGTGGATATGTACAATGGTAGGTGGAGGTTGTGTCGAAGCTTCTATTTCCGTATAGGAACTACACGAAGAGCAAGAAGCTTCATTTGACTTCCCTGTTCTTGAGCTAGGTGGAACAAATTGTTCTTTCTTCACTAGCTTTGGAGCGGTTGTGTAGCACTCTGTGATTTTTTTCTTTTTGCGATTGTCAATTCGTTTTGAAGCAACAGGATTGGGCGCACATGGATCAGGTGACAGGTAAGAACACAATCTGCGTTTTGGCACCCAGATTTGATCATTTCCTTTATAGTAGCCTTGGGCTTCCAATAGTTTTTTAGGAATCCACCACCACGTTTCTGTACATTTTTTGGGGCGAGTGGGACATTTCTTACAAGGATTCTGTTTTTTAGCACTAGCTATGGTCGCTAAAGAAGCTTTAGGGACCCACTTGTATGTTTTCTTCGTTATATTAGGATGAGTCTTGTCAGAAGCTATATGCATTGCTTGTAGCCTATTTAAGGGTATGGGCTTTTCATCCCCCTCAGGTGTTACCCAAGTCGTCCCCCTGTTTCCCCAAGTGTCTATGGTTGCTGCTAGGTGGACCCAATCCACATTGTCCGACTCAGTCATCCCAGGCAGTACATCCATATAAGGAGAATCTTCCCCAACATCAGTGTCCGCTTTACACGTGTAACAATACTGCAATGGGGCCGAGTGAACTGTGGTGTCAGATCTATGATCAATTATAAACCTGTTTCCTAGGGGATGTGCTCGACCAGTCACAAGATCCACTCGAATGATAGAATCTTGGAACTGCAAGTAGACATGGTTTTTAGACCAGTCATGTACCATTTTTGCTTCCCTCATGAAAGGATGTCCTAAGATCATCTCTGATGCCATAGTGTGTTTAGAGAAATCCATAACAATAAAGGTAATCCTTATTTTATGTCCAAAGACCTTGATCTTGAGATCTTCTAGCATCCCAATAGGTTTAACAATAGACCCATTGGCCATCTTCACTACTATGGTTGTGGTCGTAAGGTGAGGTCTTCCCATAGTTTCCCAACAATTCTTAGTCACAATGCTAACCCCAGCACCACCATCAAGGATTCCCTTCACAGTTAATCCCTTAGTAGTGATTGGTATGGTCGCATTGGATTCATCACCCTCAAAGTATTGTCCCAGCTTGTTAACAGGTATTTCTATAACAAGGTTCTCATCTAGGTTGGGTTGTGGATCTAAGTGTTCCTCCTTGATTGGCATCTCCTCAACTCCATCCATCTCTGCAAATTGTGGTAGCCCAAACTTCAGTTCTCCATTAAGGAAGGCTCGAAGAGCTGAGACTAGCTCAGGGTCTTTATATAGTTTGGACATGATGGTGGTTCTAACTTCTGAAGACATGAAATCCATCAATTTGGCAATGTTTAACGACACCTTTTGGCCTTGAGTCCCTTGACGTGGGGAAGATGGGATCTCCATTTCTTCGATAGGATCAAGTAGTCCCTCTGTAAACATTCTTTCCATCAAGAAGTGAGTACACCCACTTTCCCATGACTTTGAGTCACTTTCTTCTTGGATGACACTAGGTATGGCTAAGGGTCTATGGACTTGGTGAGGTTGTTGTTGCGTAGGAAACACAGTGTCTGTAATCTGGATCTGCCTAGGTGCTGGTTCTAGATCCCTTTGGGTATCTTCTACCAAACTCCTTAATTGCTTGACTCGCTCGATCTCCTCTGTAGGGTTTGGATAAGTTCCTATCTTCTTCTTGGATCCCTACCATTGTGGCTTATGAAGATCCTCCTTGTTGGTTTCTATCTTAGTGGTTGTTTTGGTCTCCATGGTTTCACCTGAATCAGAATCTTTGTCAGCATCATTCATATATACGGGGTCGTCACCAATCCCTATGTTGGTCTTTGAACTAGGGTCTGACTTCGCTGCTTTTTGCGATCTCTTCCTTCGTGTTTTCTTCTTTTTCTGAGATTGGGCAATTGATGCCGTGTCTCCAAGAATATAATTTTGTTTTTGGAGCATTGATCGTGTGAGTACCTTTACTGGTACCACATGTGTACTTTGTGATGGCTCCTCGGTAACCTCAATCAAGTTTAATGGCGTGATCTTTGGTGCATTTGGATTATTTGGACATTGGGCAATCCAATGATCTATGCCACATCGATTACACATGAGTATTGGCATTGTAGACATGCTCGCTTGATTAGTTTGCATTAGTGTGGCATTCTTTTGTAGCCTAATAGGACATTCGGCTACACTATGTGGACCTCCACACTCATAGCATTGAAGAGGTGGTCTCTTAGCAGTGTAATTGATATTTTGGCCTCTTGCCACAAGAGCAGCTACTTGATATATAGGTGTGACTTGTCCCCAATAGTCCTCCATATAGTATTGTGGACTTTCTTCAAGCACATCCATCCCATAGGCAATATTAGGATCTATATCTTCCTCACAGCCTTCCAAACAAGAAATAGATGACTCACAACCCACCTGATTCACAGAAGTGATTCTTGGATTTGGTGGTTGCGGTCCTAGCACTGGAGGTGGTAAGGGTGTTGTTTGAACAACATTTTGGGCCCTAGGGACCATGTGTTGTGCTATTTGTTCAAGAGGTGGGGCCGGCATCAATGCAGGCACTCGAGGTGTGTCTATCCATGCTAAGGTTGGTCTATTGGCCATCACGCGCTTAAATATTATGCAATCCTTAGCTTGATGACCATACCTTCCACATGCATTGCAATTCCCATTCTAAAAGTAGGGCATTCACTGGTACTATGCGGTCCATAGCATACTGAGTACCATTGTTGCTCCCTTCTTGGATACATATGATTGTTTTGTGGAGCACGATTGTCTCTAAGACTCTCTTGAATAGCCTTGGTGAGATCTTCTAAAGTCATCTCGGATATCTTTGGCTCCTTAGCAATAGGCTTTAGGGTCATTGGCTGATGCCCCGATGCTTGCGAGCTAATAGATTTAGGCTCAACAAACACTCTTTCTCCTTGAATCATTAAATTATCCTCCAATTGGATCGCATTGGTGGTGACTGCTTCCCAAGTGGTGATACCTCTAATGACTAGGCCATTGTAGATATCCTCATGTCGTAATCCCCTAATGAATCTATCAAGCAATTGATTATTATTGAAGCGCTCATTTGGATTACAATGAGAATTCAAATGCTTCAGGCGACTAATAAAGTCTCTCACCGACTCTCCTTCCTCTCGTTGGGCTTTCTGGAGCTGAGAGGCTACACCCCAAAGTACTCCCTCTTGTATGTATTCTTTCAAGAACAGTCTCCTGAGAGTAGGGTAAATCGTTTTTTCTTCCACCCTTAGGGTTCTATATCAATCCCCTGCCTTTCCACTTAAAGTTAGGCTTAAAGCATTACTCTTATGCATGTCATTGTGTTCTCCTAGAGAATTGCATATTTGTTTGAACACTTCGCTATGCTTTCTCACATCCCCGTCTCCACAAAAATTTTATGTGAGCTTGGCTATTTGTACTGCCTTACTTTTAGGCTCTCTATCAGGCGTGTTACGCATATTCTCAGCAATAGATCGACCGATAGCTTGAGCAAATGTTGCCAAGTCACCATAGTGAGTAGGCACCATGGGTGAAGGTGCTCCAGAGACTACATGTGGAGTAGGTATTGGCATTAGGCTTGGCGCATAGGAAGCCCTTGGGTTCCATGTTGGATACGATGTTGTGCTATGTGGTGTCCCAAAGTTCATATGTGTGGCCCTAGACATAGCAGACGTCGGATGTGACATGCTAATGCTATCCGGTATAGTCCCATGGAAATAAGAACTTGGGTGTTGTGGTTGTGGAGCATAGGTTGTTGAAACAATGGGAGGAGTAGGGACTACATGAGTATGAGGATCCATGGGTGTATACGATTGGTACACACTTGTAGGTACTATTGCAGGCATTGAGCTACCATGTAGCGGTGCTTTACTAACAAATGAGGTCCATGGCGTGTTTCTTGGCATGCCCATCATTGGGGTAGGCATGGTAGCCGTGGTGTCATCAAGGGAAAGATGAGCTAGACTTGGAAAGGTGAAGCTATCACTTGTGGGCTCAGATTGCACTGAGACCCCTGGAGAAACAACATATGGAGGATCCATCGGACTTACCGAGGGAGTCTCCATTTGTGATAAGGTCAGTTGTTTAGCCTTTCTTGTATCCAAGAATATCATGAGACCCGTTGAAGGCATGTTGATCAACTTGTTCTGTCTCTCTAACTCAATGACCCTATGGATGACCTCACAAAATCTTTGTTGTTGATCCTCTACACTAGTAGCACCCATTGTGGATTGTAGGACATCTAACCAACCCACGTGATAGGTGTGACCTGTGTATAGGTCGGTCAGAGTTTCCGTTTGTAGTTCGTACTCCTAGTTCTCATTTAAGAACACACCATCTAGGATTGAGGTGCTAGGGGTGTCCTTTGAGCTAGATGCAATGTTGCTTTCTAGGGGTTGGCCCTTAGCGGTTGCTAAGTCAAGAGCACTTGATTGCTCTCTTAGCAAGGATATTGACATAGGGGCTTTCGCTTTTAACTCTCTTCGTTGCTCCACCTTGCGTAAGCTCTCGACTTCCTTTTCCCTAGCTGCAATGATATATCGCTCAACCTCTTGCACTTCGGCAAGGCTTCTATCATCGGGTAATATGACCTCGGAGGGAATTAGCTCTGAAGAGTCAGGAGGTGCAGTGAATGAAGTATTCACGTGCACACTTTCTAAGGGCATAGCGTCTATGTTGGTCATGAATGGAGAATTTACTTCCCCGCTCCCCTCATTTACATCATTAGCTCCATGTTTGGAGCGAGTGGCTCTACTAAAGGTTTCCTTCAAGCGGCTAAGCATGCTCGGCCCGGACCGTGGGCCCATGGCATGCATGTCTTGGCTTGAGCTATTAGGATTAGGCATTGGAAAACCCTCCATGACGTCATAGTCAGAGGAAGAGTCACTAGCCGCTATGTTTGGGTCTTAGTTTATACTACCTTGGGTCCCCGCCGAGCGCCCGGAACCTAAAGTAGGTGGATATTGAGAACTCGCGTAAGTCAAAATTCTCTCTTGTTTTTCTGTCTCTAGCACACGACCAGAGCGCAGATGCATGTGCCTTTGGCACCCTACCAGCGTCGACGAATAACCTCGAAGGTTAACCGCTTGCTTTTTTAGGCGTCCGTTTTCACTCGTTTTCTATGTTTTTTAATTATGATTTTTTGATTAAAGTGTGTGATAGCTCAAAACAAGCGTATCACTCAGAGGTCGTGGTGTGCTTTACAGCACAACGTTCGGTCACCTAAAGCTCCGTTGGTCCTCAAAAAAGTCGATTTTTAGCTACCTGTGAAGCTAAAATTCGTAATTTTAAAGGGCGACTGAGGCTTGAGTCTGAGTGTGAGCTTGGGCTTGGGTATGGGAGATATTCCCAATCCCGGTCCTACCTTCAAAAATGTTAAATTTTTTATATTTTTATATTTTTTTTATAAGGATAAGGTGACCGTGGCCCGCACGAGAGCACACACACACTCTACCTACCTACTTACAACTAATACACCTACTATTACACACTAACACACTTCATTAGCTCTCACAGATCTACTTCCTACTTAATGTACATTGCATTACACAGAACTAACAACCTTAATACTAACAACTTACATAGAGAAAACATAGTAATCTTTCAAAAATTCATTAACAAAAAAATACATAGTAGTAACACAAAATCCTTCTTCTCAACACACACACCCTCCTTCCCTATCCTTCCTACAATTGAAATTGCACCACAAAAGAAGCACAGAGTGCCATTCAAGCTTAGTGTATGGCATTCCCCGGCAGCGGCGCCAAAAATGTGCGCATATGTCGCACGTGTCAATGCAAGGAACTTGCCGATACACTGTGCGAGCCACAAATGGCTCCAAGCACACAACAAGCCTAAACTAGTAAGCTCAAAGATGGCAGTGGTGTGTCACTCACCGCTCTACGCTTGCTTTCATGGAGGATTCCTCGTCGTGAAGAAGAGGGAGACGCCGCTACGCCGCGCTCAACCGCCTCGCCGCCGTCGTGCCCGCCGCAATGCTCGATCGCTCTCTCTCTCTCTCTCTCTCTCTCTCATGCATACACACACACACAAGGAGATGAAGAAGAAGAAGATGGAGATGGAGCAAGAGCACTCTTCAATTGCACAAATGAGAGAATGAGTGAATTTTAGGTTTAGTTGACTTTTATATGAGCTCGTCCCATTCACATTTGGGCACCCATGCTTAGCTAACTAATCCCTTGAATGTTCCAGTTAGAGTGTGCCTCTCATCGGCGATCACTCTTACCCTTTTCCTATTGGATCGACAAGCCCGGTACCTGGCTCTACCAAATAAATAATACAATGTCCGTTGTAGGTGATAGGAATGTGCGTGAGGGTTAACACTTTTTCCCCGTTATCTCTCCTAAGAAATGTCCTCCTGAACTTTTGTAATGAGCTTCTCTCAACACTACATTTTGCTCCTCATCAAGCACACACTACCTAATAATCTTACCAATTCCCCTTCTATACAGTGCGCCCACAATTACCAAAAATGATTGGGTCCTCAACACAAATTTCCTCCTCTGATCCATTGTCAACCCCTGTGGAATCACCCCATCCACTAAAAAGGCCAGGAATTGATCATACCATCCATCATTGTGCACTTGGTTGAAAATAACCTCATCTTGATTTTGAACATTAAATATGGGAGCATCAGGTAACTCATCTGAAATTCCCACTGGTGGCTCACCATGCTCCATCCTGCTCAAGAAATCCGCTACAACATGCAATTTTCTTGGTGTATGGACAATAGGAAATCAAACTCCTGCAAAATAAGGTCCACCGTGCTAATCTCCCAACCAGTTGAGGCTTCCTTATAAGATACAACAATGCCTAATGATCCACATGAAAAGTGACTCTCTTGCTCAAAAGGTAATGATGGAACTTTTGCACAGCATAAACCATTCCCAAGGCTTCCCATTCTGTCACCAAATAATTCCTCTTTGCTGCTAAAAGTAGCTTGCTTGCATAATAAATAGGTTTGAACCATCCTTGCGTAACCTCCTGCATTCAAATTGTCCCTACTACCACATCTGAAGCATCCAAAAACACATGAAAAGGAAATTCCCAGTTTGGGGGCTGCAATATGGGAGCTACTACCAACATCTTTTTCAGCACCCTAAATACCCTGTCTTCTGTAGGTCCCCAAACAAAATCCACATCCTTTTTTGTAAAATTTAACAATGGTACCATAATATCCGCCAAGTATCGTAAATTTTGACTATGCCACTTAATTTACCCATTAAACCTGTGCAACTCTTTCAAATTTCTTGGTACATGCACCTTCTAAATAACTTCAATCTTATCAGCATTAACGGAAATTCCTTCTAATGAAACCACATTTCCCAACAACTTTCCTCTTCTTACTGCAATATCAAGATTGAAAGGGTTTAAGGACATTCAAAATAGCTGACAACGAGCAAAACATTTCCTTAAATGCTCCAAATTTCTTCCATAAACATAGAAATTATCCATGAACACCTTCATGAAATCTGTCAAATATGGTTCAAAGGTTTTGTTTGTTGCTTTTGAATATTCCTGAGAGCCATTCTTCAATTCGAAGCTCATTACCTCGTAGGAAAAAGCTCCCATTCTGTAATAAAGGTTAACTTTGGAATATTCTCCTTAGCCATTAAAATCTGATTATACAAAAAAAAACCCATCTAAAAGGCTATACATCTCTTTACCTGTAACCTCATCCAAGAGAGGATCAATAAAGGGTAATGGAATGGATTTGATATTGTGGTAGCATTTAACCTTCAATAATCCACACATATCCTTAGCTTTCCTGACTTTTTGGGCACGAAAAAAATGGATGACAACCATTCCGCTGAATCAGTGGGAAAACATCCTTCTTAAGATTAATATGATGTTGACAAATTTTTGGATCCATTCTTGGCATATCCAAATACTCCCAAGGCGAAACATCTCTAAACTCAACCAATAATGCCCACAATTGTTTCTTAAAATCTTCATCTATGTGAACACTTACCTTGACAATCTTTGGCACTTCATCTATCCCCAAATTTAAATCTTGTAGATCATCCTCTTGAACTCAAGTGATCCGCTCCATAGTGTGCTCATACACTACTTCTACCTTCTTTACATCCCCTTCTGGATCTGCCTCTGATTCCTGCAATTTCAAAGTTGGAATTAGGGTTGCAAAGAAACGCACACAACTTGGAAAAGACGAAGGAAGCTCAAGGCACACAATAGAGAGTGTGTTACTTAGTATGCAATGGAAAGATAGATAGCCCTAGAGTGATGGGCGTATATACAATGCTCGGGGGAAAAAACCTCCTAAAGAGGGAAAAAATGCCCCGGCGGTCCTAGTGTGTTCACACACATCACTACCACATGTATGTGGTAACAAATCCCCCCTGGAGTGATGCGGTGAACGAGAGCTGGCACATGAGTAAAGGGAAGTGCCATGCCCTGAGGACATGATCAGTCCACAAAGGGGAGTAAGCCCAAAGCTTTGCGGAAAGCTTCAAGCTTCTCACGAGACAATGCCTTTGTGAAAAGATCTGCAAGGTTGTCAAGTGTTGGCACATTAGCCAAGCTGATCTCTCCTGCTGAGAGACTCTCCCTGACATAGTGGTAATGCACCTCAATGTGCTTTGTGCGAGCATGAAAAACTGGGTTCCCCGCAACTGCCAATGCACTCTGACTGTCAGTGTAGATAGTATTGGCAGTGTTCTGTCCAACACCCAAATCAGCCATAAGGCGTCTGAGCCATACACACTCAACCGTAGCTGTGAAGACTGCCCTGTACTCAGCCTCACAACTCGAAGTGGCCACAGTAGGTTGCTTCTTGCTCAACCATGATATACATGAACTGCCAAGCATGAAACAAAAACCACTTGTGGACACTCGCGTGTCAAAACAACCAGCCCAATCTGAGTCCGAAAAAGCATGTAAGTCTGGCGGCAATGATCCCCCCTTGGGATAAAACAAGCCAAGATGTAAAGTGCCACTAAGGTAGCGGAAAATCCTCTTGACAGCCTGCCAATGCTTAGACCCTGGGCTATGCATAAATCTGCTGACCTGTGAGACTACAAACTGAATATCCGGCCTCGCGTTGCATACATAAAGGAGGCAGCCAACAATAGTTTGGTAAAGAGTGACATCAGCAGGATCGCCAAAATCATGTAGACTCAACTTCAAACCTGTTTCCATGGGAGTGGAAATAGGTTTGCAATCCTCAAGTCCAAAGTTACATAGAAATGTCTCCATGTAACTTTTCTGACACAAGGCAATACCACCATCACACTGCTTAAACTGTATACCCAAGTAATGATGCAACATCCCCAAATCTTTCATCTTGAAAGTAGCATTCAACTCAGCCTCAAATTCAGCAATATGTCTCTCATTTGGTCCAGTGATCAGCAAATCATCGACATAAAGAACCACAATGAGAAATACATCATCCTCATGCTTTACATACAATGTGCTTTCTGTTGGACTGTTACGAAAGCCTCGTTTGACCAAATGAGTGTCAACTTTCTCATACCAAGCACGAGGAGATTGCTTCAATCCATACAAAGCCTTCTTACATCTACACACTTTGTCCTCTTGTCCTTTTATGACAAAACCGCGAGGCTGCGTTACATAGACTACCTCAAATATGTCACCATTCAAGAAAGCAGTAACAATGTCTGATTGATGTACATCCCAACCAAAATGAGCTTCCAATGCACATAGAAAATGCACAGTAGTCATACGACAAGTGGGAGCAAAATTCTCTTCATAATCTATGCCTTTTTGTTGTGCATAACCCTTTGCAACAAGTCGAGCCTTATGGCGATCGATCTCACCATCCGGCTTGCGTTTCAACTTGTAAACCCACTTCGTACCAATGGCCTTTTTGCCAGGAGGAAAATCACATAAAGTCCATGTGTCATTTTCTATAAGTGCATCATATTCTGATTGCATGGCAGCCATCCAATTTTCTGAATTCTGTGCTTCATCAAAAGTCAGAGGCTCCTCAACATCATGTAAGCTAGACACAGCCAAAGCATAACAATTTGATGCATAAGATGCATGGCGAGAACCTGAACGAGTACGAATAGACAAAGGTTCATCCAATTTACTATCACGCAAAGTGTGCACTAGCCATTTTGGCATACATCTAGCCTGCTCATTTTCAGCCCTTTCCTCATCAAGTACATCATGTACATCTGCATCAGTAATAGGCTGATCTAAAACATGTTCAGAAACCCCCATAGGCTGTACATTTGCCTCATTGGAACTTACATTCATATTTCCACCATTGAAAAGAGGCAACAAAGTGTCATAAATGTCCTGTGAGCTTGCATTAGTATCCCTAGTACATGACAGCAAGGGCTGAACAAAATCTTCCACAAACACTACATCCCAAGAAACCAAAATACGTTTTGTTTACGGATGATACAACCTGTAACCTTTGCTTTCAGCACTATAACCAACAAAAATACATTTGACAGCCTTATCATCTAATTTTCTGCACTACACTTGTGGCACCAAAGCATATGCCAAACAACCAAAAACACGCATGTGCTCAATAGAAGGCTTTCTATCATGCCATGATTCATATGGAGTAATACACTGCAAAGCTTTCATAGGACACCTGTTAAGTACATAAGTGGCACACATGATGGCCTCAAGCCAAAAATAATGCGGCAAAGCTTGACTTTTGACCATACATCGTGCCATTTCCGTCAGTGACCTGTTTTTCCTCTCAGCAACACCATTTTGTTGAGGTGTATAAGGCACTGTACATTGGTGTTTTATCCCACGACTAGCCAGAAATGCATTAAATTCATGAGACATATACTCCCCCCCTCGATCGGAACGGAGGGTTCCCATAGTACATTTCGAGACATTTTCAGCCATAGCCAAAAATTGTTTGAAGCATATAAAAACTTCGGACTTCGCTTTAAGCGGAAATACCCATGCATGCCTGGAGTAATCATCAATGAAAGTCACTAAGGATGGAGTTTGCATGGGCCCACAAACATCACTATGCACAAGCTGCAACCTGTATGTGGCCTGAATTGAACCATCCTTTAGAAACTTGGAACGCTGCGTCTTACCCAAAATACAACCTTCACAAACATGTTTGATAGGTGCTTCAAGAGGCGGCAAAGAAGCAACCATATTAGATTTTTGCAAACGCAGCAAACTGGCAAAATTCAGATGACCAAAACGTGCATGCCAAAGTTTTGCATCTGAAATAGCCCTTGAATCTACAATAGCATTTGCAAAATTTTGTCCACACTTGTCATACAAAGTGAGCTTATACAGCCCATGACACAAAAGGCCAGATGCAACAATTTCATCACCAAAACTGAGATCATGAACTATACATCTATCATCCACAAATTTGACTACAAGTCCAAGTCTAGCAAGTGCGGATACAGACAAGAGATTCTTCTTGATCCCAGCTACCTAAAGTGCATCAACAAGTGTGAAGGAACTGCCATTTGCAACAGTCAACACAATCTTTCCAACTCCTTGAGAGGCATTGTTGGCATAAGTGACTGAATTCCCATGAGGGACAGACTCGAGAGAGGTAAACAATTCATGATGTGAGGTAATGTGCTTTGTAGCACCACTATCGAAATACCACACATGTGAATCTGCAGCAACTGACAAGCATGCATCATGGACAACAGGATTGTAAGTGCACTCTGCGCTAAAAGCCCATTCTGCATCAACATCAGCAACATAGTCTCCTTTCACAGAAGACTCAACAATGGCTGCATTTGTAGTGGAACCAGCATTTGCAGTGGAACCAACCTCTTTCTTCTTAACCTTTTTGGCCTTCAACTTAGGACACGACTTGATCAAGTGATCATTAGCTTTACAATAATGGCAATGCATCTTCTTTTTGCCCTTATCACCAGAATTTCCAGACAAATTGCCACTCGCAGCGAACTATAAGAAGTGGTTGCATTGCTGTTACGACCCTTTCTTTGAGAAGCAATAAAAGTCTGTTCAACTGCACGCTGCCTAGTCTTGTTTTTTCTGGAAAGTGACTCTTGCAATAATGCATCAAACTTGACAACTTGAGGATTTCCTTGGGTCATAAGTCTCCAAGTACTAGCAAAGGTCTGGTAAGAATTTGGTAAGGCATCAAGAACAGTCTGCACAAGTGAACTGTCTGAAATGACTTCACCTGCAAAAATAAGTTGTTGATTGATATCCTTGACACTAGCAAGGAAGTGTCCATATCATCTTCCTCATGCATAATCTTCGACTCAATCTCTTTACGCAGCAAAGCAATTTTAGCCTCATTGCGGCTTGCATAAAGACCTGCTAGAATATCCCAAGGCTGTTTTGCAGATTTTGCTGAACGAATGTGAGGAACAATGGTGCTCTTCACAGACAACGCAATCAATCCATGAGCCTGCGCGTCCTTTACATCCCAACAAGCTTTTTCTGTCGTAGGCAAAACAACTCTAATAGTAGCAATCCTTGTAGCAAGACCTGCAACATCCTCAACATCGCCTACATCCTCATAACCAGGACGTACATCAATGCCCTGCACAATATTCCAGACGCCCTTTGACACAAGAACGTGTTGCATCATATAAGCCCACATAGGGTAATTGTCCCCATCCAACCTGTCCTCAGCAGAAAACATCTTGAACACTTATGTGTTGTTGTTGTCAGCCATGGTAAATGTTGCACCTGATGTGAAAATTGCCCGAAAATAGGAGAAACGGAACGGGAACAACACGTGCTATATAGCACAAACCGTAGAAGACTATAAGGCACCTGTTATGCACAAAACGGCACTGACATAATTTCTGCACAAAATGAAAAAATTGCCTGTGCACACCTGCCTGTAGTGGTAATAGATGCCGAAATGAGCCCGAATCAGAAATCTGAGCAGACTCAGCTCTATGAGCTAGCTTGAAATATTTGTCGACCTGCGAACGCTCGCCAAATCTTATTGAAATCGGAGAAAGTGAGCAGGCGTGTGCTGGAGCAGCTCGCGACTAAGCCCGCGAGGACGCAACCTGCTCTGATACCAATTGTTGGAATTAGGGTTGTAGAGAAATGCACACAGCTTGGAGAAGACGAAGGAAGCTCGAGGCACACAATAGAGAGTGTGTTACTTAGTATGCAATGGAAAGATAGATAGCCCTAGAGTGATGGGCGTATATACAATGCTCGGGGGAAAAAACCTCCTAAAGAGGGAAAAAATGCCCCGGCGGTCCTAGTGTGTTCACACACATCACTACCACATGTATATTGTAACATTCAACTCTTGACCTATCAATTCCTCCTTTGCAACCTGCTGAATTTCCTTCATAATATTCTCCCCATCCAATTCCTTCACCTGTTTTTTATTATAACGATCGACAAAGTCTTCATCTAGTTTGATACTAGAAGAAGCACCTGATGTAGTACCAGATCCAAGCAGAGTAGAGCCAAAGGATGCTAGTTCATGAGGTTTAGTCCTAGTCGATAAGAAGTTTGAGCCATTGGAAGCCATTCCAAAGGATGTTAGTTCAGGAGGTTTAGTCCTAGTCGATAAGAAGTTTGAGCCATTGGAAGCCATTCTAAAGGCGTATGAAGAGAGAGTAGACAACCAACATGCAATTGAGATTTGAAGGATGACTTGTCCTAATGCGGAGATAGAAAAGTTGAGGTTGGAGATATGCAAAAAGATGATTGAGAATGCTCGAGTGCTTATGAAACCTCCACCAGATTTGTCACTGTTAGACTAGGATAATGCCACAACCACCTATTGATTCTAAAGAAACAAACAAGAGAAAGGAAGAAAGCTTAAATGATGTGGCTGAGCAAGAATCATAAGATTATAGGAACTCCATCATGCAACTCTCCACCCAACCTCACCATATATAGGCTCCTAGTCTGCTTAATATGGCACCCCTTGAGAGTCTTGGCCCTTGGCCTGCCCGGTCTTACCCTAGGCCTGACAATGGCTGTAAAAGAGGGACCACCATTGTTAGAGTTAGAAGGATATCATTCGATAGAGAAGCACATATCAATCGATAACCCAAGAGTTGGAGTTAACTATTGGGAGGACAACAATGTTATGGGTTTGATTTGGACTGCTCATGTTAAACCAGGGTAGCTAACACCCTTGAAAATCATGTATATTTTCAAGATAAGGGAGAAAGGCCTAGCAGACCTTCCCATCCATCTCTTTAGAGATTGTTACAACAACAATTTTGTTATGATGACTTTGAAAGACATTGAGCAGACAAAGCATCAATGATACTCAATTTGAGAAATCATTATGGGTACAATACCTAAAATAGAACAACACTTGGAGCCAAACAAAAGAGCATTTGGTAGCATGGACAATCAACGGGGAAGCACAGACCAATGTAGCCACCTCAATGATGAAAATTGGGGTAGAGATGTGGAAACCACCATTAATCAGAGAAGAAGTGGTGACACTAGCATAAGAAGAGGTCCACATGAGTCACACGTACCAAGCAACTGGTTTGAAGGCTTAGTGGGAGAGACACCGGCTAGGAAAGCGGGTGCAAAACATCACCGTAGAGTCATATCAATTGATTTTCAAAAATGGGTCAAAAAATACATCGGATTTTGGGATCCATATGTCCATTTAGCAAGCTTCAGGGTGGCAGGTTCTTAGAGCTAAACACATAACAAACTTCCATACTCAGTTTGGGGGGGTTTGGGATGACCTTAGATAAAAAGATTTAACTTGGTTCAAGACCATACCTCCTGGATCCATTACTGATCTACCAACATTGTCTATGAAGTTTTTTGCTACTATTCAAAAATGGGAATCAAACATAGCATTGTAGCACAAATCTATAGCTTCAAACAGAAACAAAGAGAGAAACTGTAAGAGATTGTGTCAGTCGGGGATGAGGCAATACATCGATAGATGTCCGGAGTTGAAGATTCCAACCAAGGAGAGACTTGTATCAATGTTCCTAAAAGGGTTAATCAACCGTAACATTTGCATGCCATTCTGTATAGTAAGAAAAATACAACTTGGGAAGCATGCAACCTGGATGCAATCCACTTGGGGATAACTTAAAAATATTCAATAAAGAAAGTTGTTGAGGATACTCAGAGTGAGCGGACCACATCTACAATGCCAGCATAAGTAGGACCAATTGTGGCAACTCCTGTCAATGATATGGAAGACATGATTAAACGCATGAATGAGATGATGGATAACATGCAAAGGATGTTGATGCAAGGTACGGGACATGGTCCAAAACAAGGGAAACCGATGGGACAACCCATACCATCAAAATGGTGTGCCATCAAAGGGAAACGGACAAAGCGTGAAATGAACAAGTGCTATTACAAGCCTTAATATGACATAAATGTCCAGTGGGTACCAATGAGACAACAAGGGCAATCGATATATAGGTATCTGCCTAACATGGGATCAACGTAGAAATCGCCTATGGCTATGGAAAGATCACATCCTATATTAGGTCAGCAATACCACTGCCAGGAAACAATGATGTATCGATCAAGTACATGTTGCCTAAAGGGCAAGTGGAGGAGCAAGCTCTAGTACCAGTCGTGCCATATAAAGAAGCAAGTTCGAAAACTATGGGAATAGAGGATGAGTGGTACCCTCAGTCAACCCCTGCCATAGTAGACTAGTTTATCCGAGACCTCTTGATGAAGCACCGGTTTACTTTATTGCAATCTAGGGAGCTAGGCCACCCATGATGAAGCCAATGCCGAAGCCTAGAATAAGAAATTTCCATTATTGTGGTTCAATCAACCATTGGAAAAATGATTTTCCAGAGCCAGATAAGAATGCTAGACCAATCAAGGCTTATTGCATACAATGTGGTCGCAAGGGAAGACATTTTCTAGATGATTGTCCTAGGAATCCGACTAACAAAGGGAAGGCAGCCATAAACGTGGTTCAAGTCATGCCAAATAGCTTATCAAAGGGTGAACCCATTGTTTTGAGTTGGGTAGTTACTAGGGCACATGCCAAGAAAAATAGACAGAACAGTGCAAGCAAGTCAGATACACCCATCAAAGATTCCAAAAAAGAGCAACATAAACGATGCAATCTCAAAAGACAAAAACAATGAAGGAAAATCAAAGAGAAATTTCTGAAAAGAGTTGAGGAAAGGACTCAATCAATATCATCAAAATTCAAAGAGTTGAAACCCAGATCGAGAGGATCTGTGTTGGTAGACATATATATGAACCAATCAATGCAGCCTTGGAAGCTTTTCAAGTGGTGTTAAAAGCGAGTCAAACATTGAAAACAAAATGGAGAAACTATCCCCAACATTAGACATGGAAGCCTCCAAGCTCGAAGCTTACAGAAACTTGGTGCAAATCACGCAATCAATGCCGGAGAAACAAAAGCCAAAATTGGAAATCATAGAAAAACCAAGATCGAGAGGATCTGTGTTGGTAGACAAAATATATGAACCAATCAATGCAATCTTGGAAGCTCTTCAAGTGGTTTTAAAAGCAGGTCAAACATTGAAAACAAAATCGAAAAACTATCCAACATCAGACATGGAAGCCGCCAAGCTTGAAGCTTACAGAAACTTGGTGCGAATCATGCAATCAATGCTGGAGAAACAAAAGCCAAAATTGGAAATCATAGAAAAACCAACCAAAATTGAGACCAAATCAAAAATTGATAAAACGAAGTATGTTAAGGATTTGAGAGAATCTTAAGCAAGAACTGATAGACTTGAAATGATAGTTCTAGATAGTGAAGAAGGTCTAGATGGAATCCCCTTAGTTGAGTAAGATTGGCCAAACCATCTACGGAAATGAGTCAGAGAAGTGAATGACGGAATCTTGACTCCGAAGTCGGCTCCAATCAAGGAAGTATGGCTAGACCAACTACCCATGGAACTAGATGAAAATTTTGTATGGATATTGGGGATCAGAGTAGTCAAGCTTATAAAAAGCTCAAACACTTAAGACACTACCTTCATATTTAGGAGAAAACGAAGAAAAATCATTGGTCTGTAAAACAATGAAACTAAATAGACCAAAGCAAACTTTGGATGTGGAGAATCAATAGTCAATAATGTCAACTCCTATCTAGTGTGTTGAGATGTCGAGCTCTACACCTTGAGCTGGCATCCACTACGGGTCTTGGCCGCTTACGGCATTTACTCACTGGTGCGTTAGGTGACCGACATGGAGGATCTCTGCCAGTGATTCTACAGCTGGACTACACTTATAGTGCCAGCCTAGTACGCTTCTAGCGAGTTCACACTTAGTGACCGCATGTACATATGTGCTACTTTTCAGCTTTAGCACTTAGTCATTTTGTACTCTCTTTTCTGTGAAGAAGAAGAAGAAGCTTTCCATCTCTGTGTGCTTTGTGCTTGTCTTGTGTAGCTCTCTTGCATCCTCATTCTTTACATGGTATCAGAGCCTGGTGCAGGCAAGAGAGGCTAAGAGAGCAAGAGCATCACAATCCCTTCGTTCGCAATCCACGACCAGATGCCATGTCTCCAAAGTTTCTGAATAGGTCTCCAAAGTGCAGTATACAGAGATTTACTGTACAAGTACAGTGGTTGTATGTACGCTTGATTGTGGACACTCGTTGAGTGTAGAAAGCGTTACAGGAACCACGATAGCAGGTTAAGCAGATTTGCAGGTTTTTGCAGATTGCAGCTATTTTGTCTTAGTGCTTCAAGATGTCTGACGGTTTCAGTCAGATTGTTACTGAGAAGCTTGAGAAAAATAACTACCCTGCATGGAAGTTCAGAATAACAAATTTCCTAAAAGGAAAAGGTTATTGGGACTATGTAGAAGGAGACAATGAAAAGGAACCAGAGATTCCCGAGGCAAATGCTACAGCAGAACAAAGGAAAGCTTTGAGGGACTGGCAACAAGGCCAGAGCAAAGTGATGTATTGGCTTTCTATGAGCATCACAGATGGCATGATGGGCTATCTACAGGATGCTGAAACCCCCGCCATTGCATGGAAAAACTTAGGCAGAGTGTTTGAGGTGAACACCAAGGCCAGGAAGCTTCAACTAAAGTCGGAGCTAAATCAGGTTAAGAGGAACAACCTCTCCATCAATGATTATGCTTTGAAGATCTTAAGTATCATTGAGGCTCTTGGATCTATTAAAGTCTCAGTGGAAGACGATGACATTGTCCATGCATGCTTGGATGGTCTAGGAGATGAGTATGTACATTTTAGGTCTTCCATGAATACAAGAGACGACATCCCCGTGTTCCAAGATTTGATTTCTATGCTTATTCTTGAGGAGAAGAACCTTGACACATCTTATTCTCATGGCAGAAATAATTCTGAACAGGCCTTCTATTCTAACTCCAACAGAGGTAGAGGTAGAGGTCGTGGTCGAGGCCCAAGGGGTTGCAGGGGCCAATTTCTGGAAGGTCAATCAAATCAAAACAATACAGGTGGCAGGGGAAACCAGTCTCAAGGCAGGGGGAGTCAAAGAGGTCGTGGTGCAGGATCAAGCAGGCAGCAACATACTCCAGATAGTAGAGAATGTTGGACTTGTGGTGAAAGAGGTCACATGTCACGTGACTGTCCAAAGGGAAAAGCAAGTAGAAAGAGAGAACAGGGCAACTATGCATCTACTAGCAGAGATGCAGATGATAGCAAAAACGAGCGCATGCTTGTTATGCAGCATGTAATGAATACAATGACTGCAGAGAATTCCACCCAAGATGATGTTTGGTATGTGGATTCAGGTGCCTCTAATCACATGACGTCTCGTGGAGAGTGGTTTAGAGATATGCGCAAACCAGATGTGTCACGCTATGTGCAGACAGGAGATGACACAGCTCACCCCATTGCTCATGTAGGGGACATACCTCTAAATACGAAGAGTGGGAAATCAAAGTACTTAGCAGATGTACTTCATGTCCCAAACATTACAAAGAATCTTGTTTCTGTTGGACAAATGGTTGAGCAGGGTTTGCAGGTTCGCTTCAATCCAAATGGCTGTTATGTAGAAGATTTCCAGAATGGCTGTAAGCTGATCACAGAGGGCAAATGTGTGGGCAGAATGTTTACGCTGAATGTAGACATGACTGAGGTAAAAGCTGCATTATTTGCACAGGGCACAGGTGTTGTGGCTGATGTTGACATTTGGCACAAACGCATTGGCCATGTCAATGAGCAGAGATTGCGCAGCATGCAATGAAAACAGATTGTAAACGGTTTGCCCAAATTCAAGGTGGATGGTATGCATAAAGTGTGTGCAGCATGCCAGTTTGGAAAACAGTCAAAGGGCTCATTTCCACATGAGCGCAATGTATGTAAAAAGCCACTTGAGGTGGTGCACACAGATGTTTGGGGTCCAACCGATACTGCAAGTATACATGGTTGCAGGTATTATGTCTCTTTCATTGATGACCATACAAGGAAAGTATGGGTCTACTTCATGCGTAACAAAAGTGAAGTGTTTGGTCACTTTCAAGACTTCAAAGTCATGATTGAGAAGGAGACAGATATGCAAATCAAGACATTGAGGTCAGATGGAGGGGGAGAGTACTTCTCCAATGATTTTTCAGATTTTCTGCGAATGCATGGTATACACAGGCAGTTTACATGCAGATATACTCCACAGCAGAATGGGGTCGCAGAAAGGAAAAACAGGCACATTGCAGAGGTTGCACGTGCATTGATGAATGAGAAGAACATGCCTCATCATTTCTGGGCTGAAGCTGTAAATACAGCTGTGTACATTATGAACAGGACACCTACAGCTGCGGTGCATGATGTAACACCTGAGGAAAAGTTTATAGGTACAAAGCCTGATTTGGCACACTTGAAAGTGTTTGGCTGCATAGCTTACGTGCATGTACCAGATGAGTTGCGTAGGAAATTGGATCCTAAAGCAGAGAAATGTATTCTTGTGGGATATTCCCTTGAACAAAAGGGGTACAGGTGCTACAATCCTACTACACGAGAATTACGAGTGAGCAGAGATGTAGTCTTTGATGAGATGAGCAGCTGGTACAGTAATGCACATGGCACTATTGGGGCTGATGTAAAAGATGATGTGGTTGTACAAAATGTGAGGCCACAGTCACAGGTTTTGAGTGGACCACAAGAGTCCTCTTCTCGTGGCTCTGTTGAGAAACCATGGAATGGTAGACTACGTACGCAGGTTACTCCACCAACAGGTACAGGGAATGTATCACGAAAAGGAAAGGAAAAGGTTGATGAACCTCCCTTTATGGTTGATGCATCATCAGGTTTTTCACATGTAGACATGGATTCAAATGGTTCTGAACAAAGTCTTGATGAGGAATTTGGAATTCCGGCTGTCAGGACACCTGGTGTAAGGAAAGTACAAGAAGATGCTAGAGGGCAAAGGAGTGACCCAGGACCGCGCAGATCTAATAGAGTCAGAAATCCAGTTCAGAAATTGACTTATGATGGGTATCTAGCGCATCACCAAGCCTACATGGCTAAAGTGATACAGGATGTGGAGCCCACATGTTTTGAGGATGCAGTTGGAAATGTGCATTGGGATGATGCAATGAATGAAGAGATGGCTGCATTGGAAGCAAATGACACATGGGAGTTGGTGCCATTGCCAAGTGGCAAGAAAGCTATTGGCTGTAAATGGGTGTATAAAACCAAGCATAAGGCTGATGGTAACATTGAGCGTCACAAGGCAAGGCTGGTCGCAAAGGGTTATGCACAGACGTATGGCATAGACTATGAGGAGACCTTTGCTCCAGTGGCAAAGATGACGACAGTGAGAGATGTCATAGCAGTGGCTGCATCTAGAGGATGGATTATGCATCAAATGGATGTAAAGAATGCCTTCTTGAATGGTGAGTTGCAAGAGGAAGTGTATATGGATCAGCCACCTGGTTATGTCGATCCAGGTTACCCAGATTATGTATGCAGACTTCTCAAAGCTTTGTATGGTTTGAAGCAGGGCTCTAGAGCATGGTATGACAGGATTGCCAAGTATCTTGTCAGTATTGGTTTTAGGAGAGCTCATGCTGATCATTCACTCTATGTACGTGAGAGTGATGTGGGGATTGTGGTCATTACCATATATGTAGATGACCTTATTATTGTTGGTGACAATGCTATGGAGATTGACCATGTGAAGGGTCTTCTCAAACAGGAGTTTGAAATGAAAGATTTAGGCGAGTTGCGCTACTTTCTTGGCATTGAGGTGATCAGGACTCCAGAGGGTGTATGGCTATCACAGAGACAGTATGCTTTGGACATGTTGTCAAAGTATGGTATGGCTGATTGTAAGCCAATTTCTATTCCCTTGAATGTGAATGCAAAGCTGAGTGCAGAGAAGGGTAATGTTGTTGAGGATGTCAACATGTACAGGAAGATTGTGGGTAGTCTAATCTACTTGACTATCACGAGGCCAGACTTGAGCTACACAGTAGGCTTGGAGAGTCAGTTCATGCAACTTCCGAGGAAGCCACATTTGGATGGAGTACGACGCACACTTAGGTATGTGCAAGGTACTCTTGACTACGCATTGTTCTATGCAGCAGATGCACCATTAGCATTGTATGGGTATACAGATGCAGATTGGGCAGGTAGCATTGTTGATAGGAGATCTACGAGTGGCTTCATGTTCTCTTTTGGGAGTGCTGCTGTTACTTGGAGCAGCAAAAAGCAGCCTACGGTTGCTTTATCGAGCACAGAGGCCGAGTACAGAGGTGCAGCAGTTGCGGCGTGCGAGGTAGCTTGGCTACGCACATTACTTGAGGACTTGGGAGTGCAGGTGGACCAGCAGATTTTCATCCATTGTGACAACCTCAGCAGCATGCAGTTGGCTAGGAACCCAGTGTTCCATGCCAAGACCAAACACATAGAGGTCCATTACCACTACGTTCGAGAGCGAGTGTTGGCGGGCGACATCGACTTGGTCTACGTCAGCACAGAGGAGCAGATAGCGGATATCTTTACCAAGGCCCTCGGAGCTGAGAAGCTTCGACGTTTCCGGACTATGCTTGGACTCTGCGACATGCAGAGCTCGAGGGGGAGTGTTGAGATGTCGAGCTCTACACCTTGAGCTGACATCCACTACGGGTCTTGGCCGCTTACGGCATTTACTCACTGGCGTGTTAGGTGACCGACATGGAGGATCTCTGCCAGTGATTCTACAGCTGGACTACACTTATAGTGCCAGCCTAGTACGCTTCTAGCGAGTTCACACTTAGTGACCGCATGTACATATGTGCTACTTTTCATCTTTAGCACTTAGTCATTTTGTACTCTCTTTTCTGTGAAGAAGAAGAAGAAGCTTTCCATCTCTGTGTGCTTTGTGCTTGTCTTGTGTAGCTCTCTTGCATCCTCATTCTTTACATAGTGTACCATCACATTGGGTGAGTTTTGCAATATAAGACCACATAAATGGAGGGACCTGCAACAAACCATGGAAAAGATGGCCATAATGGGAATAACCAAGGAAAACCTTGAAGAATTGCATAGAAAAGAATCACGGGCAAAGATTGTCAAATCTGTGCCCATGAACAACGTCGAAGATTAATATGAAGGAAATGAAGGAAATAACCCTTCCAATATAATACAATGACGTAATGACCATGGCTGTTCTAAACAACAAGGCGGGTATATCCATAGTAACAAAAGCAGTTTGGGAAGACTGGGGGAAGCCAGCAATTAGGAGCACAAATGAAACTGGAATTGTCAGATGGGCATATTGAGAAACCAATGGGTTTACTGAAAAATGTGATAGTAAGCTCTTGTGGAATTGGCTACCAACACACTTTTTCCATTGTAGATTTTGGGAAAAATTTGAAGTATGAAATCACTTTTGTAAGACCTTTCATGAGAGAAATACAATTGATTCAATATTGGGCAAACAACTATCTTTACTTGAAACAAGTTGGATCAATTACACGAGTAAACTTGAAGGATCATTTCTATAAGGATGTTCTGAAAATACCAACTCAAGAATTGGATTCAGACACCTCAGCAAAAACTGAACTGCCGTCATGGTTACGCAAAGACACTCCAATTTGGATGTATGGAGCTTCTGAGAGTAGTTGTTTATGAAGAGAAGATTGTAGAGGTAAATCACATGGAATACATACCAGAACCCTTTCCAAAACATTTGGTTGAACCATTTGAGTGGACTTAGATTCTGGCCACTATGTAGGTATGTGTTAACTAGTCCACACCCAAACAATTTTGTGATGAGGAGGGATACAACATAATTCCTATTCAGGTGGGATCTATAGAGGAAACACTCACGACTCAGGAATTAAAAGTTGAAAAGGAACATGTCAAGGCCAAACTGCTACTCAGAGCAGGGATTTTTTTTTTGAGTTTTCAAATTAGCATCATAGACGTCAATAGAGATATCGCAAAAAACAAGATTTTTTTTTGAGAAGAAAACAGTCAAAACCAAAAATAGGGGGCAAAACTCAGTTCTTGATGATGGTGGATGCACCAGATTGTGTCAAGGATAAGATAACTGGGAAAAGGTAAAGAACATATCAATAGAACAAAACCAAGCAGGAACCCAACAAGTTAGATGAAAATAGGAAAAAGGAACCTCCAATGACTTAAATGGAACAAAAAGTGAAGTACAAGGAGTAGAAACAAGCCCTAAAGGAGGTTTGGACAACTAAAATGGAATCAAAAAGCGATAAACTAAGGGCAATTAGTGTTCCTTCGCACTACATAAAGTACACTCTCGACGAATCATAGTAGAGAAACCAATGAGACAACCCAAGGAACCAGGAAAATCATACGAGAGTCCTGAAAATGCCAAACAAATTGACCTTGCAGAGCTTGGAGAAGACTCAAAGCCAGCATACATAGCTACAAATTTGTCTCACAAAGACGAAGAGATCCTCATTAGGAAATTAAAGGAGTACAAGGATGTCTTCCTTCGTCTTACAAAGATCTTAAGGGAGTGGATACTGAAATATATCATCATACTATCCCTATGAGAGATGATGCTAAGACAAGTAGGCAAAGACCGTACACCTATAATGAGACATTTGCTAAGAAGATCAAGGAAGATATTGAGAAACTCAAGGAAGCCAAGTTCATCTATGAAATTGAACACACTGATTGGGTATCATCTATTGTGGTAGTACCAAAAAAGAACAGGAAACTCAGAGTGTGTGTGAACCTTAAGAAGGTGAATGCAGCTACCATATGAGATAACTATCCTCTTCCTATCACGGCTCATGTTCTAGAATGAGTAGCTAAAAAAGAGGCTTACAACTTCTTGCACGATTCTTGAGCTACAACCAATTGGCCATAGATCCAAAAGATCAACATAAAACTGCTTTTGTAACGAAATGGGAATTTTTTTTTTTACAAGGTCATGCCTTTTGGATTGACCAATGCACTAGAAACATTCCAGCGGCTAATGAGCTATGCATTCAAGAAGTATCTACAAAATTTCTTAGAAGTTTATATGGACGATCTTTGTGTGCATTTGACTAAACAAGAAATCCATTTTGAACACTTACTAGTGTGTCTTTGAGAAATACCATCTATGTCGGATTTGCTTAAATCCTGAGAAATGTGTATTTATGGTTAGATAGGGCAAAATTCTCGGATATATTGTCTTAAAAAATGGTATTGCTATTGATATGGAAAAGTGGCAGCAATTGCTGAGATGTCCAGACCGACCAATGTCAAGGAAGTTCAGGAATTTATGGGGCATTGTGGCTATTATCATAGATTTATCCACATGTATGTGGTCATTACAAAAACCCATTTTTCATCTCATTACTCATTTTGAATGGACAGAGGAGTGTGAAGAGTCCTTTCAAAAGCTTAAACAAGACTTGATATCATCCCAAGTTGGAACAAAGTTTTCTATGTGCATGTCGACGCTTCAAATTTTGCTATTAGTTGCATATTAGCTCAACCAGCAATGGATTTTCCTATCTCCTATGCTAGTAGATAGCTAAACCTAGTAGAAAAGAACTACACCACAATTGAAAGGGACAGCCTTGGAATTGTGTATGCGGTTAAGAAATTCTGACACTACTTATTAGCTAATAAGTTTGTCTTTTTGTTAGAACACCAAGCCTTACTCTATTTGGTAAACAAGCCTTGCAACACGGGAAGTATAATAAGATTGTTTATCATCCTACGAGATTTTGATTTTACAATGGTAGTCAAGAAGGGCGCCACACACCAAAGAGTGGATCACCTATCAAGGATCACTTCAAGGGAACCTTCGAAAGGCATAGACGATGATTTGATAGATGCTTACCTGTTCTTAGTACAAATGATTCCTAGATGGTCGAAAGACCTTGTCTCTTTGATGACCATTGCTCAAGTAGATTCATAGATCCCACTTCCAATTACAACACAAATGATAGAGCAATTTGCCCTATATCAACTGCTAGCTGGAAGATTGCAGCGGAAAAAAAACATGGGATTCTACTTTTGTGCATTACCTTTGAGGAACAAGTAAACTACTTGAATCAAGTTCATACCACGGTACTAGGGATTCATTTTGTGGAAGATTAAAACTTGTGATGATTAACCTAATTAGGAGTTTACTAGCCAGCTATGAAATGGGATGCTCATTCCTATGTGAACAATTGTTCCCAATGTAAGGAAAAAGCAGCCATTCCCCGTATCACATTATTCCAGATCAATGTTACCTCGAGGTGGAGTAGATATCTGGTAGAATATCTAACAAATAGGAAGTTTCCTAAAGACATGAGTAAACAAAGACAAAGAGAAATCAAAACTGAAGCAACCAATTATGTGATGATCATTCATCGACTCTATAGATGTGGGAAGGACTAATAGCTTAGATGGTGTGCCAATGAGGATGAATATCTTCCTATCTTAGAAGAAGCGTACGTCGGTCTTGCAAGATGTCATTTCTATCACAAAACCACTACTAGAGCTATCTTGATGGCTGGTATTCAGTGGCCAAATCTGTTTGCTGATGCAAAAGAATTTGTTCAACAATGTGACTCTTGTCATGAGCAAAAATGCAAACTAGAATTGATGGCATGCCATTGGGACCTATGGTGGGAGCACATACATTTTCCAAGTGGGATATGGACTTTGTTGGTCCAATACAACCTCCTGCATACAAGACTCAAGCACAATACATTATTGTGGCCACAGATTTCTTGACCAAATGTGCCGAAGCAAAAGCCTATAGGAAGCACGATGCTCGAACCACTTCAACATTCTTGTATAAGTGCATATTTACGCAGTACAGACTTCCTATTGAGCTTGTACCTGATCGAGGAACACATTTTTGCAACGAGGTGATAGAATATTTGTTGATTGAGTTTATGGTGATCCATAATATATCCACACCCTCTCATCCTCAAGAGAATGGCCAACCCAAACATACAAACAAGATCTTAAGCTCAGTGCTTACTAAGATTGTAAGCTTGGGAAGAACTGATTGGGAAATGAATATTCAATTAACTTTGTGGGCTTATAGAGTGTCATTCAAAACGGCTTTGAACGCCACTTCCTTTAACTTGGTCTATAGACTTGACGCCATATTGCCAATGGAATTCTTATGGCCAATCCTCAGAGTTGCACACGAGTTAGAATAGAATGGTCACGAGTTGTCAGAACGACTCGAGGACTTGGAACAGTTAGATGCACAAAGACTAGCGGCCATAACACATATGTATGTCTAGGAAAGGAAACAAAAACAGTTCATTGATCCACACTTTTTAACAAAGAACTTCAAGCATGGAGATTTGGTATTAGTTTACTCGTTGAAACAACACTTCAAGAAAAAAGGACATTGTCCTTTTGTAATCGAGAATGTTTTGCCAAGCGGGGTAGTTAAAGTGGCCACCTTAGATGGGAAAATTATGGAGAATTGGATTAGTGGATGTCGTCTTCAAAAATACCATTTTCCATTGACTAATGATCTTTGCAAAAAATGCATGCAGCAAAAGAACGAATTTTGAAGAGAAAATCCATAGTGCAACCAATCCTTGAAGTTTTTCCAATCAATACACTTTCAGATTCACCATCACTACTTTACACAATCTTTAACAGAAGATGAATTGGAAATAGATGATGATTGGCTACACGGATTGGACATGAGGATAATAGTTACCTTGAAAGATGGGTTCAAAGTCAAAGCACTACCTCACACATGTGCACACCTCAATGGAGTAAACTATTTGACTAACAGAAGAGTGACAACCCAACCACTGGAATAGGTTGTCATAAAGTATTCAATATATTTGTGCATGGATTTTTGTGCCCACACACGTTTATTTGCATTTCTAATGAGCATATGAACGAAGATATTGTGTTAGGAGTTCCATGGATGAGAACCTATACAGCTATCTAGGATTGGGCTGATAAGGTTCTTGAATTATCACTCAAAAGTGAACAGTTATGCGTCCTGTTTGCTCATAGCCATGAAGAGTGGAAGACCGCTCTCAAAACTCCAAAGATACCAAACAACATGTTTAAATCAGCTCCAATGACCACTACTCGACATCGAATCCCTCATAATACCGACATGCAAGGAACCAGGAAACTTTGGGTACCCAAGGTCCATCTCACCAACAATTCTAAGCAGATTTGGGTGCCTAAGTAGCTGATGAATACTAAGAAGAAATCACAACCAACACCTCCCCATCAACGCCACAAAATTCACCAAAGTTTTAATCAACTAAATGGATGTGGAGACCCAAGCAACAACCTGAACCCAAGTCCCAACCAAAGATGGTGTAAAAATGGCAACCCAAGGTAGCACCAAGCAACGTGAACTATAAATGGGTATCAAAGCTTCAGCCATTAAAGAGGCCTCCTTTCATAGGCCAAAATGGGTTGCCTTCTCTCATGAGAGACGGTCGTGTGCAGCCACCCTTGTGTAGACAAGTTCAAGTAGAACTCTCCCATGCGCCCATGTGTAGCTGCCCTCGAGTAGGCAAGTTTGCCTAGAAATTGGCCACCAGGCATTGAACGTCGATCACCGGCCATTGAATTCAACCACCGTCCATAGACTTTTGGCTATCGGCCAACTGCCATTGACCATCGGCCACTAACCAATTGGCCATTGACCAACTATCTTTCAATCAATTTTAAGGCATTGTCCGGCCATAATATTTCTTCAAAAAGGAATATTCTCAATTGAGCATGAATTTTTGTTTTTTTTGACAAGTGATTTTTTGCATGCACGATGGCTTTTCCTCATAATGGGGGCCTTACAAATGTGCATTTTTTACAATTAAAAATTACAAGGGGTGGATCAGGCTCCATATTTAACAATCTCCCACTTGGAGATTGACCTCCACACCAAACATGTGACTACTTTCCATCGTGGCTTCCCATCCTTGAATGCCAATTGAAGATGAACAAAAGCTAAAGCTCAACTTCTCCTTGTTAACCACCTTTGTTAACATGTCTGCAGGATTCTCGCTTGTGTGCACCTTTCCAAGCTTTAGATATCCCTCTTTCAAAAGAGTACATATGAAGTGATATCTCACCTCTATATGCTTTGTCCTTGAGTGAAAGGCTAAATTTTTTGCAAGATGAATGGCGCTTTGACTGTCACTATACAAGACACAATTGTCTTTTTTGTATCCAAGCTCTTCCAAGAATCTATGAAGCCACAAAGTATCTTTGCTAGCCTCCATAAGAGCTACATATTTCGGTCCGTAGTAGAAAGTGAGACAACTTTTTGTAACTTTGAAGCCCAACTTGTTGTTGTACCACCAATAGTGAAGACGTAGCCAGTAGTTCTCCTTCAAGTATCTTTGTCACTTTCCATATCTGCATCAACATACCCTTGCAAGAAAATATCAGTGCCTCTAAAACACAAAGCATCATGGATTTCTGCTTTAGATACCTAAGTATCCATTTCACAGCTTGCCAATGCTCTTAACCTAAATTATCCATGAACCTACTCCATACCATAGCATACATTGGAGAACCTGTAGCTGCAACATAAGGAAGTTTAGACATATAAAGTATCTCCTCTTATGTCTTTGGACACATGTCCTTGGTTAGTTTAAAGTGAGTAGCCAAAGGTGTAGAAATCAGTTTTGCATCTTGCATCGCAAACCTTTCTAGTACCTTCTTGATGTAATCCTCTTGAGATAGCTTTAGTGTCTTCTTCTCCCTGTCCCTTGATATCTTCATACCAAGTATCCACTTTGCAACACCTAAATATTTTATTGAAAAAATTTAGAACAACTCTTCTTTCAAGTCTTTGATATTGTGCATGTTAGTACTTGAAATTAGCATGTCATCAACATACAATATTAGGATGATAAATTTTCCATCTCCCAAATTCTTTGTGTACACACAGTAATTTGAGTTGCATCTTTTGAATCCATCTTCTGAATCCATGATCCAATATCCATCCGTTGAACTTCAGGGACCACTATTTTGATGCTTGCTTTAGACCATACAAGCTTTTCTTTAACTTGCATACCATTTTCTCCTTACCGTTTTCTTCATACCCCTTTGGTTGAGCATGTAAATCTCCTTGTCCAAGTTTCCATGAGGGAACGATGTGTTTACATCCACTTGCTCAAGATTTAAGTCATGAGCAGCCACAAGGCTTAAGACAAGCCTAATGGAATTCATTTTTACAACAAGAGAAAATGTTTCATTGAAGTCAATACCTTTCTTTTGAGAAAACCCCTTTACCACAAGCTTGTTACCATATATATGTGGTAGTGATGTGTGTGAACACACTAGGACCGCCGGGGCATTTTTTCCCTCTTAAGGAGGTTTTTCCCCCCGTGCATTGTATATACGCCCATCACTCTAGGGCTATCTATCTTTCCATTGCACACTAAGTAAAACACTCTCTATTGTGTGCCTTGAGCTTCCTTCATCTTCTCCAAACTGTGTGTGTTTTCTCTGCAACCCTAATTCCAACAATTGGTATCAAAGCAGGTCACGTCCTCCCGGGCTTAGTCGCCAGTTACTCCAGCACAAGCCTGCTCACTTTCTCCGATTTCAGTGATCTTTGGTGAGCGTTCGAAGGTCGACAAAATTTTTGGGAGAGTTGGAAGAGCTTGGTCCACTCAGAATTTTGATTTGGGCTCATTTCGGCCTCCGTTTCTACTACAGGCAGTACTGCACAGGCTATTTCGTCATTTTGTGTAGAATTTCTGTCAGTACGGTTTTCTGCATAACAGGTGCCTTATAGTCTTCTACGGTTTGTGCTATATAGCACAGGTTGTTCCCACTCCGTTTCTCCTATTTTTGGGCAGTTTTCACATCAGGTGCAACATTTACCATGGCTGACAACAACAACACAGATGTGTTCAAGATGTTTGTTGCTGAGGACAGGTTGGATGGGGATAACTACCCTATGTGGGCTTATATGATGCAACATGTTCTTGTGTCAAAGGGTGTCTGGAACATTGTGCAGGGCATTGATGTACGTCCTGGTTCTGAGGATGTAGGAGATGTTGAGGATGTTGCAGGTCTTGCTGCAAGGATTGCAGCTGTTAGAGTTGTTTTGCCTACGGCAGAACAAGCTCGTTGGGATGTTAAGGATGCGCAGGCTCATGTTGAAGATGATGAAACAGGAAACAGAAGGAAGACAGCAACTCAGAGTAGGAAGAAGATGGAGAAGGAGAAGACACAGAGCTTGTGTACGAGATCTCTGTAGTCTCTCTCTCTGTATTGGAATAATAGTATACAAACTCAGAGCTACAAAGCTTATATGAAACCCTAAGAGATAAGGTGTCCTTTCACATCGGATGTCCAGGGGGAAAAAACCCAGTGGGAGAAAAGTGCCCCTGGTGAAGCGCGTATACACACTAACACTACTACATGTCTACAAATCCCCCCTTAGTGATAGTGTGAATGTCAGTGAAAATGGTAGTGGGTGCCTGTTGACACTCACAAAGATCTGCCAATAACCTGCGTATCCATACACAATCAACTGTTGCCGTGAAAGCTGCCTTGTACTCAGCTTCACAAGTTGATGTAGCCACTGTGGGTTGCTTCTTGCTTAGCCAAGATATACATGCATTTCCCAAGAAAAAACAATTGCCACTTGTGTAATGTCGTGTGTCAAAATCACCAGCCCAATCTGAATCGCTGTAACCAAGAAGCTGCATAGAACTGTGCTTTCCATACATATCCCCCCTTGGAAAGAACATGGCAAGATTAGGGGTACCTGAAAGGTAACGAAGTATGCGCTTCACAGCTTGCCAATGATGCATACCTGGGCTGTGCATAAATCTGCTTGCTTGTGAAACCCCAAATTGAATGTCTGGACGAGTGTTGCCTGCCAAATATATCAAGCAACCAACCACTGCTGCATAAGTATGTACATCAAAAGGTTCTCCAGCATCGTGCACGCTCAACTTTGATCCAGTTTCTACGGGTGTAGAGATTGGCTTACAATTTTGCATACCAAACTTGTCCAAAATTTTATGCAAATATTTTGCCTGCAACATGTATATGCCATCCTCTGATTGCACAAACTGAATACCCAAGTAATAATGTAGCAAACCAAGATCAGACATCTCAAAGGTTTTTCTCAAAGCATCTTTAAACGCTTCAATGTCATCTGCATTATTGCCTGTAAGAAGCATATCATCCACATAAAGTGTTAGCATAATGAGAACTCCATCTCTCTTTTTGACATACAAAGTACTTTCTATTGGACTATTCTGAAATCCCTGGCCAATCAAATAAGTATGTATCTTCTCATACCATGCTCTTGGAGCCTGTTTCAGACCATACAAAGCTTTACGCAATCTACATACCTTTTTCTCTTGACCTTTTACAACAAAACCACTTGGTTGACTTACATAAACTTCTTCCTGCAAATCACCATTCAAAAAAGCAGTTTTGATATCCAAATGATGCACTTTCCAACCATGATGAGCAGCAATTGCAACTAGTGATCTAACTGTGGACGCACGAGAAGTAGGAGCAAAGGTTTCATCATAATCTATGCCTTTTTGTTGCGCATAGCCTTTTGCCACAAGCCTTGCTTTGTACCTGTCAACAGTACCATCTTGTTTCCTTTTTACCTTAAAAACCCACTTTGTACCAATAGGCTTTTTACTTGTAGGCAAGTCCACTAGATCCCATGTATCATTCTTATGAATAGAATCAATTTCTTGCTGCATAGCATCTTTCCACTGAACACACTCTAAAGCTTGTTCAAATGAATCAGGCTCATCTACATCACAAAGAGTGCTAAAGCAAGCCAAATCTACTTGGTCTCTGCCAAAAGTAGTACCAGCACGTGTTTTTCGTGGCAACGGTGCATCCAACTTGCTATCCTGCAAAGTTTTCTGAACCCATTTAGGCAAGGTTCTTTCTTCCCTGAGAACTTCTTGCTCTTCACGCACAATTTCCTCTACATCATGAGGTGTCACATGCTGATCAAAAGATTGATCAAGATTATCAACCTGTTGTGATTCTTGATTTTCCACAAAAGAAGGAAGCAAACCTTCAAATACATCATGTGTCTGCATATGAGGTACATCAAAAGCAACCATAGGTTGAGCAGTAGTTTCTGCAAAAATTACATCACGACTTTCAAAAATCTTGTTTGTAGCAGGATTGTAAAGTCTATAACCTTTACTTCCACTACTGTACCCCACAAATATACATTTGATTGCCTTATCATCAAGCTTCCCACGTAACTGCTAAGGGATATGAGCATAAGCAAGACAACCAAAAACACGAAGATAACTGACTGAAGGTTTTTTGTCATACCAAGCTTCATATGCAGTAATGGTCTTCAAGGCACGAGTAGGACACCTGTTCAAAACATGTGCTGCACAAGCAACTGCCTCCATCCATAGCTTATGAGGCAAACTCTTAGCCTTGAGCATACATCTAGCCGTCTCCATTAAAGACCTGTTCTTCCTTTCTGCAACACCATTCTGTTGTGGTGTGTATGGCATAGTGCATTGGTGTTTAATGCCTTTCTTTCCCAAAAAATCCTTAAATGCACCTGACATGTATTCACCTCCTCGATCGGTACGAAGAGTCTGTACTTTGCAACCTGTTTCATTTTCAACCATGGCAACATAATGTTGAAAAACTACAAACACGTCTGACTTTGCTTTGAGTGGATACACCCAACAAAACCTGGAAAAGTCATCAATGAAGGTCACAAAATAAAGGCTGTTTCCTATAGATGGCGTCCTCATAGGACCACATACATCACTGTGTACAAGTTGCAACTTTCGTGTCGCTCTAACTGAACCATCCTGCGAAAATGCAAATCTTTGCATCTTTCCAAGAACACAACCTTCACATACATGTCTTGGTGGCATCTCCAATAAAGACAAATCATGCACCATATTATGACGTTGTAAAGTCATCAAACTGCCATAACTAACATGCCCGAATCTAGCATGCCACAACTCAGCATCCTGCATGGCCTGAGTCTTTGTTTCTGCAATACATACCTGAATCTGCTTTTCATAACGATCTAGCACAAATAGTCCATTTTCCAGTGTACCTGTAGTGATAAGAGAATAACCATTCTCTCGATCTCGTACAACACATCTGTCATCCTCAAAAATGACCCGAAGACCATTTTTTGCAAGAGAGGATACAGACAACAAATTCTTCTTGATCCCTGGAACATATAAGACATCTGGCAAGCATAAATCTGAACCATCTGAAATGGTAATCAAAATCTTACCAACACCTTTGATTGGATAAGAAGCATTATTTGCACATGTCACCTCCTTTCCTGCTGGAGCTGCATCCAATGAACAAAACAAATCCTTCCTTGAAGTAATATGCCTGGATGCACCACTATCAAAGTACCAAATCATTTGTGTCTTGTCAACACTGTAAGCAGAAAATTCTGAACATACTACAAAAGCATAAGAATCCTGCACAAAGTTTGCAGACTCTTCTTTAGCTGTAGAAGAATCAGCAGAAGCTGAAACAACCAAACTTGACTCTTTCTTCTTTTCTTTAGCAATTTGATTTTTACACTCACTAATGTAGTGACCAAGTTTCTTGCAGTAGTGACATTTACCTTTCTTCTTGGACTTGTCGGAATCACCTTTAGACTTCTCTAAAGACTGTCCTGCACCAGACTTGGAGTGATGAGCACTCTCTTTACCCTTGTTTTTGTTCTGTACAACAAGAGCATGATCCATACCATCGACCTGTAAAGACTTGTTCTTACGTGATTGATCCTCCTGCAATAGCAAAGCCACTAACTCTTCAAAATGAAGAGGGTCAGGATTAGCTCGTAAAGACAGAGTCAAAGAAGTCTGAAAAGTCAAATAAGATGGTGGTAGTGAATTGAGTGTTTTGGAAACCAAGTCCTTCTCTGGAATCACTTCATCAATGCTAAGCAATTGCTCTTTAAGATCCCTGATTTTGTAAAGAATGAGGATGCAAGAGAGCTACACAAGACAAGCACAAAGCACACAGAGATGGAAAGCTTCTTCTTCTTCTTCACAGAAAAGAGAGTACAAAATGACTAAGTGCTAAAGCTGAAAAGTAGCACATATGTACATGCGGTCACTAAGTGTGAACTCGCTAGAAGCGTACTAGGCTGGCACTATAAGTGTAGTCCAGCTGTAGAATCACTGGCAGAGATCCTCCGTGTCGGTCACCTAACGCGCCAGTGAGTAAATGCCGTAAGCGGCCAAGACCCGTAGTGGATGCCAGCTCAAGGTGTACAGCTCGACATCTCAACACCCCCCCTCGAGCTTTGCATGTCGCAGAGTCCAAGCATAGTCCGGAAACGTCGAAGCTTCTCAGCTCCGAGGGCCTTGGTAAAGATATCCGCTATCTGCTCCTCTGTGCTGACGTAGACCAAGTCGATGTCGCCCGCCAACACTCGCTCTCGAACGTAGTGGTAATGGACCTCTATGTGTTTGGTCATGGCATGGAACACTGGGTTCCTAGCCAATTGCATGCTGCTGAGGTTGTCACAATGGATGAAAATCTGCTGGTCCACTTGCACTCCCAAGTCCTCAAGTAATGTGCGTAGCCAAGCTACCTCGCACGCCGCAACTGCTGCACCTCTGTACTCGGCCTCTGTGCTCGATAAAGCAACCGTAGGCTGCTTTTTGCTGCTCCAAGTAACAGCAGCACTCCCAAAAGAGAACATGAAGCCACTCGTAGATCTCCTATCAACAATGCTACCTGCCCAATCTGCATCTGTATACCCATACAATGCTAATGGTGCATCTGCTGCATAGAACAATGCGTAGTCAAGAGTACCTTGCACATACCTAAGTGTGCGTCGTACTCCATCCAAATGTGGCTTCCTCGGAAGCTGCATGAACTGACTCTCCAAGCCTATTGTGTAGCTCAAGTCTGGCCTTGTGATAGTCAAGTAGATTAGACTACCCACAATCTTCCTGTACATGTTGACATCCTCAACAACATCACCCTTCTCTGCACTCAGCTTTGCATTCACATCCAAGGGAATAGAAATTGGCTTACAATCAGCCATACCATACTTTGACAACATGTCCAAAGCATACTGTCTCTGTGATAGCCATACACCCTCTGGAGTCCTGATCACCTCAATGCCAAGAAAGTAGCGCAACTCGCCTAAATCTTTCATTTCAAACTCCTGTTTGAGAAGACCCTTCACATGGTCAATCTCCATAGCATTGTCACCAACAATAATAAGGTCATCTACATATATGGTAATGACCACAATCCCCACATCACTCTCACGTACATAGAGTGAATGATCAGCATGAGCTCTCCTAAAACCAATACTGACAAGATACTTGGCAATCATGTCATACCATGCTCTAGAGCCCTGCTTCAAACCATACAAAGCTTTGAGAAGTCTGCATACATAATCTGGGTAACCTGGATCAACATAACCAAGTGGCTGATCCATATACACTTCCTCTTGCAACTCACCATTCAAGAAGGCATTCTTTACATCCATTTGATGCATAATCCATCCTCTAGATGCAGCCACTGCTATGAAAGCTCTCACAGTCGTCATCTTTGCCACTGGAGCAAAGGTCTCCTCATAGTCTATGCCATACGTCTGTGCATAACCCTTTGCGACCAGCCTTGCCATGTGACGCTCAATGTTACCATCAACCTTATGCTTGGTTTTATACACCCATTTGCAGCCAATAGCTTTCTTGCCACTTGGCAATGGCACCAACTCCCATGTGTCATTTGCTTCCAATGCAGCCATCTCTTCATTCATTGCATCATCCCAATGCACATTTCCAACTGCATCCTCAAAACATGTGGGCTCCACATCCTGTATCACCTTAGCCATGTAGGCTTGGTGATGCGCTAGATACCCATCATAAGTCAATTTCTGAACTGGATTTCTGACTCTATTAGATCTGCGCGGTCCTTGGTCACTCCTTTGCCCTCTAGCATCTTCTTGTACTTTCCTTACACCAGGTGTCCTGACAGCCGGAATTCCAAATTCCTCATCAAGACTTTGTTCAGAACCATCTGAATCCATGTCTACATGTGAAAAACTTGATGATGCATCAGCCATAAAGGGAGGTTCATCAACCTTTTCCTTTCCTTTTCGTGATACATTCCCTGTACCTGTTGGTGGAGTAACCTGCGTACGTAGTCTACCATTCCATGGTTTCTCAACAGAGCCACGAGAAGAGGACTCTTGTGGTCCACTCAAAACCTGTGACTGTGGCCTCGCATTTTGTACAACCACATCATCTTTTACATCAGCCCCAATAGTGCCATGTGCATTACTGTACCAGCTGCTCATCTCATCAAAGACTACATCTCTGCTCACTCGTAATTCTCGTGTAGTAGGATTGTAGCACCTGTACCCCTTTTGTTCAAGGGAATATCCCACAAGAATACATTTCTCTGCTTTAGGATCCAATTTCCTTCGCAACTCATCTGGTACATGCACGTAAGCTATGCAGCCAAACACTTTCAAGTGTGCCAAATCAGGCTTTGTACCTGTAAACTTTTCCTCAGGTGTTACATCATGCACCGCAGCTGTAGGTGTCCTGTTCATAATGTACACAGCTGTATTTACAGCTTCAGCCCAGAAATGATGAGGCATGTTCTTCTCATTCATCAATGCACGTGCAACCTCTGCAATGTGCCTGTTTTTCCTTTCTGCGACCCCATTCTGCTGTGGAGTATATCTGCATGTAAACTGCCTGTGTATACCATGCATTCGCAGAAAATCTGAAAAATCATTGGAGAAGTACTCTCCCCCTCCATCTGACCTCAATGTCTTGATTTGCATATCTGTCTCCTTTTCAATCATGACTTTGAAGTCTTGAAAGTGACCAAACACTTCACTTTTGTTACGCATGAAGTAGACCCATACTTTCCTTGTATGGTCATCAATGAAAGAGACATAATACCTGCAACCATGTATACTTGCAGTATCGGTTGGACCCCAAACATCTGTGTGCACCACCTCAAGTGGCTTTTTACATACATTGCGCTCATGTGGAAATGAGCCCTTTGACTGTTTTCCAAACTGGCATGCTGCACACACTTTATGCATACCATCCACCTTGAATTTGGGCAAACCGTTTACAATCTGTTTTCATTGCATGCTGCGCAATCTCTGCTCATTGACATGGCCAATGCGTTTGTGCCAAATGTCAACATCAGCCACAACACCTGTGCCCTGTGCAAATAATGCAGCTTTTACCTCAGTCATGTCTACATTCAGCGTAAACATTCTGCCCACACATTTGCCCTCTGTGATCAGCTTACAGCCATTCTGGAAATCTTCTACATAACAGCCATTTGGATTGAAGCGAACCTGCAAACCCTGCTCAACCATTTGTCCAACAGAAACAAGATTCTTTGTAATGTTTGGGACATGAAGTACATCTGCTAAGTACTTTGATTTCCCACTCTTCGTATTTAGAGGTATGTCCCCTACATGAGCAATGGGGTGAGCTGTGTCATCTCCTGTCTGCACATAGCCTGACACATCTGGTTTGCGCATATCTCTAAACCACTCTCCACGAGACGTCATGTGATTAGAGGCACCTGAATCCACATACCAAACATCATCTTGGGTGGAATTCTCTGCAGTCATTGTATTCATTACATGCTGCATAACAAGCATGCGCTCGTTTTTGCTATCATCTGCATCTCTGCTAGTAGATGCATAGTTGCCCTGTTCTCTCTTTCTACTTGCTTTTCCCTTTGGACAGTCACGTGACATGTGACCTCTTTCACCACAAGTCCAACATTCTCTACTATCTGGAGTATGTTGCTGCCTGCTTGATCCTGCACCACGACCTCTTTGAATCCCCCTGCCTTGAGACTGGTTTCCCCTGCCACCTGTATTGTTTTGATTTGATTGACCTTCCAGAAATTGGCCCCTGCAACCCCTTGGGCCTCGACCACGACCTCTACCTCTACCTCTGTTGGAGTTAGAATAGAAGGCCTGTTCAGAATTATTTCTGCCATGAGAAGAAGATGTGTCAAGGTTCTTCTCCTCAAGAATAAGCATAGAAATCAAATCTTGGAACACGGGGATGTCGTCTCTTGTATTCATGGAAGACCTAAAATGTACATACTCATCTCCTAGACCATCCAAGCATGCATGGACAATGTCATCGTCTTCCACTGAGACTTTAATAGATCCAAGAGCCTCAATGATACTCTTGATCTTCAAAGCATAATCATTGATGGAGAGGTTGTTCCTCTTAACCTGATTTAGCTCCGACTTTAGTTGAAGCTTCCTGGCCTTGGTGTTCACCTCGAACACTCTGCCTAAGTTTTTCCATGCAATGGCGGGGGTTTCAGCGTCCTGTAGATAGCCCATCATGCCATCTGTGATACTCATAGAAAGCCAATACATCACTTTGCTCTGGCCTTGTTGCCAGTCCCTCAAAGCTTTCCTTTGTTCTACTATAGCATTTGCCTTGGGAATCTCTGGTTCCTTTTCATTGTCTCCTTCTACATAGTCCCAATAACCTTTTCCTTTTAGGAAATTTGTTATTCTGAACTTCCATGCAGGGTAGTTATTTTTCTCAAGCTTCTCAGTAACAATCTGACTGAAACCGTCGGACATCTTGAAGCACCAAGACAAAATAGCTGCAATCTGCAAAAACCTGCAAATCTGCTGAACCTGCTATCGTGGTTCCTGTAACGCTTTCTACACTCAACGAGTGTCCACAATCAAGCGTTTCACAACCACTGTACTTGTACAGTAAATCTCTGTATACTGCACTTTGGAGACCTGTTCAGAAACTTGTGGATTGCGAACGAAGGGATTGTGATGCTCTTGCTCTCTTAGCCTCTCTTGCCTGCACCAGGCTCTGATACCATGTAAAGAATGAGGATGCAAGAGAGCTACACAAGACAAGCACAAAGCACAAAGAGATGGAAAGCTTCTTCTTCTTCTTCACAGAAAAGAGAGTACAAAATGACTAAGTGCTAAAGCTGAAAAGTAGCACATATGTACATGCGGTCACTAAGTGTGAACTCGCTAGAAGCGTACTAGGCTGGCACTATAAGTGTAGTCCAGCTGTAGAATCACTGGCAGAGATCCTCCGTGTCAGTCACCTAACGCGCCAGTGAGTAAATGCCGTAAGCGGCCAAGACCCGTAGTGGATGCCAGCTCAAGGTGTAGAGCTCGACATCTCAACAGATTTTTGTAAGATGCTCGACAATATCGTCACCTTCGTCCATCTGTATTTTGTCAAGTTGTTTCTTCAAAAACTCTATTCTGGCAGCGTTTCTTCCTCCAAACATAGCTTACAGAGTGTTCCAAGCATCCTCAGAAGTTCTGCAAGATCTGATATGTGGTGTGATTGTCCTCTTTATGGTTAAGGCAATCACAGCCATAGCCTGTGCATCTTTAGTATCCCATCTCTTTTGCTCTGGAGTGACTTGTGAGGGTCCTGCACCAACAGCTGCACCACGACCAGGCGTGGCAGGTGCAATGCTACCTGGACGAACTTATCTCCAGATACATAATCCCACAATCCTTTACCAACCAAAACATTTTTGGCCATAAAAGACCAAAGAGAATAGTTGGTACCATCCAATTTGTCTTCGGATGTAAACGCACCAAAAATCTCTTTCTCCGTAGATTGAGCCATACTGTAGATGCACACAAGAGAGCAAAAGAACCTCCAAGAGATTCACAAATCTCCTCTCCAATCCAATCAAAACTCTACACAAAATCTCAACACAAAGCTAAGACAAGCTGCTTCCCAAAAGAACTGTTTACCTGAAGAAAATCTGTCAAAAAGCACACCCTCTTGATCTAAACGCCTCGAAAAAGTATCTTCTGCTACGCTGCTCAGAACAAAATTCTGAGGGCTCGAACGGCTTCGAAAGGGGGGTAAAACCCCAGGTCACCTTCTCAGAATACTCCCGGAACGTCGAGGATGCTCCCACGAGCAAATTTTCCGAAAACTGCCTGAAAACTGCGATTGCGCGCGCAGACGCGAAAACGCAAGTAGAGGCCCTGGAAATCACCTCGCTCTGATACCAATTGTTGAAGATGATGAAACAGGAAACAGAAGGAAGACAACAACTCAGAGTAGGAAGAAGATGGAGAAGGAGAAGACACAGAGCTTGTGTACGAGATCTTTGTAGTCTCTCTCTCTGTATTGGAATAATAGTATACAAACTCAGAGCTACAAAGCTTATATGAAACCCTAAGAGATAAGGTGTCCTTTCACACCGGATGTCCAGGGGGAAAAACCCCAGTGGGAGAAAAGTGCCCCTGGTGAAGCGCGTATACACACTAACACTACTACATGTCTACAGCTCATGCATTGATTGCATTGTCTGTGAAGCGCACCATTGGTCCTCACATCCGTTCAGCAAAATCTGCAAAACAAGCTTGGGATATTTTAGCAAGTCTTTATGCAAGCCGCAATGAGGCTAAAATTGCTTTGCTGCGTAAAGAGATGGAATCGAAGATTATGCATGAGGAAGATGATATGGACACTTTCCTTGCTAGTGTCAAGGATATCAATGAGCAGCTTATTTTTGCAGGTGAAGTCATTTCAGACAGTTCCCTTGTGCAGACTGTTCTTGATGCCTTACCAGATTCCTACCAGAATTTTGCTAGTACTTGGAGACTGATGACCCAAGGAAATCCTGAAGTTGTCAAGTTTGATGCATTATGCACATTGCTGTTGCAAGAGTCACTTTCTAGAAAAAACAAGACTAGGCAGCGTGCAGTTGAACAGGCTTTTATTACTTCTCAAAGAAAGGGTGGTTACAACAATGCAGCCACTTCTTATGGTTCTGCTGCGAGTGGCAAAAATTCTTTTCCTAATGCTTCTGCTGGCAGTACTTCGTCTGGCAATTCTGGTGATAAGGGCAAAAAGAAGATGCGTTGCGATTATTGTAAAGCCAATGATCACTTGATCAAGTCGTGTCCTAAGTTGAAGGCCAAAGAGGCTAAGAAGAAAGAGGGTGGTTCCACCGCAAATGCTGGTTGCACTACAAATGCAGCCATTGTTGAGTCTTTTGTGAAAGGAGACTGTGTTGCTGATGTTGATGCAGAATGGGCGTTTAGCGCAGAGTGCATTTACAATCCTGATGTCCATGATGTATGCTTGTTAGTTGCTACAGATTCACATGTGTGGTATTTCGACAGTGGTGCTACAAAGCACATTACCTCACATCGTGAATTTTTTACCTCTCTTGAGTCTGCCCCTCATGGGAATTCAGTCACTTGTGCCAACAACGCCTCTTATCCAGTTCAGGGAGTTGGAAAGATAGTGCTCACTGCTGCTAATGACAATTCCTTCACACTTGTTGATGCACTTTATGTACCTGGGATCAAGAAGAATCTCTTGTCTGTATCCGCACTTGCTAGACTTGGACTTGTAGTCAAATTTGTGGATGACAGATGACAGATGACAAGTGTGGACAAAATTTTGCAAATGTTGTTGCAGATTCAAGGGCTATTTCAGATGCAAAACTTTGGCATGCACGTTTTGGTCATCTGAATTTTGCCAGTTTGCTGCGTTTGCAAAAATCTGATATGGTTGCTTCTTTGCCGCCTCTTGAAGCACCTGTTAAACATGTTTGTGAAGGCTGTATTTTGGGTAAGATGCAGCGTTCTAAATTTCCAAAGGATGGTTCAGTTCGGGCCACATGCAGGTTGCAGCTTGTGCATAGTGATGTTTGTGGGCCCATGCAAACTCCGTCCTTGGTCAATTACATGTACTTCGTGACTTTCATAGATGATTACTCCAGGCATGCATGGGTATTTCCGCTTAAAGAGAAGTCCGAAGTTTTTATGTGCTTCAAACAATTTCTGGCTATGGCTGAAAATGTCTCGAAATGTACTATGGGCACCCTCCGTTCTGATCGAGGGGGGGAGTATATGTCTCATGAATTTAATGCATTTCTGGCTAGTCGTGGGATAAAACACCAATGTACAATGCCTTATACACCTCAGCAAAATGGTGTTGCTGAGAGGAAAAACAGATCACTGACGGAAATGGCACGATGTATGGTCAAAAGTCAAGCTTTGCCGCATTCTTTTTGGCTTGAGGCCATTATGTGTGCCACTTATGTACTTAACATGTGTCCTATGAAAGCTTTGCAGTCTATTACTCCATATGAAGCATGGCATGATAGAAAACCTTTTATTGAACACATGCTTGTTTTTGGCTGTTTGGCATATGCTTTGGTGCCACAAGTGCAGCGCAGAAAATTGGATGATAAGGTTGTCAAATGTATTTTTGTTGGTTATAGTGTTGAAAGCAAAGGTTACAGGTTGTATCATCCGCAAACAAAACGTATTCTGGTTTCTCGGGATGTAGTGTTTGTGGAAGATTCTGTTCAGCCCTTGCTGTCATGTACTAGAGACAGTAATGTAAGCTCACAGGACATTTATGACACTTTGTTGCCTCTTTTCAGTGGTGGAAATACGAATGTAAGTTCCAATGAGGCAAATGTACAGCCTATGGGGATTTCTGAAAATGTTCTAGATCAACCTATTACTGATGCAGATGTACATGATGTACTTGATGAGGAAAGGGCTGAAAATTAGCAGGCTAGAGGTATGCCAAAATGGCTAGTGCACACTTTGCGTGACAGTAAATTGGATGCACCTTTGTCTAGTCGTACTCGTTCAGGCTCTCTCCATGCATCTTATGCATCAGATTGTTATGCTTAGGCTGTGTCTAGCTTACATGATGTTGAGGAGCCTCTGGTTTTTGATGAAGCACAAAATTCAAAAAATTGGATGGATGCCATGCAATCAGAATATGATGCACTTATAGAAAATGACACATGGACTTTATGTGATTTGCCTCCTGGAAAAAAGGCCATTGGTACGAAGTAGGTTTACAAGTTGAAACGCAAGCCGGATGGTGAGATCGATCGCCATAAGGCTCGACTTGTTGCAAAGAGTTATGCACAGCAAAAAGGCATAGATTATGAAGAGACTTTTTCTCCCACTTGTCGTATGACTACCGTGCGTTTTCTATGTGCATTGGCAGCTCATTTTGGTTGGAATGTACATCAATTAGACATTGTCACTGCTTTCTTGAATGGTGACAAATTTGAGGAAGTTTATGTAACACAGCCTCGCGGTTTCGTCATAAAAGGACAAGAGGACAAAGTGTGCAAATGTAACAAGGCTTTGTACGGGTTCAAGCAATCTCCTCGTGCTTGGTATGAGAAAGTTGACACTCATTTGGTCAAACAAGGATTTCGTAATAGTCCAACAGAAAGCACATTGTATGTAAAGCGTGAGGGTGATGTACTTCTCATTGTGGTTCTTTATGTTGATGATCTGCTCATCACTGGACCAAATGAGAGACATATTGCTGAATTTAAGGCTGATTTGAATGCTACTTTCAAGATGAAAGATTTGGGGCTATTGCATCATTATTTGGGTATACAGTTTAAGCAGTGTGATGGTGGTATTGCCTTGTGTCAGAAAAGTTACATAGAGACATTACTATGTAAGTTTGGACTTGAGGATTGCAAACCTATTGCCACTCCCATGGAAACAGGTTTGAAGTTGAGTCTACATGATGTTGGTGATCCTGCTGATGTCACTCTTTATCAAACTGTTGTTGGCTGCCTCATTTATGTATGCAACACGAGGCCGGATATTCAGTTTGCAGTCTCACAGGTCAGCAGATTTATGCATAGCCCAGGGTCTAAGCATTGGCAGGCTGTCAAGAGGATTTTCCACTACCTTAGTGGCACTTTACATCTTGGCTTGTTTTATCCTAAGGGGGGATCAGTGCCGCCAGACTTACATGCTTTTTCGGACTCAGATTGGGCTGGTTGTTTTGACACGCGAGTGTCCACAAGTGGTTTTTGTTTCATGCTTGGCAGTTCATGTATATCATGGTTGAGCAAGAAGCAACCTACTGTGGCCACTTCGAGTTGTGAGGCTGAGTACATGGCAGTCTTCACAGCTACGGTTGAGTGTGTATGGCTCAGACGCCTTATGCCTGATTTGGGTGTTGGACAGGACATTGCCAACACTATCTACATTGACAGTCAGAGCGCATTGGCAGTTGCGAGGAACCCAGTTTTTCATGCTCGCACAAAGCACATTGAGGTGCATTACCACTATGTCAAGGAGAGGCTCTCAGCAGGAGAGATCAGCTTGGCTTATGTGCCAACACAGGACAACCTTGCAGATCTTTTCACAAAGGCATTGTCTCGTGAGAAGCTTGAAGCTTTCCGCAAAGCTTTGGGCTTACTCCCCTTTGTGGACTGATCCTGTCCTCAGGGCATGGCACTTCCCTTTACTCATGTGCCAGCTCTCGTTCACCGCATCACTCCAGGGGGGATTTGTTACCATATACATGTGGTAGTGATGTGTGTGAACACACTAGGACCGCCGGGGCATTTTTTCCCTCTTTAGGAGGTTTTTTCCCCCGTGCATTGTATATACGCCCATCACTCTAGGGCTATCTATCTTTCCATTGCACACTAAGTAAAACACTCTCTATTGTGTGCCTTGAGCTTCCTTCATCTTCTCCAAGCTGTGTGTGTTTTCTCTGCAACCCTAATTCCAACAAAGCTTAGACTTGTACCTCTTCTTCTTGCCTTCTTCTTCCTTTAGCTTGTACACCCATTTGTTTTGCAGTGCCCACTTACCTTTAGATGCAAGGAGTCCATCTCCACTTGCATTCTTCATCCATTCTTCTTTGGATTCGTGCTGCATGGCTTCTTTGTATGTCTATGGTTCTCTAGAATTTGAGACCAAGAGATGATTGAAGAAATGAATGAACTTCTCTGGAGGTCTACGTACTCTTGTAGATCTTCGAGATATAGGTTGAGATTCCTCATCTGGTTGACGTTGTTGCAAGTTGTAACCATTTGCACTCCTTGAGTCTTCATTGTCCTCAAACTCCATGTACTCATCACATGTGCCTTTTGTTTGTTTTCTTTCCAAGTAATTTTTGTACAAATTTTGTTCGTTGAAAATTACATCCCTACTCCTAGAGATTTTACCATCTTTGGGATCCCATAGGTGATTACCAAAGTCGGCTTCTCCATAGGCAATGAAGAAACACTTCTTGGACTTTGCATCTAGATTTGACCTTAGACTTTTGTGTATGTGCATAAAAGCCTCACATCCAAACACTTTAAAAAAATGCATAATTCACCAGTTTACTTATCTATGCCTCTTCTAGAATTCCTCCATCTAGTGCCGTTGATGGTGATTGGTTTATCAAGTACACAAATGTACTTACTGCTTCTAGCCAAATATCAAGCGGCAGGCCTGCATGTAGCCGCATGCTTCATTCTCACTCCATGATTGTCTTGTTCATCCTTTCAGAAGGTCCATCTTGTTGAGGTGTCCTCGGGGTTGTCCTTTGCCTTTGAATGCCATTGCTAGCACAAAATCTTTCAAAAGCTTGGCTGCAATGTTCACCTCCATTGTCAAATTTGAGGCATTTAAGATTGGTTCCTACTTCATGTTCCACAAGGGCCTTTCAACGTTTGAAATATGGAAACACATTGGATTTATTTTTCATTGCATAAACCTATGTTTTCCTAGTTGTATCTTCTATGAATGTTACATGGTACAACGAGCCACCAAGGGATGGTGTACTCGTAGGACCCCATACATCAAAATGAACTAATTCAAGCTTTTTGGTTCTTCTTTCATTTTCTATTTTTATGAGTTTTACCCTCTTTTGTTTACCATAAACACAATCTCCACAAAACTCCAAGTCCACTTCTTTCAAACCTGGTAGAAGCTTCTTTGACTGAAGGATTTGCATTCCTTTGGCACTCATATGCCCAAAGCCAATAGTGCCATATTGAACCATCAACTTATGTAGATGTTACACAAATTGAAGATTGTCACATTGACCGTGCACAAGTAAAGTGTATCCACCTTTTCATCTTTTGCAGCCACCAAAGATCCTTTCAAGATCTTGCAACGTTTGTTTCCGAATGCAATGTTGTGGCCTTCATCATCCAATTAACCTATAGAGATAAAGTTTTTGCAAAGAGAGGGAACATATCGAACATCTTTAAGCTTCCATTCATTTCCATTTGCATGGAGAGGGAACATACCGAACATCTTTAAGCTTCCATTGATTTCCATTTGCATTTTTGACAAAAATTGTACCTTTGCCAACAATTTCATAAGCTTCATCATCTCCTAAGTACACATTTACTTAACCTTGGAATGCTGCTTGTGGGGTGTTGCATGGAATGAAGTCCTGAAGTCTACTATCCAAGAATTGGACACATTGTCCAATGATAGAATTAGAGTATCTTACTCCACTTTACCTGCCACATTGGCCTCCAATGCTGGCTTGTTGTCTTGAGAATTTTATTCCTTCTTCTTGGAACATCAATCCTTCCTGACATGACCCTTCTTGCCATAGTTCCAGCACTTGAGAACTGACTTTGTGCATGACTTGCTCCGCCTTGAGCGACCACGACCCCTTTGGTTCTTGAACCTCTCCTTCGGTCTTCCTCTCATTTCCACTGACAATGCAGCACTTGATGATTCATCCGTGCTTTTCCTTCACATCTTGTCGCTTAAGAGAACACCCAGAACATCACCATACTTGAGAGTATTTGAATCAAAATTTAAGTTACTTATAGCCATCCACAAGACTCTCCCAACTATCTGGCAGAGAAGATAGTATAAGGAAAGCTTGTGCTTCATCGTCGAAGTTGATTTATGTTGGTGCCCTGTTGGTGTTGAAGTAGAGATTAGAGTGGTTTACTTAATGAAGAGAGATAATTTTCACACAAGAGAGATGTGTGTGTGTGTGTGAGAGAGAGAGAGAGAGAGAGCACACGATATACGTGGTTCACCCAAGTGTGGGCTACGTCCATGGTAAAGCAGCCACTAAATGACTTTGCACTTCAATCTTGAAGTAGGCTACAAAGGATTGGCCCCGGATCGGCAACCCTTAATGGAACTCCCACCTTGCTTCCCTCTCTTACTCCACCTCACACAACATCTCTTACTATGTTCATATGCATGCGTGTGTAGATTGAGTTGATCTTTTGTCTACTTGTGTGTGTACTTGAGAAATGGAGAGATGGTGAGAGGTATGATACGTGCACGTGTGTGTGTGTGTGTGTGTGTGTGTATGTGTGTGTGTGTGTGTTGAGAGCTTGAGGACTTGGTGTAACATTTAATGCACTAGTAACTTGTGTGTAGCGGAGATTGATAGCATAGTGAGCATTTCATTAAGAACAAGTTCCTAATGAGCATAGAGAGAGTTCTTAATTTGAGAAAACTCACTACATTCAACTACAAGGAGGGCCAAGTTATTCTTTATTTGATTAAACAAACCCTGCCTCCCACTCAAAATATCTACCCATACATTCAGCACCTTCACCTGCTCGTCCATGGTTGAGTGCTTGCTACTACTCTGCTTCTATCTGTGTATGTGTGTGGAAATTAAAACTAGCTAATTTGGCATTGACAATACTTGAAATGAGAGAGAAATAGAACAATTGACAACAGTTGAGGACCGGATTTACATAAAGCCGGTCCCCCCTCCATAAAGGCTTTGTATTATAGCTTCTCCCGACTTTTGACAATACAATTCTTGTGTTCCTTGACAAAACTCCTTGGTGCAATGAAGATGGAAGATTCATGATGCTTGAAAAAACACACCTATTGTCCCTAGCCTCGTCCCAAGACCTCACACACCTTCAAAAATGGTGAGAGCTAGCAGGGAATGAGGATGATTGAGAGGAAGAAGATGTATCTTACGGGAAAGAAGTATTCTCCTCACATAATCACTCTAATTAGCATAGCTTAGCTTAGTAATTAGCATGGTAGAGGAGATGAGCATGCCATTGAAGCTTGGCTCTTGGTTGGATTTGCATTCCATAGCTAAGAGTTGTTGGTGTAGGCCTCTACTTCTCAATGCTTGGAGAAGGAGATGGAGTTCTTCTCGTACACATGAGGTGTGTGTGTGTGTGTGTGTGTGTGTGTGTGTGTGTGTGTGTGTGTGTGTGTGTGTGTGTGTGTATAGCAATATGTTAAATGTAGCCCTCTCTCTCTCTTCTTGGTTGACCCCTCTTGCAAAATACTCATGCTGGCTTCCCATTGGCTCTTGCAAAGCTTAGCCAACCACAAATTAGGAGCATAATTGATAGCATGTGACATGCGTCCCCCTTTCCCCTTTTGTGAGAGCTTTAGGTAATTAAATAATTCATTTAAACTCTCATTAGACCTTTTAGTCTTTTGGCCGATAGGAATCAGGCAACCCATTGGGATGTTGGATGCTCATTGGCCGACCCCTTGGTAGACTGTCCAATAGTCTTCTAGGGAGCTTGATTTCTATTATTTCTTTTATCAAGCATTTTTAAATTGATTAGACTAATTTTATTCTAGCCTAATTCTCATTGGTCCACCTCTATGGCCATCCAATAGGATTTGAGGGGAAATTGGGGGCAAATGGCCTATGAGCCTTCCATGTGCCCATTCTTCCCTTTGGGGAGAGCTTGAGAGTGTGTGTGTGTGTGTGTGTGTGTGTGTGTGTGTGTGTGTGTGTTTCTCTCTCATCCCCTACCATTAGGGCTCGCCCCCTCCTTCCTAGGGATGTGGGAAGACTTTTTAGTCTTCCCATGACCATCCATTTAGGAACTTTAGCCTATGGAAGTATTAATGGAATTGAACCTTAGGTCTTTTAAGCCCCGTTGAAGCACATTGCTCTTTCCCCCTTTGGATCCCTATTTTCCCTCCTTTGGATCCTTGTAGATACAGTCTGGCAGCCTTACCATTTTAGCTTTTACTCCCCTAGTACTTCCCATATGAATAATCAGTTTAACATGAGAAAATCATTTGGGAGAATTAGATATTAGTTTTTATGACATTACCTCTCTCTTGAGATCATAGTCGTCCTCGACTATGAGGTAGAGAAGATAAAGCCTAGTCATTAGTCCGTTTGCTAGTGGGTAGAGGATCCTTACCCTATGGCACCACTCCAAAATGGATGATTAGTCTATTTGGTGCTTGAGATCCTTAGCTGCCCCGCAAGCATGTCTGCACTTTAGTCCGTATCAATTTTCCATAGTAGAGTGACAAGCTCTACTTGGTGTTTGGGAGACGTCATCTCCACAAACATGATCCTAAGCATGCATACTTATTAACATTTGTGCACAATAAAGAAAAAGACAGTCTTATTAGACAAAACTTTGTTCATTTAAACATATTTACATTTGCTTACTCTAGGGAATCATTGTAAGCGTTGACAAGGTTTAGGTTATCCTTTAATTGTATGCCTTGCATCCATCTAGAATCTTCAAAAGGATAATTTTTTAACTTGATAAGATATCATCGAATAGTCTTACCGCCTCGTAATACCTTGTCTTCGTGTCGGAGAATGGACTCGACTGCAACACCTCTTCTTGGTCCTCATTCTCCCGCGGATCTTCAATGATTGCTTCTTGAGGTGGCTCTCCTTTGTAAGGCTTTAGTAGGCTCACATGGAAAGCATTGTATATGAGCCAATGGTTGGGCAACCTGAGATAGGTCATCTCATTGATTGGCCTAAGAATCTGAAAGGGACCATAGTACCTTTTTGCTAACTTAGCATAGTACTTTTGGTGTCCTGTAGGATTCTTGCCCGTTGTGTGCCTTAATGAAGCTTTAGGAAACTTAAGCAAGACCCAATCATTTGGTTTAAAGGCTATGGTTCTTTTGTGCTTATCAACAACAGCCTTTTGCCTTTGCTGAGAGATGGATATAGCATTCTTAATCTTTTGGATTCTTGCAGATCTCGGGTATATTCATCTGCGACGAAGATCTTCCCATGTACCTTGAGTAGCAGGGGACTTTTTTATCTTCCCTCACCTCCTCAAAAGGTGCTTTTCCCGTGGAAGTATGTACGATGTTATTGTAAGCCTACTCCACTAAGGATAAGTACTTATCCCATTGGGACTTTTGATCTACTTCTGTGACATAAGCTTTTAGTAGATCAAGAATTGTTAGGTAGCTATTTCACTTTGGCCATCCGTTTGGGGATGATAGGCCAAAGAGAATTTTAGCCTTGTACCTAAATTTTCAAAGAGACCCTTCCAAAAATTATTGGTCATTCTAGGATCTCTATCCGACACTATGGACATTGGCGAGCCATGGTATTTGAAGATTTGTGATATAAAGAGGGTTGCCATTTGATGGGCCTTGATAGTTTTTTTGACAGGTATGAAATGTGTTTGTTTGCTAAACGTGTCTACTATCGTCCATATTCCTGTATTCCCATGGATAGACTTGGGCAATGCAAAGATAAAATCCATGGATATGCTCTCCCATGGTGAATTAGGGATTGTCAAAGGTTGAAGCAATCTAGGTTGCTTCCCTCTATCAAACTTCGTCTTTGTGCATACCAGACATTTTGAAACATACTCTTGTATGTTTGCTTTCATGGTAGGCCAATAGAAATATGTTTCTATCCCTTTTAGGGTAGACTAAATCCCTCTATGCCCCGCATAAGGAGGAGCAAGAGATTCATACATTACTTTCTCACGTAGTGAGTTAGTACGCATAGTCTATTGCCATAGAGAAGATAACCATGTTGTAGGGTAAATGGTTCTTCCTTCTTCTCTAGTGCAACTGAAATCACATCTCTAAAATCCGGATCAATAGCATACTCATCTATCATAGAAGATAGATCATTGTGAGTTGCTATGGATACCGCATTCACTCTTGGTCGTCTTGAGAGTACATCAGCCACTTGATTATGCTTGCCAGCAATGTGAGCAATATGAAAATGAAATTGCGAAAGGAAATTTGCCCACCTCATTTGTTTGTCGAAGAGCGTGGTATGTGTCATGAAGTACTTAAGGCTTTGGTGATCCATTCGCAGAATGAAAGGAGTCCCTAGTAAATAGTGCTTCCACGAATCTAGAGCATGTAGAACTGCTAAGAGTTCCTTCTCATATATGCCTAGAGCTTGCTCAACACGGTTGAGCCTTCGACTTTCATAGGCTATGGCATGCCCTTCTTGGAGCAAAATAACTCCAAGGCAATCACCAAAGCGTCAGATTGGGCCTCAAACGGCTTTGAGAGATCCAATAGTGTAAGCACAGGTTGAGAGATAAGCTTCTCTTTAAGCTTTTTGAAAGCATTTTTCTCCTTGGTGGACCATATATACCTAACATTTTTCTTTGTTAGGTCATGTAATGGTTCCGCGATTTGTGAGAACTTTTCTATGAAGCGTCTATAGTATGCACACATACCTATAAAGCTTCTTAGTTCATGTAGATTCCTTGGATTAGGCCATCCTTTTATTACCTCTAACTTTGATGAATCCATTTGGATGCCATCTTGAAAGATAATGTGACCTAAATACTGAATCTCTTGTAAGAAAAATTCACTTTTCTTTCGATTAATATAAAGTTTATTCTCTCGTAAAACTTGAAATATTACGTGGAGGTGTTGCTTGTGTTCGTCTAATGAATTAGACTAGATGATTATATCATCAAAGAACACTCCAGTAAATGTTTGATGAGGCCTGAATAGCTTCTCCATCAGACGATTAAATGTGGCTGGTGCATTGGTCAAGCCAAAAGGCATGACAATGTACTCATAAAGGCCAAACGTAGTGCAAAATGCAGTCTTTACAATGTCTTGATCAACTATCCTTATTTGATGGTAGCCACTTTTTAGGTCGATCCTACTGAAGTAGGTCGATCCTTGTAGCTTATCAAATAGGTCTTCTACCCGTGGAATGGGAAACCTTATTCTTGATAGTGATCCTATTTAGTGCTCTATAGTCAACACACATATGATATGTGCCATCTTTCTTTTGCACTAATAACACTGGTTAACAAAAGGGAGATGATCTAGGTCTAACCATGCCTTTCTCAACCAACTCATGCACTTGCCGCATAATCTCCTCTTGTTGAGCTTGAGAAACTCAATAAGGAGGTTTATTAGGCGGTGAGCTTTCTGGAAGAAGTTCAATTGCATGGTCGTCATTCCCTCGTTTGGGAGGTAGCTCACAAGGGATGTCGTCAATAAGAACATCTTGGAATCCCTTGAGGAAATTGGATAACTCCAATTCCTTTTGATTGTTTATATCTTTTTTTGCTAAAACATTAGGTTCATTTTGAGAATCTTTAACAAAAATCATGTACACGGAAATAGAGTTCTTTATTGACTTATTGAAAGCTTGCTCATGTACAATGGGTATGGTGCTACCCAACTCCTTAGCATCTATATACCTATCTTTTTCCCTAAACCTGAAGTAGATTTGCCTTTTAGGGAATTTAACATTGGCAGCCATGCAATCAAACCATGGTGCCCCTAGGATTACATCCTCATGCTTGAGAGGAGAGATGAAGAAATCCTCCTTGTCCACATAGCTTTGGAGATGGAGCCTCAATTTCACAATTAAGGGAGTGACTGAGGCTTCTTCCCCCTTGAAAGCACCATCGACAGGTAGGACATCTCCCATCTCATAGGCTTGAATGCCTAGCTTGGTGGCTAACTCTGTGGATATGAAATTGTGAGTAGATCCAGGGTCAAAGAGAATGAAAGCATCATGTTCTCTCACCTTTCCTCAAGCATGGCATAGAGGAGATCCTTTGCGATGAGCATTCTCTTTTTGAATTTCGACCAAGGTAGCTCTAGGAGGCTCATTACATGTATTCTTGTGGCGACAAGAACGATAGGCATGCCCTTGCTCCCCGCACTTGAAACAACGGTTATCTTTTCGATAACGCTCTAGCTCTTCAGGAGAGAGTTTATGTTTGCCTTTATAAACTCCCTTCTCCTTAGCTTTGTTGTTGTTGGCGATGCCTTCGGGAGACTTTTGGATGTTGTCCTTCCCCTTAGGCTCGTTACGGTCCTTGTTTTCCATGGGCTTAAGATTTCTTTTAGCCCCTTGTTGGAAGTTGATTCTTGAAGCCACCATGGTATGGTATATGACCGCAGATATGGTGCGTGGCCTTTGGGTGTTAACATACTCCGCCATATCCTCAGTTAAACCCGCACAAAATTGTTGTTTTTTCTCCCCAAAATCCATCTTTTTGAAGACAGTGGCTTTAAGGTGTAGATCCCAAAACTTGTCTACATATTTTTGAATAAATTCATAGGGAGAGAGCTTCAAGCTTCGCCATTCAGTGATTACTTTGTCTTTGGCATCGGTAGCCAAAAACTTCTTCGTGATGGGAGCTCTTAAAGCTTTCCATGTCCGTGGAGCTTCACTGTTTGCTCGTAGGCTAAACCACCATTGCTTGGTGGACTTTTAAAAATGCATGGCTACGTGACGTAGCTTAGAGGACTTCGTGAAGCCCTCATCTCCAAACGCCGCATCGAATTGTTGGATAAAGGCCAAGAATTTGTCCGTAGCACCAAAAGTGCCATCGTAGGTAAGGAAAGAGGTGTTCTTTCCTCCCTCTTTGAACTTTTTGAGCTCGTCGACCTTTTCCAGGCGGCATAGGATTTCCTATGGCCTCTTCTTTTGGGTGGTTTGAGAGTTGCACCATCACTTTCTTCAGAAGAGGAAGAGTATGAGGAGGATGGAGAAGAGGGTGACTTCTTTCTCGCCTTTTTCTTACCTTGTTCCTCCTTGTCTGCACCATCACTTTCTTCGAAAGAGGAAGAGGATGAAGAAGATGGAGAAGAGGGTGACCTCTTTCTCGCCTTTTTCTTATCTTGTTTTCTCTCTTCCCTCTTTGAGTTATGGTGTAGTGAAGTATGTGATGGTCTTCTCCGTTTAGGGGGTTTTGGAGAGCGTTTTTCCCGCCGTCTTCGTGGAGCCATCCGTCGAGGTGTCAAGAGACTCACTCTTTCTCGTTCTTTCGGTGGGGGCTCTACCGTTGAAAGTTGGGTTCTCCTTTGGGAGGGAGATGCCTCATCGAGTAGCAAGTTTTTGAGCCCTTCATACGGATCCTCCTCTTCTTCCTTATCAAAGAGAGTCCTCTTTTGGAAGTCTCACCAGGAGCTTTCCTAGGTACTCTCTCTTCTTGGTGCGAGTTTGGAGAATACCATGGGTGCACAATTGTTGTAGCACTTCACCTTGGAGGGATGGATTGCCCAGGGCTTGTTGAAGCCTAGAAACAAGATAGTTTACAAGCATAGGGGCATTTAGTTGCTCTTTCATTAGCAAAATCAAAGCTATCAACATTCATTTCAATTTCTTTTCCCTTGTCAGCCATACTAGCAAATTTTAGGTGTAAATTTTTACTTGTACTTTGGTACTTCAAGCCCTAATTGCTACTCCTCTTTACCTTCAAAGATAAGCACTTAAGCATCTTACCCGTGGCTCGAATATTATTAATTACAAGGAATAGAACAGAGGGTTCAACAGAGCCAAGACAACACCGGTTCCTGTCAAGATTCTAATAGCTCAATAATGGTTAAAAGCCATAGGCAAGCCCCGTAGGACTCCATTATTAAGACCATAGCTATCGATGATATCCCCGTTAACTACATAAAGCAGGCATGCTTCAAGGATGAAAAATCCCTATTCTACTTACTCTTTTGCAATTAATAACACCAACCATTGGTAGCAAGCTTGAGGACCTCTCTTCTTGAGCAAGAAAAGAGAAACCAATAGCTATGATACCAATGTAACATTTAATGCGATAGTGACTTGTGTGTAGCAGAAATTGATAACATAGTGAGAATTTCATTAAGAACAAGTTCCTAATGAGCATAGAGAAAGTACTTAACTTGAGAAAGCAACATAGCAATTTACACCTAGCTAATTTGGCATTGACAATACTTGAAAAGAGAGAGGAGCCGGTCCCCCCTCCATAAAGGCTTTGTATTATATCCTGCCATCAAAGGAGACTTTTGTACAATATAATTCTTGTGTTCCTTGACAAAACTCGTTGGTGCAATGAAGATAGAAGCTTCATGCACCAAATTATGCTTGAAAAACACACCTATCGTCCCTAACCTCAGTCCCAAGACCTCACACACCTTCAAAAATGGTGAGAGCTAGCAGGGAATGAGAATGATTGAGAGGAAGAAGATGTATCTTACGAGAAAGAAGTATTCTCCTCCCATAATCACTCTAATTAGCATAGCTTAGCTTAGTAATTAGCATGGTAGAGGAGATGAGCATGCCATTGAAGCTTGGCTCTTGGTTGGATTTGCATTCCATAGCCAAGAGTTGTTGGTGTAGGCATCTACTTCTCAATGGTTGGAGAAGGAGATGGAGTTCTTCTCGCACACATGAGTTGTATGTGTGTGTGTGTGTATAGCAATGTGTTAGACTAAAATGCAGCCCTGTCTCTCTTCTTGGTTGACCCCTCTTGGAAAATACTCATGCTGGCTTCCCATTGGCTCCTGCATAGCTTAGACAATCACAAATTAGGAGCATAATTGATAGCCTTGTGACATGTGTCCCCCTTTCCCCTTTTGTGAGAGCTTTAGGTAATTAAATAATTCATTTAAACTCTCATTGGACCTTTTAGTCTTCTGGACAATAGGAATCAGACAAGCCATTGGGCTGTTGTATGCTCATTGGACCCCTTGGTAGACTGTCCAATAGTCTTCTAGGGAGCTTAATTTCTAATGGTTCTTTTATCAAGCATTTTATCGATTAAACTAATTTTACTCTAGCCTAATTCTCATTGGTCCACCTCTATGGCCATCCAATAGGATTTGAGGGGAAATCGGGGGCAACTGGCCTTGGAGCCTGCCATGTGTCCATTCTTCCCTTAAGGGTGAGCTTGGGAGTGTGTGTGTCTGTGTTTCTCTCTCATCCCCTACAATAAGGGTTTGCTCCCTCCTTCCTAGGGATGTGGGAAGACTTTTTAGTCTTCCCATGACCATCCAATTTTCCCCTACTTTGGCCTTTGGACATTTGATTTAAATTTAGGAACTTTAGCCTATGGAAGTCTTAATGGAGTTGAACCTTAGGTCTTTTTAAGCCCCATTGAAGCACATTGCTCTTTTGCATAGTGTCCCCCTTTGGATCCTTATTTTCCCTCCTTTGGATCCCTGCAGAGACTTGTCTGGCAGCCTTACCAATATTCTAGGTTTTGCTCCCACCCATATTAAATGATCAGTTTAACATGAGAAATCCATTTGGGAGAATTAGATATCAGTTTTTATGACACTTGGCAACCCTCGAGTGTCGACCATGGAAAACTTATCGTACCATGTAAGTGTAGGGAGGGGGAGTTACTCAAGAATTTAGATGAACGTATAAGTTAGGAGCAATCCCCAAATAATTTTCTTTTCTAAACTTATAAATTGGGACGGAGTGAAATGAACATGTATGTATACCTACAAAATAAAGGAGTTCTATTATATAGCATTCAATTATAGCCACCATAGAATTTTCCACAAGGAGGTTTTTCATGTTCTCAAGCGAAAATTTTGAGCTACTATGTGAATTAAACTCTGTCAAATTGGGCAAAAAATTATCCAAATACATGGTATATGGATGATGGTACCCCTCAAAACCATTTAGACGTTTACATTGTAGAGGTGTAAAGGTGAGCGACTAGAGGAATTGAGGCATTGAATCCCATGGGACTAATTGACACTAGACCTTCAATAACACAAAGATCAATGGACAATGTGGGCTGGCCATTTCATGAGGGAGCCAACAATCTACATTGAGCCGACATGGAGTTTAACCTAGGACAATAAATTTTAAGGTAGTAGGTGGGCAATGCTATGGACCAAGAAGTGAAAGGTGTTGCTTTCTCTATCTTAACTCCAAATTCCAAGTTCATCTCAAAGGCAATGTCACAAGATTGTGTTTGCAGCCAAATAATGGTTATCAAGGTTTGTTGATAGGAGGCAGAAGCTTGATTTGAAATCTCTACAAAACATAATGTTTCACGAAGGAGTGAGTGATAGATAGGGTGTGAACCCAAAACATCTATGCTGGATGGTGCACATCTACCATTAAATGATGCCCTATCAATTTTGAGATCGGAGGCCTCGTGCTACATTATTGGGGTATAATCTGTTGAAAACTAGGGGGTCTCCACCAAACTAGCCTCACACCTTATAAAGAAGCTCAAGAGTGCCTACCCGTAAGCTCTTTTATATGCGGTTTTGGAGGGCCGTCTAGAAGTAGAAATAAACCCCATCCAACGGCTCCTCGTAAATCAAGAAAAAGAAACCTTGCCTCAGTTATAGGGTGGTTGAATCCTCCAAAGGCGAGAACCGCATCTATCGATGGTTACAAGCTTGTTGTAGAGAATACATTGCCGGAACATTGTGCGTGTTCCTACATCACTCTTCTTGTTTTGAGCACCACCGTTTGAAGGGCCCTCACTCGTTTTGAGAAGCAGATGGGTGCATAACAAGTAAGGCCGGGTTTAGACGAGGCAACGACAGGTAAGATCAAAGGGGCACGTGAACCCTGCATGGAGAAGTCTCATTCGACAAAAAATTTAAGGCTCATTTTCAGATCCACAAAAAAACTAGTGAACGCCCCCCTCGAAAATGCTTCACTATCGCCCGCTTCTCAACGTGAAACGCGCTATGCGTAGGTTGAATTGGTGCCAATGTGTGGAGAGGCTCCAACTCCACCATTGGGGTACAATTCACTGGTTGACAATGGCGCTCAGAAATACACAGCATATCCTGCCGCCGCCTCTTGTGAACGAGGGGGAGGAGGAAGATCGGGCTCTTTGCCATGCGGCTCGTGTGAACCTGGCCTAATTGGGTGGCCAAAGGTCATTTTTGAAGTCAGTAGGGATACTCGTGGTCACTTTGAGGTCATCCAAGTGTGAGATGAGCAGTAGAAGCATTTGAAGGTGCGAGAGTAGCAGGTTCTGTGGAGGTAGCGGGCGATGGCGGTGCTCGCTATTCCCCATTCTCTGTACAGAGGAGCGACCTTGGTAAGCTTCTCTAAACCCCGCTCTTCTGGAAGCGCTTTGTCTCAACCTCGTTAAGAAGCGAGTGCCGTCAATGCAGCCGTGTCGACACTATCAGCTTCTCCACAGAAATCATTTTGGGCACAGCCGGAATCCATTCGTTTTTCTTTCTCTCAACAAAGATCGCCGCCCATGTAGGACCCCCGGCCTGCAACTAAGTGCTTTGCTCAACCCTCAAGATGATCCCATTGTAAAGGAGGCTCTCAAGGTGTGCACTACAAACCATTCCTTTGTTTTTCCCTATCTTTTATTTGCACTCGTGAGATCCGTAGTTCTATGGGCCTCTGATGCAGTTGGCGAGCATATTCAGTTGACACCATGTCTAATGGGGCTTTTGTCTGTATGATCCTGTGAATGATAACCATTATAGGTTTGTACTGTGGCTTTAGACATGAAGCGGGCATGTCAATATGTATATGTACATGGGAGTGTCCACAGCACACACAGAGAGAACACTCGCAGGAGTGCATTTTATGGGTCCTCGTCTCCATTTCCCATTCTGATCCGTGCTCTACGAGACAGTAATATGTGATGGCAATTGCCCCTGCGCATGTTCTGCATCCTGCCCGGTTTGCATCCCATTTAACTATGACATATACCTGCCTACATGTACACATATATACACACACAAAGATATATTGATTGTAATACAGAAGTTATTAAACAAATTAACATACAGAGTCTAGACATCACACTCATTGTGTGCAGGTACATAGGTACACCACATACACAGAATGAAGAAATGCTGTAATATATATTTTGTATCATTAGAAATGTCTTACCAATGGTCTACATACATACATGCACAAAAACAAAGGTACGCGCATACCAAGAAGGAAGGAATGAGGTAGTAAGTTTTGCATCATTAGAAATATCATATTAAGATTGTCTTTTAGTAAGAATTGCAAAGCCATAGTGTTGCCACTGTACTACTCTGGGTTGGCTTGCTGCTTATAGTTTTTGTCGTCATAGTGGTTTTGCAAAAAGGCAGGTAGTTATTTCAGCTTCTATATGTTCATTTTCTGCCTGGCTTTTTTGGTAGGAGCCGCTTGCTTTCTTGGGAGGTGTCTTTGCAGGAGTTTTTAGATTGGATCTGAATGAGGATCCATTGAGAGAATGGGTGGCCAGAACGTCTGAAGCTGCTGGTGTGCAAGATGTTGAGGATGTCGAAGTTAAAGATGAAACTCCTGAAGAGATCACAATAGAGTAAAGACCATTAAGGAACGCTCGAATGCGTGGTTATTCATTGATTGTATATAGATTGCTCATGCTCATTATTGGCTCCGCTTCAGGAAATGGGTTCCCAAGAGAGTAAATTTTTGTCAATGCTTTTCAGATGTGTATCATCTTGTATAACAAAATAAAGGAGGTGAGGAGTGGAAGTTAAATATTTGCTACATATGAGGCATGGCAAATGGGCACTACCAGTGCAAGTTTGAGTGCATGCAGCCGTGAAGTGGGAGTTGCCTTTGCTCAATGGGCTTTCTGGCGTAGGATTTACTTTCTACGAAGGTGGATCCTCTCAGTGCATGCAACTCTCAGTCGATGACTTTCTTTTATGCGAAATGTGAGGTATGGAAGTGACACTACAAAAGAAGGTGGTTGGTTACAGCCATATGCATTCAGACTTGCCTTTGTAGCGTCCACTACCCATATACCACTGCAACATATTTACAGTTTTCGCTGCTTATTTTATATTGAGAGTTTACGAGCCAAGGGGATGAAGTGATTGCTATAGTGTCTTCCACCAAAGTATTATTAAATTACCAATGTGTTATTGAGTGTTGCTTGAGCTGCGCCTAGCTGTGTATAACTTCTATCATCCAAGTGTGGTAGATTGGTTATGCATTTCCCTCTTGAATAATAGGTCTTGAGTTCAACACTCCTCGTCGGATAGATCTTTAAGGTCTCTTGGGATAGTTTCCTACGATGTTAAAATTCTCTTCTTCTCGAGTGTGCGCGTGTGCGCGAATAAGAAGAGGAAAATAGTATGACCTTTCTATCGCCCGAGTGTGGTAGATTGGTTATTACCATTTCCCTCTTGAATAACAGGTCTTGAGTTCAACTCTTCTCGTTGGATAGATCTTTAAGGTCTCTTGGGATAGTTTCCTATGATTTAAAATTCTCTTCTTTTTCGGGGGTGTGTTTGTGTATGTGTGTGTGTTCTAGTGCTAATAAGAAGAGGAAAAGGGTATAACCTTTCTATCACCCAACTGTGGTAGATTGGTTATTCCATTTCCCTCTTGAATAAAAGGTCTTGAGTTCACATCTGCTCGTCGGGTAGGTCTTTTAGGTCTCTTGGGATAGCTTCCTATGGCGTTAACATTCTCTTCTTCTAGGGTGTGCGCGTGCGCGTTAACAAGAAGAGAAAGATGGTATAACCTTTCCATCACCCAAGCTTGGTTATGCCATTTTCCTCTTGAATAACAAGTCTCGAGTTCAACTCTCCTCGTTGGATAGATCTTGAAGGTCTTTGGGATAGTTTCGTACGATGTTAATTTTTTTTTCTTTTTGGGGGTGTGTGCATTAATAAGAAGAGGAAAATGGTATAGCCTCTCTATCACCCAAGTATGTTAGATTGGTTACGTCATTTCCCCCTTGAATAACAGGTCTTGAGTTGGACTTTCCTCGAATAGATCCTTAACGTCTCTTGAGATAGTTTCCTACGACGATAAAATTCGCTTATTCTTCTTCTTCTTCTCACTAGTTATCTCAACACGTGGTGTGATTTATATCTTGCAATAGCCTTGGGGAAAGCTTACTAGTGATGTGGTCACGAGGAGTTGATGCAAAGTTGGCAAATGAGGTTAGTAAAGAGTACATATAACATGCTTGCAATGAAATCGAGATCAACATTAAGATCTGCAAAGCTATTTTAACTTTTTTTAAGAAAGGCCCTCAGGAGGGAGGCACTGTAGTGAATTTGTTTTCCATTCTATGAAAAGTCAATTTTGTAAAAAAGGTCAGAAATGAAGATGTGCTATTGAAATATACTTAAACATTGGAGTCACATTGCTCACTTTTCTTTACATTGCATGCATACCAAAGACGGGAGAAAAATATAAACAAAATTACTCAATATCTTTAGAGAAGGGTGTGATTTACACGTTGTGGAATAATATATTTGTGGACCTTAAAAGGCTTCAACGAGTAACAATTCTATTTTACGAGTTCTTGTGAGAAGTAACTTAATTTACTTGAGCATGTTGGTTATATTTTTGTTATCGTAAACTTTGATGTCTAAGGTTTTCTCCCTACATGTCTTGCAATGATCGTTATAAAGGTTGCCTTTGTGTCAAAACTTGATGACTATGATAGTGAAAGGTCAAAGGATTGAAAGATTGAACGTCACTCTAATGAATATAACCTTAATGTAAACAAAGCGTGTGCATAGAGCTCTTTGTTTATGGCTTTCATTCAAGTCCTCAATCACCTGATTTGGAGGAGATTAGGGCCACTAATTTCCACCTTCATCATGTGTGTGTGTCTGTGTGTGTAGACAAGGAGGGTGAGAGCCACATATTAAAGCAGAGAGAAGGGACCAACTAACCTTTGCAACTGGCTCAAACTCGGTCATAAAGAAGAGGAAACTGACAAACTTCAAAATCTTTAAATTGAGTTGGTTGTAACCAAGTAGAGAGAGCTACCATGCATGTGTTTGCAATGCACGTAGTAGTCCTTTAAATAGTTAAAAGAGGGCTCGCCAATTTGACATGATGCAGGTTGATCTTAAAAACACCCTCATTCTGGGGAGAGCAATGGCATTGGGAGCCTCTAAAGATGAAGTAAAAGTGGAGCAAGATCAATAGGAGAGTGCTTCCATCGACCAGTAGAAGCAGCCCAAGATTTGGGGCCAATGATTTGGGGTTGATCCATAGGTGTAGCTTTTGAGAGAACCTCCAGTTGAGGGAAACCTCACTATTTTTGGAGTAGAACAAGACAAGGGCTAATATGCTGGGCATCCCCAAGAACTTGCTTATGCAATATGCCACCAACCATGTGACCAGCATGTAGAAGATGATGATGAAGCATGGTTGAGAAAAGTCTAATGTTCATGTTGGCAATATGGCGGGTGAGAAATGAAGATGAGTAAGAACTTTGACAAAAATTATTGCTTGTAAACACTAGTCGTTGTACTATCTTCACCATACCTCGTGAGTCGTGACCTCAGCCACACAATGTTGGGCACCCTCCCTATAATAGGGACCTTTGCAAACAAGCATGGTGTCTCAACCATGCATGCACTCAAGATGATGTTTATACTCACTAAGGCATATGGGTGTGAGTCCTCTTGGATGGCCAAAAAATAAAGTTCTTCCTATTGCGTAGGGCTGAGAGATGACAAGCAAGTAAAAGCAAGAGCATACATGGGTTGAGCAATAGGACATGTAGCTATATTAAAGTGTGCTAGGTAGAACTAAGAGCAACATGTAAAAGCAAGAGTAGAGATTGCCAAGAGCTACCTTGTGTCAAAGGCCAACACCATGGGAGGTGACATGGAAACCAAGAACCTAAGGAAAACTAACTATCAAAGCAAGAAACACACCTCGCAAGTGCCCGTCGCCTCCACCAATGTGATGTGCTAAAGTGGACAAGATTAAGAGTGAACTGAGTGTACCTTTCTCTTCTCCAGATGCCTCCTTATATAATAATCTATGGCTGGTTACAACGGAGGTTCATCCCATGAACCACACACACACGACACCACAATTTCATGAGGATAAAGTACGCCTTCATCTCTGAGGTTGGATTGTAGCGAAGCAACACCATTTTAAGAAAAGATAAAATTCTCACTTGCAACCATATAGACAAGACAAAAAATTTTGTTAGCCTTCGCTACGTATGGTAGGTATCAAAGAACCTATTAGTTTGTTATCCATGTCTTATTAGATGAACTAATATCCTGATTGTGCAGAAGGTAATTTAGTACAAAGTATAAATGATTTATACCTATTTTCCCACTTTAAATACTCAGTATTCCACTTCAAAAATAGGAATTAATTTCCAGAGTTCCCATTAAAGAAACTTGAAAAAAATCAGGGTGCCATGATATTTTCAAAAGCAACAAAAGAAACTCACTAAAACATCAATAGAAGCCACTATACTAGCGTTAGAAACCAAGAAACAAATATTTCTCAAGCATGGAAAGTTTATGAGTGAACATCAAGCAAGGTTTGTAAGAGATCTAGTAGTCAATCTCTTTAAAAAAAATGTTACTGCCAGAAGACACCCGCAAGCCCAAAGTAATGAGCAACATTCCAAATTTATATGGTTCCATCCAACAAATAATATGACATCTTTTAGAGCCGGATAATGTATCAATCCAACAAGAAGAATCTAATGTGCTAAGAGTATCAGATACCCAAAACAAGCTACACTTATGCCCAAGACAGTATGTTCATGACATATCAAGAGCATGTAGTTTTTATAAACCAAAACTAGTGTTAGTAGTTATTTTCCAAAACAATCGATTTGTGAATCCATCTATTAAAACCCTGAAATTCAATGTTTATCTTATGGATAAAAATATCCCTTTACCATCATCAAAGAGTGTAATCGGTTCAAAGTTCCTCAATGTTGGGGTAAAGGCTCAGCGGCCGCCCAAACAACCCCTACCCCCATTAACTCACTAACCCTTTAGCTCTTTCCATATACATAAAAAAATAAAGGATACACACACTGGCTCCTTGATTGTCTGTTTCCCCAAAGGATTGCCTCTCCTCTCCATCTTCTCCTTCCCCTTCTTGCATGCACCTGCACTAGTTCCACAATTGGTATCAAAGCCACTCCAACCCTAGCCCCTCTCATCCCCTCCTTGTGTGTGTAGGTCTCCCAAGCTGGAGATGAAATCTTGAAGGAATCCATGGACCCTTGCAAAAATCGAGCAGTAGATAGTGGGTCAAGTAGTAGAGCAATGTCAAGCAAGCTTGGAATCTTGAAGAGAATCGGGCTCGCACAGATCTAGCATGCAGCCAATGATGAAATCAAGTAGCTAGGGAATCTGCAAGCCTCGTAGCAGCAAAGTCGAGTAGCAATAGGTAAATCGGGAAAGCATTTTTGGGGGCATTAGATCAAGCACGTGTGTGGTTATGTGCACACACAATCACACACACAAGTGTGTTGTGTGGGAACCAAGTAGCGTGAGCAGAATAAGCAGACGCAAATTTGGGCATTCCTCTTGCAACAACTTGTAGTCGGCGGTGCTCTCAAATTGAAGGCATCAGATACGAAGCAGGTCGAGTAGAGCATAATTGGGCAGTGCTAACAACATTGTCAGTTTTTCTTTGTTTTTTAAATTGAAAATTCAGACTTCTAAGCAAGAGTGTGTGCACACCAAGAGGGGGGGGGGGGGGTCGCTTAATGACTATGTGACTATCACGTGAGTACAGTAGAAGAGGTTATTAAATTTTATTTTTTCTTACATTTTCACATACAAAAGGGTACCCTAAAAAGGAATTGAAAAAAAAATTTGAAGATTGAATAGGAAAAGGATATATTTTATTTGTCAAACTTTCATACATAAGGGCTTTAGAAAATAGTCCTTGAACGCACATGATGTACAAAAGTTTTACATAGTGACCCCCTTGAGGTGCACGCATAGAAGGAAGAGAGGCAGTTGGCTATGCAGAATGCCCGTGGAGAAAGATAGGAGAAAAAGGTGGTTTGTTTGTCATTTGAAGAACAAGAATATCAAAGTTGGTGATAAAGTTCTTAAGAAAAAATTAAAATACGTTGGCAAAAGGCCATATAGAGTATGCAAAATTACCCCATAAGGTACCCTTTGTGTGGAGACTCTAGATGGACTTCAAACTATTGGATTCCTCAAGGGGAGTAAATTCAAAAGATACTATGATCCCCTAAGCCAAGAGGAATTACGTGCCATCCATCAAAAGAAAGCAACAAAAGAACAAGCTGAGTTAAAAAAAATACAAGCCAAGATTGAAACTCAAGAGCAACAACAACATATTAGACACTAACAAGAAGCTAATCTTGGAGTTACACCTTCATTCCAAGTTGAAGTAGATGAAAATTCTATAGAGTTTGAACCGCCTCTATGGTACCCAATTGAGTTGAATAGCTCCTATGAAAAAAAACAATATAATGCATTTTTGGATAGAGGAGCTCAAGATAATTTGCTATGCTATGGAGCGTGGTGTCCGCTAGGCAAACCACCCTTATCCACAAGTACCATCCAAGTCAAGGGTTTCGATAAGAAGAAGACCATTGTTTTTGGAATCCTACACACTCCGATCAAGGGTTTCAATAAGAAGAAGACCATTGTTTTTGGAATCCTACACACTCCGGTCATTTATGACAAAGGGATCGTGGTTCATCCCTCAACTTGTTGGAGCTGGGCAAGGTATTGTGTGTTTTCTTTGTCTGATGCTTTGTTGAGATGAAGTATAAAGCTTTTTGGTCTTGCTTGTTGGCACTATGGAGGGTAACATAAACCTAGGGTGCAAGTGGATGTCTACAACTAAATGTAATATCGATTGGCGAATTGGGAGTATCAAAACACAGAAACCAAATCTTAGCCCTACTGCTCAAGGAGCGACACCCGAACTATCACCTCCTGATAGCATAAAAGACAACAAAATATCGCAAACCCAAGGAGTTGAAACATCCTTGACTGTAGCACAACCCTCTAAAGATTCAACCTCCATGGCTACGACAGACAATGTTACACCCAATAATTTACTTGATTGGACAAAGGATACATATCAATGGGTCCCCAAGGCATCATTACCAAACCCTCCTACACTTCAAGTTCATTCACTACTAAATGAGTAGGGATCCTTGAGTACACCTAATGAGAGGTACCCTCTTTACTTTTCTCAAGTATTTTACATGATCTACCCTGTGCTTACCTCTGAATGAGATTTGGTAGATGAACTAGCACGTGAGGGAATTTTGTAGAATTAGAATGATGGATACTTCTATTGACCATGAGTGATCCCTAGTCGATAGAGAACATCTCTCCAATTGCACAAGCTTATCCTTTTGAGCAAGACGAATGTCCACGCCTAGTGAAATTCTTAGTGAATCTATGTGCATGGAATGATGAGGAAGATTTATCATATTTCACGGATGTGTTGGAATTAGGGTTGCAGAGAAACACACACAGCTTGGAGAAGACGAAGGAAGCTCAAGGCACACAATAGAGAGTGTGTTACTTAGTGTGCAATGGAAAGATAGATAGCCCTAGAGTGATGGGCGTATATACAATGCACGGGGGAAAAAACCTCCTAAAGAGAGAAAAAATGCCACGGCAGTCCTAGTGTGTTCACACACATCACTACCACGTGTATATGGTAGCAAATCCCCCCTGGAGTGATGCGGTGAACGAGAGTTGGCACATGAGTAAAGGGAAGTGCCATGCCCTAAGGACAGGACCAGTCCACAAAGGGGAGTAAGCCCAAATCTTTGCGGAAAGCTTCAAGCTTCTCATGAGACAATGCCCTTGTGAAATGATCTGCAAGGTTTTCCTGTGTTGGCACATAAGCCAAGCTGATCTCTCCTGATGAGAGCCTCTCCCTGACATAGTGGTAATGCACCTCAATGTGCTTTGTGCGAGCATGAAAAACTGGGTTCCTTGCAACTGCCAATGCGCTCTGACTGTCAATGTAGATAGTGTTGGCAGTGTCCTGTCCAACACCCAAATCAGCCATAAGGCGTCTGAGCCATACACACTCAACCGTAGCTGTGAAGAATGCCCTGTACTCAACCTCACAACTCGAAGTGGCCACAGTAGGTTGCTTCTTGCTCAACCATGATATACATGAATTGCCAAGCATGAAACAAAAACCACTTGTGGACACTCACGTGTCAAAACAACCAGCCCAATCTGCCGAAAAAGCATGTAAGTCTGGCGGCAATGATCCCCCCTTGGGATAAAACAAGCCAAGATGTAAAGTGCCACTAAGGTAGCGGAAAATCCTCTTGACAGCCTGCCAATGCTTAGACCCTGGGCTATGCATAAATCTGCTGACCTGTGGGACTGCAAACTGAATATCCGGCCTCGTGTTGCATACATAAATGAGGCAGCCAACAACAGTTTGGTAAAGAGTGACATCAGCATGATCGCCAGCATCATGTAGACTCAACTTCAAACCTGTTTCCATGGGAGTGGCAATAGGTTTGTAATCCTCAAGTCCAAACTTACATAGCAATGTCTCTATGTAACTTTTCTGACACAAGGCAATACCACCATCACATTGCTTAAACTGTATACCCAAGTAATGATGCAACAGCCCCAAATATTTCATCTTGAAAGTAGCATTCAAATCAGCCTTAAATTCAGCAACATGTCTCTCGTTTGGTCCAGTGATCAGCAAATCATCAACATAAAGAACCACAATGAGAAGTACATCACCCTCACGCTTTGCATACAATGTGATTTCTGTTGGACTGTTACGAAAGCCTCGTTTAACTAAATGAGTGTCAGCTTTCTCATACCAAGCACGAGGAGATTGCTTCAACCCATACAAAGCCTTCTTACATCTGCACACTTTGTCCTCTTGTCCTTTTATGACAAAACCGCGAGGCTGCGTTACATAAACTTCCTCAAATATGTCACCATTCAAGAAAGCAGTAACAATGTCTGATTGATGTACATCCCAACCAAAATGAGCTGCCAATGCACATAGAAAACATACAGTAGTCATACGACAAGTGGGAGAAAAAGTCACTTCATAATCTATGCCTTTTTGCTGTGCATAACCTTTTGCAACAAGTCGAGCCTTATGGCGATCGATCTCACCATCCGGCTTGTGTTTCAACTTGTAAACTCACTTCGTACCAATTGCCTTTTTGCCAGCAGGCAAATCACATAAAGTCCATGTGTCATTTTCTATAAGTGCATCATATTCTGATTGCATGGCAACCATCCAATTTTCTGAATTATGTGCTTCATCAAAAGACAGAGGCTCCTCAACATCATGTAAGCTAGACACAGCCAAAGCATAACAATTTGATGCATAAGATGCATGGCGAGAGCCTGAACGAGTACGACTAGACAAAGGTGCATCCTATTTAATGTCACACAAAGTGTGCACCAGCCACTTTGGCATACCTCTAGTGTAACATTTAATGGCCTAAAAACTTGTGTGTAGCGGAAATTAGCATGAACATAGTGGGCATTTCATTAGAATAGATTCCTAATGAGAGTTACAAGAGTGCTTGGGTGGAGAGAGCAACAAAAAGCATAACACCTAGTTAGATAGCATGAACAATACTTTCAAAAGAGAGAGAAATTAAGCTATTGACAACAGTTGAGGACCGGATTTGCATGGAGCCGGTCCCCCCTCCAAAAGGCTTTGTATTATGGTTTCTCCCATCAAGAGAGACATTGTACAATACAATTCTTTGTGTTCCTTCAAGACTAGCTAGTGCAATGAAGATGAAAGCTTCATGCACTAAGCAAAACACTTAGCAAACACAACATTAATTATCCCCGTTCTCATACCCAAGACCTCACACACCTTCAAAGATGGTGAGAGCTAGCAGGGTATGAGAGTAGATTGAGAGGAAGAAGGAGTATCTTACGAGAAAGATGTACGTCTCCTCACATAATCACTCATATTAGCATAGCTTAGCTTAGTAATTAGCATGGTAGAGGAGATGAGCATGCATTGAAGCTTGTCTCTTGGTTGGATTTGCATCCACATGCCAAGAGTGTGTCGATATAGGCTTCTATCTCACAAGCTTGGAGTAGGTGATGGGCTCTCCATTAAAGCTTGGGAAGAGATAGTATTTTTCTTGCTTCTCACATAGACTGTGTGAGAGTGTGTGTGTGTGTGTGTGTGATAATGCCTTGCAAAAATCAGCCCCCTCTCCTTCTTGGGCGAGCCCTCTTGCTAATTGGTCTTGCTATCCTCCCATTGGACCTCCCCCAGGGCTAGCCAATGACTATTAAGTAGCATAAGTGATAGCCTTCTGAAATGTGTCCCCTTCCCCCTTTTGTGAGAGCTTTAGGTAATTTAATAATTCAACTAAACTCTCATTGGATCCCTTTGCCTCCTGGCCAATAGGAATCAGGAAAGCCATTAGGCTGTTGAATGCTCATTGGACCCCTTGGGAGATTGTCCAATAGTCTTCTAGAGGACTTAATTCTCATTGGTTCTTTTATTAAGTGTTTTTAAATTAATTAAACTAGATTTACTCTAGTCTAATTCTCATTGGTCCACCTCCAAGGCCATCCAATAGAAATTGGGTACAGCTTGTGGGCATCTGGGCTAGGGAGCTGACATGTGTCCCTCATTCCCTTTATGTAAAGGGATCTTGTGTGTGTGCGTGTGGCTTTCTCTCTCATCCCCTACATGCAAGGCTCGCCCCCTCCCAAGTAGGGATTGCAAAGACTTTTTTGTACACACACAAAGCATCCAATTCCCTTAAGGTTGACCTTTGGACACAACCTTTGAATTTTGGAACCTTGGCATTTTGGAAGTCTTAATGGGCTGAACCTTAGGGTCCTTTTAGCCCATTGTTGCACATGGCTCTTTTGCAGATGGCCCCCCCTTTGGATCCCTATTTTCCCTCCTTTGATCCCTATGTTGGCCGGTCTGCTAGCTTAACCAATTTCTAGCTTTTTCTCCCCTGGCACTTCCCCATATTAAATGATCAGTTTAACATGAGAAAATCATTTAGGAGAATTAGATATTGATTATTATGACATTACCTCTCTCTTGAAATCATAGTCGTCCTCGACTATGGTGTAGAGAAGATAAAGCATATTCATGAGTCCTTTTCTTAGCGGGTAGAGGATCCCTATGTTACCCTACGACATCATTCCACAATGGATGACTAGTCCATTTGGCGCTTGAGAGCCTGAGGCTGCCGCAAGCATGTCTTCACATTAGTCCTATCAATCTTCCATAGTAGAGTGACAAGCTCTACTTAGTATTTGGGAGACGTCGTCTCCGCAAACTTGATCTAAGCATGCATACTACTTTATTTTTGTGCACAATAAAGAAAAAGAGAGTCTTATAAGACAAAAACATTGTTCTTGTTTAACATTTTGTACATTTGCTTACTCTTGGGAAGCATTGTAAGCATTGACAAGGTTTAGGTTATCCTTTAATTGTATGCCTTGCATCCATCTAGCATCTTCAAAAGGATAATTCTTAAACTTAATAAGATATCGTCGGATAGTCTTACCACCTCTTAATACCTTGTCTTCATGTCGGAGAATGGACTCGGGATGCAGCACCTCCTCTTGGTCCTCGATCTCTGGTGGGTCTTCAGTAGTTGGTTCTTGAGGTGGCTCTCCTTTGTAAGGATTTAATAGGCTCACATGGAAAGCATTGTGTATGAGCCAATGATTGGGCAACTTGAGTTGATAGGCCATCTCATTGATTGGCCTAAGAATCTGGAAGGGACCATAGTACCTTTTTGCTAGTTTAGCATAGTATTTTTGGTGGCCCGTAGGATTCTTGCACGTCGTGTGCCTTAATCGAGCCTTGGGAAACTTTAATAAGACCCAATCATTTTCTTTAAAGGCTTGGGCTCTTCTGTGCTTGTCAGCAGCAGCCTTTTGCCTTTGCTGTGAGATAGAGATAGCATCCTTAATCTTTTGAAAAGATTCTTGTAGGTCTCGGCTATACTCATCTGCAGCGAAGATCTTCCCATGTACCTTAAGTAGCAAGGGACTTTTTGATCTTCCCATGTACCTTAATTAGCAAGGGACTTTTTGATCTTCCCTCAATTACCTCGAAAGGTGCTTTTCCCGTGGAAGTATGTACAGTGTTATTGTAAGGATACTCCATAAAGGGTAAGTACTTCTCCCATTGGGATCTTTGATCTACTTCCGTTACATAGGCTTTTAGTAGATCGAGAATGGTTAGGTTAGCTATTTCACTTTGGCCATCCGTTTGTGGATGATAGGCCGAAGAGAAGTTTAGCCTTGTCCCTAGATTCTCAAAGAGACCCTTCCAGAAATTACTGGTCATTCTAGGATCTCTATCCGACACTATGGACATTGGCAAGCCATGGTACTTGAAAATTTGTGAAATGAAGAGTGTTGCCATTTGATGGGCTTTGATAGTCTTTTTGACAGGTATAAAATGAGCTTGTTTACTGAACCTATCTACTATCGTCCATATTCCCGTATTCCCATGGATAGACTTAGGCAATACAAAGATAAAATCCATGGATATGCTCTCCCATGGTGAATTAGGGATTGGCAAGGGTTGAAGCAATCCAAGTTGCTTCCCTCTATCAAATTTTGTCGTTTGGCATACCACACATTTAGAAACATACTGTTGTATGTTCACTTTCATGGTAGGCCAATAGAAATATGTTTCAATTCCCTTTAAGGTAGACTGAATACCTCTATGCCCCGCATAAGGTGGAGCATGTGATTCATACATTACTTTCTCACGTAGTGAGTTAGTAACACATAGTTTATTGCCGTAGAGAAGATAACCATCTTGTAGAGTAAATGGTTCTTCTTTCTTCCCTAATGCAAGGGCTGAAATCACATCTCTAAAATCAGGATCAATAGCATACTCATCTATCATTGAAGATAGATCATTGTGAGTTGCTATGGAAACCGCATTCACTCTCGGCCGTCTTGAGAGTGCATCAGCGACTTGATTATGCTTGCCAGCAATGTGAGTAATATGAAAATGAAATTGCAAAAGAAAATTTGCCCACCTCATTTTTTTGTCGGAGAGCTTGGTCTGCGTCATGGAGTACTTAAGACTTTGGTGATCCGTTCGCAGAATGAAAGGAGTCCCCAATAAATAGTGCTTCCATGAGTCAAAGGCATGTAGAACTGCAAGGAGTTCCTTTTCATATATGCCTAGAGCTTGCTCAACAGGGTCGAGCCTTCGACTCTCATAGCCTATGGCGTGCCCTTCTTGGAGCAAAACACCTCCAAGGCAATCACCACAAGCATCACATTGGACCTCAAATGGTTTTGAGAGATCCGGTAGTGTAAGCACAGGTTGAGAGATAAGCTTTTCTTTAAGCTTTTCGAAAGCATTGTTCTCCTTAGCATACCATGTATACCTAACACTTTTCTTTGTTAGGTCATGTAATGGTCCCGCAATTTGTGAGAACTTTTCTATGAAGCGTCTATAGTATGCACACATACCTATAAAGCTTCTTAGTTCATGAAGATTCCTTGGTTTAGGCCATCCTTTTATTACCTCTAACTTTGATGGATCCATTTGGATGCCATCTTGAGAGATAATGTGACCTAAATACTGAATCTCTTGCAAGAAAAATTCACTTTTCTTTCGATTAACATAAAGTTTATTCTCTCATAAAACTTGAAATATTACCTGGAGGTGTTGCTTGTGTTCGTCTAATGAATTAGAGTAGATGATAATATCATCAAAGAACACTCCAGTGAAGGTTTGATGAGGCCTGAATAGCTTCTCCATCAAGAGGTTGAATGTGGCTGGTGCATTGGTCAAGCCAAAAAGGCATGACAATGTATTCATAAAGACCAAATGTGGTGCGAAATGCGGTCTTTACAATGTCTTGATCAACTATCCTTATTTGATGATAGCCACTTTTTAGGTCAATCCTACTGAAGTAGGTCGATCCTTGTAGCTTATCAAATAGGTCTTCTACCTGTGGAATGGGAAACCTATTCTTGATAGTGATCCTATTTAGTGCTCTATAGTCGACACACATACGATATGTGCCGTCTTTCTTTTGCACTAATAGAACAGGTGAGCAAAATGGAGATGAGATAGGCCTAACCATGCCCTTCTCAACTAACTCATGCACTTGCCGCATAATCTCCTCTTGTTGAGCTTGAGAAACTCTATAAGGAGGTTTGTTAGGCGGTGAACTTCCTGGAAGAAGTTCAATTGCATGGTCATCATTACCTCGTTTAGGAGGTAGCTCACAAGGGATGTCGTCAATAAAAACATCTTGAAACCCCTTGAGAAAATTGGATAACTCTAATTCCTTTTGGTTGCCTTTATTTTCTTTTGCTAAAGCATTAGGTTCATTTTGAGAATCTTTAACAAAAATCATGTACACGGAAATAGAGCTCTTTATTGACTTGGTTGAAAGCTGGTGTATGTACAATGGGGATAGTGTGACCCATTTTCTTAGCATCTATATACATGTCTTTTTCCCTAAACTTAAAGGAGATTCTCCTTTCAGGGAATTCAACATTGGCAGCCAGCGATCAAACCATGGTGCCCCTAGGATTACATCCTCATGCTTGAGCGCCAAATCTTAGTTTTGAAAAATCCAAAAGATTGAGACAATCGGCGTTCAATTCGGAGCCGTCGTATGTTATCATTGTCTGAACACTTTTTGAGATTTTTAATAAACGTACCCCTCAAATCTGATATCCGAATTTTTTTGAAAGTGAATATCAAAAATGAAATTAAGGACTTTTTATTATCTCTCTCTAAGCTGACCTGGCATTTCTTACAAGGCCCATTTTTTAGTCCAAACTTTTCCTAATGGCAATGGTGGTCTAGCCTACGAGCCAACACTGAAGCTCCACGAACATGGAAAGCTTTAAGAGCTTCCATTATGAAGCAGTTTTTGGCCACCGATGCCAAAGACAAAGTACTCACCGAATGGAGAAGCTTAAAGCTCTCTCCCTATGAATCCATCCACAAATATATAGACAAGTTTTGAGACCTACAACTCAAAGCCGATGTCTTCAAGAAGTTTGATTTTGGAGAGCAAAAGCAACAATTTTGTGCGGGCTTAACCGAAGAAATGGCGGAGTATGTCAACTCCCTAAGGCCACGTACCATATCGGCGGTAATACACCATACTATGGTGGCCTCTCGAATCAATTTCCAAACGGGGGCTAAAAGAAATAATAAGCCCACGGAAAACAAGGGTTCCAACGAGCCTAAGGGGAAGGACAATGTCCAAAAGTCTCCTAAGGGCAACTCCAATAAAGCTAAAGAGAAGGGAGTTTACAAAGGTAAAAACAAACTCTCTCCTGAAGAGCTTGAGCGTTATCGCAAGGATAACCGGTGTTTCAAGTGCGGTGAACAAGGGCATGCGTACCGCGCTTGTCCCCAAAAGAACAACCGCCAAGATCCTCCTAGAGCTTCCTTGGTTGAAATCCAAGAGGAGGAGACTCACCAAACTCATCACAAAGGATCTCCTCTATGCCATGCTTGGGGAAAGGTAAGAGAACATGATGCTTTTATTCTCTTTGACCCTGGTTCTACTCACAATTTTATATATATAGAGTTGGCCACCAAGCTAGGCATACAAGCTTACAAGATGGGAGATGTCCTACCCGCAGACAGTGCTTTCAAGGGGCAAGAAGCTTCAGTCACTCCCTTAATCGGGAAATTGAGGCCAACTCTATAGATATAAAATTGTGAGTAGAACTAGGGTCAAAGAGAATAAAAGCATCATGTTCTCTTACCTTTCCCCAAGCATGGCATAGAGGATATCCTTTGTGATGAGTTTGGTGAGTCTCCTCCTCTTGGATTTCAACCAAGGAAGCTCTAGGAGGATCTTGGCGGTTGTTCTTTTGGGGACAAGCGCGGTACGCATGCCCTTGTTCACCGCACTTGAAACACCGGTTATCCTTGCGATAACGCTCACGCTCTTCAGGAGAGAGTTTGTTTTTACCTTTGTAAACTCCCTTCTCTTTAGCTTTGTTGGAGTTGCCCTTAGGAGACTTTTGGACATTGTCCTTCCCCTTAGGCTCGTTGGAACCCTTGTTTTCCGTGGGCTTATTATTTCTTTTAGCCCCCGTTTGGAAATTGATTCGAGAGGCCACCATAGTATGGTGTATTACCGCCGATATGGTACGTGGCCTTAGGGAGTTGACATACTCCGCCATTTCTTCGGTTAAGCCCGCACAAAATTGTTGCTTTTGCTCTCCAAAATCAAACTTTTTGAAGACATCGGCTTTGAGTTGTAGGTCTCAAAACTTGTCTATATATTTGTGGATGGATTCATAGGGAGAGAGCTTTAAGCTTCTCCATTCGGTGAGTACTTTGTCTTTGGCATCGGTGGCCAAAAACTGCTTCATAATGGAAGCTCTTAAAGCTTTCCATGTTCGTGGAGCTTCAGTGTTGGCTCGTAGGCTAGACCACCATTGCCATTAGGAAAAGTTTGGACTAAAAAATGGGCCTTGTAAGAAATGCCAGGTCAGCTTAGAGAGAGATAATAAAAAGTCCTTAATTTCATTTTTGATATTCACTTTCAAAAAAATTCGGATATCAGATTTGAGGGGTACGTTTATTAAAACTCTCAAAAAGTGTTCAAACAGTGATAACATACGACGGCTCCGAATTGAACGCCAATTGTCTCAATCTTTTGGATTTTTCAAAACTAAGATTTGGCGCTCAACGAGGTGCATTGAATGTTATTCTTCTTCTCATTTTCGCATCTATCTTGCTTTCCGCCTGCGCGCAGTCTCCTCCTTTGAGCTCTCTTCCATTTGCTTCACTGTTGTGCTCTCCTCTGTTTTGAGCTTTCTCATTCACCAAGTCATCTCAATGTCATTATCATCTTCACACAGAACTCAGACGAGGAGTCAAAACGATGTGTATCATATGCATATCAAACTGTCCAGAGACTACGAGCCCCTCCACAAGAAGAATAAGCGAGGCATCCTTTCCGAAGCTTCAAAAGAGAACTTCAGATTTCAAGGTAAAAAAAGCGTCGATCTTTGGGTGGATGGAAGGATATATCCTGAGCATCCTATCACCAACTCAACTCCACCGTTCAGAAACATAACGTCATTGCTGAACTATGTAGGAGACGGTTATTCTGGTTTATATGGGTACACCAAGCATTTAGCGGCCAAAGTGATATTCTTAAGCTTGAGAGAGACCTTGCACACAAAGAAAACTTTTGCTTGAAGCAAACTGTGACATAGTGCGCTCAACAACTGAAAGGCAAGGACGAAAGCATCACGCAGCTCACGCAGGATCTCAGAGAAAAAAATATTGTCTTGGGTCCTCGGTTAAGAGAACGATGCTTACGAGACATTGAACAACTGAAGGTTGGTTCTTGGGGTTTGAAGAAGAGGGTTGAAGCAATCAAGTAAGATTATCATTCAAGCAGGTTTAATTCATCTTTACATTTGTAGTTTTATATCTTACTTTTCATATTTATGCTTAGATCGTTGTTACATCCTCAGTCAAATATTGACAGCAACACACCAACTTCTTCAATTCCTTATGGTCTCATACTAAAACGCAAAGATGTCGCCAGACTTTTGGATGATAAGCGCTACTGCAAGATTATTGCTAAGCAACTTGACACTCTTTTGAAACAGAATCAACTCCAAACACGTGATGTTCAGTCAATTTTGGATGAAGCCGGAATATCCAACAAAGGTTATTCTGCAATTTTTAGGTATGTCTGGTGTTTGAATCAATTGTCTTCACCTGTCAAATCAAATGTCTGCAATTTTTAGGTATATTAGATATGTGTAGCATTTGAAAACTTGGAAATAGTCCATTTGCTTAATTTTCTGTTTATAGAACTATGCAGCAACAAAGTAAGAAGTTCAATCTCAAGCACACGTTGCTGCCAAATCCTTTCTCCATTCGAAAGACAAGACTAGAGGTCAACCAGGAAGTGCTTCGGACATTGGGCACTCCTTTTCACATTGAAGCAATGTACAGATCGCCATCAGCAGAGGAAGTGGTCTATGCAAATACAATAATATATTTTATGATTTAGTAGCTTTGCAGACATATATTGTTCAATTGTTCGAGGTTTCTCAAGAGGAATGCAATGGAGTCTTGAAGTTTGTGCTTAAACTGGATGAGTGCGAGCTAGTGAAAGAGACAAAGGTTGAATGTGTCACAATAACACTTATGAATAGAGCATTAGATGAAAGCATTGCTTCAGACGACCCTAGAAACTTTAGCATGCAATCTGAAAACAATATTTTCTTATTAGCCACATTCAAGGTTTGATATCAACAAGTTTTTGCTTAAGAAAATGATTAGACATGTTTCATTTGATTGGTTTGGTTTTCCCATTTCAGGTGCCTGCAGAGAATTTCGATATTCTTAACTGGGTTTTCCATCAAACAAGTATTCCTGAAGTCATAAGCGAACAGAGAAATGGAAAGACACTCAATGTATTAGGCATGGGTTCATACACAGTAGAGTGGCATATGGCTGGAGATCTCAAAACCCTAAAGTGTATGTACAACATCTCAAAAGGAGCAACAAGTAAAAGCCCTTGTTTGTATTGCATGGGAGGAGTCATTGGTCTTGACAAAAGAAATTGGAGGAGAGCACCGAACAGGCACTTGCAGGACCTTAACTTCCCCCAATGTTGGATATTCCACTATCCAGAGTACATATTTGCACGATGCATGCACTCTGCAGAATTATTGAGAAACTTATGTTTCTGTACATTTGTTTTGCTTGGACCACTCAGCCAGCATCAGCAAAATAAAGGGCTATATTATCATTGGAAACTGTTTTCTCAAATATGGGCTTGCATGGAGGACATGTGAAAATAGAGCAGGACGAGAAGAGGTCTAAGAATGGTCAAGATGTGCCAAAGAAGTTGTCTATTGGCGGTGTGAAAGCCCGTCTCTTCTTGTCGATGCCAACAAGTGGCAGACAACGCAAAAGCCAAAGTGCTCAGGAAAGGTTGACATTGAGATACAACCGATGGAGAAACCTGCACAATGCAGTGGTTGACCATGCATACAATGGTGCAGCAAGGCCTCGCAAAGCAAACGTGTGGAAAAGTTTGGATTCCATATTCAAGTTTTGTGAGCTCAATACTTGGAGAGATACTGACTATACATTGTTTCAAGATGCTCTGGAGACCTTCCACAGGTCTTTCATAGCTGCATGGACAAATCAACACATAACTCATTACATGGTATATTAATTTATTTGATAAAATTGTGATTATATATTTACATATAAACAATAGGCTGGTTTTTTTTTGCAGCATATCATATGCAACCACATGCCTTGGTTTGCTAGGCAGTATGGTAGCTTGGCTATATGGTCTACACAAGGTATGGAGAAAACTCACTACCAAGCCCGTACTGGCTATTTCAGCCACACTCATCACGGAGGTGGTGCAAACAAAGCCAACAGTTTGGAGGAACTACATCAATGGACTTATCAAAAACTTATGCATAGAACACACCGAAAGGAATGTGTCAAAGACAGTCAGATTGGACAGGCAATGAGATTAGCAAGCAAACGACGTAAGAAGGAAATATGGGAGGCATCTTCTGCGGCATCGCGACATGCAGAGTGGCGACTTCAAAAAGAACGCAGTGAAAAAACTTGGACAACTCCGACCCAAGTTGTTTGAGACTTCCTAAAGATAGCGCATTGTAACACAATATAATTTTTTGTGCCAAGAAAAGACAACCAGTCACAAAAGTGAGAAACATAATGTACTCATTGTTTTGATAGAAAATGTACTATTTTTTGGCATCGACAATATACATTGGCGCTTCTCTATTCTTCATCTTCGTTAGGAAAAGTTACAAAATATTCTGGCCTTTTTGCCTGCTGTGTGTTATCGTCTTCTTCTTGCCTTGGTCTTTTGCAACCTAGTCCTGCAGGTTCGTTTGTCGACAGTACATTTGTCTCCACCTCCACAGCCACAAGAGACATTTCTTCAGTAGGCAGATGCACAATTGGTTGTTTATTGCGAAACATAGCATGCTTGTCATACTCTAGTAATTACGCAGGGTCAGTGATTCCGCATGCCAAACCATATGCTGCTTGGGTCAAAAAATAGTGACTACGCAAACCATACATTCCTGGCCCTTGGCCAAACATATACAATGCAACCTTTTTTTCTAAAAGCATTATTTTATCTGCGTTCCACCTGATGACGGCCCCTCCTAAATATCTTGAAAGTGTCTTCAACGTCATCAAGGGTAGCTCTGCGTTGTCATTGGAGAAGGAGGAATGGAAGACCAAAAAACTCGGATACTTAAGATTCTTTAAGTATTGGCCGAGAGAGGAATTCTTCCCTAAATCTCCCATGCCTCGTCCACGAGGGCGAGGAATGAAGGTATCATCATAGACAACCAACTGCAACAAATTAAAATTATGAAATGAGATAAGTAGTAACCAAAAAGGTAAGGCAAATAAAAAAGATTACCTTCTGGTTTTCATCTTCCTCAAGTAAGTCCTCATTCCATAGGTTGATGCCGCCCTGACCTCTAGTGGGTGCATTGGAGATTGAGGCCAAAGATGATGAAGAAGTGGTTGCCTTACCCATTTCTTCAATCCCTAGCTTTTTTTGCACTTCCATGAACTCCTTTTCTGTTGGAAGCGTGCGCTCATACCTAGCAACATCATTGTAAATCATCACAAGTGCAATTGCGGGGTCAACGAACTCATCGTCATTTACATGGGCATCTATAACAGAATACTTGTCGTGCTCAGGGTCAATGACAACATCATCCTCTTCGAGATTTTGTGCCACAATGGCAAGGCAATAGTCCTCTCGAAGGTCAAAAAGCTCCATAATGTCGTTAAGCAAGACATACTGCAAATCACCAATAGGTATGGTAGGTAGAACACTAGTAGGCAAAGCACCCTCCGAAAGTTGCACTCCCTCTGGAACCTGCAAGGCAACGCTTCCCCAAGACTTGGACTCTTGACCCTCCCTAGTCTGATCCTCTAGCGAGGCCTCTGCAGCATCAACATGCTCATCCAAAATTAAATGCAAATATAAAATAAAACCTGCATAATATTCAGCCACTCGACACTTGCGGTTATGAAGTGTACACTTGTGGTCTGTTATCCGCAAGTGCACTGGCAGCTTAAGGCAACTCCTAGAAAATATGTGTTTCTTGGAGGAGTCCGAATTGATATCCTTCATGTGAACAAAAAGAACTCCTTGTATCTCGACAATGCCACCAGACGTTTGCTGTTGGTAGGTCTGCTCAAAACCTGATAGGTAATGTTGCGCGGAGACAATCCACTCATGCAAAGAAAAATCTGGATTGAACATCGGCCTGATCTCTGTCTCGTGCTACTGAAACCCAATGCGGTATAGAAAATGAGATAGTTTGTCTTGGGGGGTCATCCTCAACATCCAAACAAAGGGGGAGCAAGTCATATTTATAGGACTCCCGAGGACAATGATGACATCGATTGACGTGCATCATGGGGCCGGCGTGCATCATGCAGTCGCTGTGATGATTACGCCACGTGTCAGCCACCGTGGAACGGTCGCGCCACAACGCGAAAATGGTGCCACCACACAAAAAAAGCACCGATATCGCGTTTTGGCGCAACAACTTGTTGTCGCGTCATAACGCGATACGGCCAGTCAAGAGTACTGCGGTCCGTCTCCTCGCATTGTGCCACGATGCCTTTTTTGTCACGCCACGCGTGCATCATGCTATCGCCGTGATGATTACGTCACGTGTCAGCCACCGTGGAACGGTCGCGCCACAACGCAAAAATGGTGCCGCCACACAAAAAAAGCACCGATATCGCGTTTTGGCGCGACAACTTGTTGTCGCGTCATAACGCAATATGGCCAGTCAAGCGTACTGCGGTCCGCCTCCTTGCGTTGTGGTGCGACGCCTTTTTTGTCGCGCCACGTGTGCATCATGCAGTCGTCGTGATGATTACGCCACGTGTCAGCCGCCGTTGAACGGTCGCGCCACAAAGCGAAATGGGTGCCGCCGCTCTACAAAAGTAACACTATCGCGTTCTGGCGCAACAGCCAGTTGTCGCGTCATAACGCGATACGACCAGTGCAGAGTATATTGGTTTGCCTCCTCGGGTTGTGCCGCGACATACCATTGTTGCTAGGGCAACCCGTTGGGGCGCTTTTGTCCCGATGTGCCACGTGGTGCGTAATCATTATGCTCGCACGCTTTCCTTCATACCTCGCGATGTCATGATTAATGCAGCCGCCTCTTCTCATTATACTTATTCCGCTAATATAAACACCCCCCCCCCTTTTTTTTCTCACCATTTTTTCCGAAGTGTCTCTAGTCACTCTGCCTTTTTACCCACGTCCAGATTTCCATATTTCCTCGCATTCTCCTCGTTCAGGTCATGGCCCGCACAAAGCAAATAACAAGGAAGGTTTATTCTGGCCAGTCTGTTCCGCAAGGCCAGGCTAGCTCATCTACAGCGCAACCGTCAACATCGCATGGGATTCCTGGCAAGACCATGCCGCAGTTACGCGCAACAATGCGAAAAAGAAGATACGAGCAGAATAGGAGCGTTCTACTCGAACTTCGTAAGCTCCAAAAGCACATTTCATTGGCAATACCTAAACTGCCATTCTAGAGATTTTTTCGCGAGATTTGCGAGCAAAACAACCTGAATTTCCGGTGGTCTCGAAGTGCAATGGGGTGCTTGCACGAGGCCGCCGAGGATTTTTTTGTAGAGCTTTTCCAGGATCGCTACATCCTCTCGGCCCACGCCCATAGGACAACATTGATGCCGCGAGACATCAACACACTTCGCCTTCTCAGGTTCAGGTATGACAAAACAATACCGCCTGTCGGTATTTTAGACCGAAAGATGGACACTATTCTTAGAATACCACCTATTGACAAGGTCAAAGTTCATGAAGTGTCTACACAAATGCATCGATACAGCACCCGTCTCAACATCGAGCGGGACACAACAGAAGACGATAGTGAGAGATTGGAGCAATTACGCCTTGAGATGATGGAGGAACAAATGGCAGATGCCATCAGCGACGCCAACGCTGATGATTTGTCATTGTTGTTTCCCTATTTCCATGTTGGCCTTCCTATGTGGGGACGCATTCTGTATTTTCCTTATCACTCCCTCGAGATTGCAATTTTACAGAACCGGACAAGGGAACTCACAGACTCAATCATCAATTGCTTGCTTTGGTGCGTGCTATTCTTCTTTTCACAATAAATTCTTTTAATATATTCAATTTTGTATCACACGAATTTCTTTATAGTTTTGTAGTTTCAATTTTGCCTTGGAATATGCAAGATGATGTCGCCGTCCTTGACTCGAACCTCTCGGTCGTTTTGACGGCCGAGGATACATCTTTAGTGGAAGTAGTCGACTGGTTCTAGTCAGTGAACATGGATACGGAAACAATTTTTGTTCTGGCTTATCATGAAGTGTACGCAATGTTTTCAATAGTGAAATTATTTTATCTTGAACTCTAATTTATTGTGATGACATATGTTTTGCTTATGTTTATTTGTAACAGTGCTCATTGGAGTCTTGTTCTCTTACACCTTGAACGAAACCGGTGCTACCTTGCTAATTCATCCCATGGATTTCATGGTGAAGTACGTAGGTAAGAGGTTTTGTATTTTGTTCGACATCGCATAGAATTTTGTTAAAAGTCGCTTATGTAATTTAATTGTATTTTGCACAGATCTGTTCGGAAGCTTATGTCTGCTCTTGAAGCTTTAACGCAAGAGCAGATATATGAGAATCTTATGATTATTAGTTGCAAAGTCCCTAAGCAGGACGATGCCTACTCTTGTGGATGGAGGGTCTTATTCAATGCAAAAATTTTGTTAGGGGTCATGCTTGATGGAAGTCGTAGAAGTGTAAGCATTTGACACTCGTTTACAGATTTGTATTTTAATAAGTTAGTAGCTATGTTAATAAACATGATGTTCTTAACGTAGGTAAGAAATTTGGCAGATTATTCAAAGGCTGATGTTTCTTCGTTTAGAAACAGAATGATTAAAAACTTGATCAATTGCGCAACCATGCGTCCAGACGGAGCACGTGATGCTTTTATCCCACCAGCACCAAGGCCCACGCCTAGGCCTCCGCCGATAAGATACCCCGTGTCTGCCACACCAACACAAGCACATATCAATATCTCCCCAGATGCCTCCCCAACCCAAGCTCCCACCAGCTCTCGTCCTGAAGAAACAGCTCCAGAACCCTCAAACCCCCCACCCAGCACCTCTCTTGCTCATGAAGTAGCTCCAGAGCCCCCAAACCCCCCACCCAGCACCTCTCCTACTCATGAAGCAGCTCCAGAGCCCCCAAACCCCCAAGCAACCACCTCTCCTCAACCTCAATCAATAGCCCCCACATCACCGCACGCACAAGATTAGAAAGAGATTATGAAATATACTTTTGACAAATTGATTACAAGCAATGGATCGAAATTTGACTTTTGTTTTGATTATGGTTCAAAGTTTACAAAATGTTAAGTACAATCTTTCAAAAAAATGGGAGAGTGAGGATCCAATGGTGTTTGGTAGTGTAGAGAGCTGCCTTTGTCGAGTAATCTTTGAGAATAGTATTTGAATCATTATGTAAAGTTAGTTCACTATTTCAAGTCTGTCGCTGGTAATCTGTGCACAAAGAGTCGTTTTTTCTTGTCTGTGAGGTACCTGCAATGCAACGTACGCGATAAGACATTGGGATACATGAGCACGATAGAGACATCAACGTATAAAAGTAATAGATGTAGCTTAGTACCTTTTGCATGTTACACTTGAAAACAAATTTTGAAGGAAAATTGAGATCGGACTCATTGAACAGATCCTCTCGAACCTGTCTTAAAGTGACATTTGATCTAACCACAACAACTGTAAGCAAATAATTTGAAAACCATATCTCGATGGACATCAAGGGATTAAAAGCATCGTCACTTAAATCTTGATCCATAGCTACCAACTGACCATTCACTCGATGCCACCTCATGTAGTAGAAAGAAACTATAAAATTCTGTGATGCTATCATACACTTGCACACAACCGAGCGCTTGTCAACTTTGCACAAAATGCCTTCAGAATCATTGACATCCCAATTATCATCCAAAAAATCAAGGCAAGTTTGGGATTTGCAGATGAACATGGTTTTTGTTTTTCTAACCTCCTCATCGTGGAAGAAATCTATAAAGACATGTAATGGCATAAATAGATTGACTCATACTTGCTTGCTTGCAATGTTTGGTCGCAAACACTTCAAAATTTCCTGATGAAGCTTGAGTTTAAAACACTCAGAGGTTTCTGAAGTTGGAACTAGCCACTTTGGGGAATCTTGTTGGGGAAGAGGGAAAGGTTTCAAAGTGCCAAATCCATGGACAGAGCAAGGGGCGTTGTAAAAGTAGTCGTAAAAGAAAACTCCCCTCTCTGCGAGAGCTCTTCTCTCACTAGTTCTGTACATAAGTTCTCCCACCGAAGCATGAAAAGCATCAAAAATACCAATTATGCACTCAACTGGTTGCCAGTCTTCTTTGTTAGAAGGATAAATATCTGCAAAAACAAAAGATAAGAGAATGGTCACAATAAATAGTCAACAAAATAACTTGAAGGATCTTTAAAAACTTTTTAGCAATATAGTAGTCACACAGTTTGGTCTATGAGCAGGAAACCCCAAAGGTGACTGTTGTAGTCGTAGTTCGGAGTGCATATATGCATGCTCAATGAGCACCTCTTTCACTGTCTTTCCCGTTTGAGACAAGCGAAAATCTTTCACACGTCCTTTGTAGTTGTTGATGAATTCATTTGACATCCGTTTTCTTCTTCTTGTTTGAAGCAGAACCCAACTACCAATGGTGACTATGGTAGACATCCAGCGACCATGGTCTAAGTCAAAGCTGTTGAATAGTTCCACAGATGGTCGTCGTGGTCGTCTTCCTTCCATCTCTGCTTCTATTAGCTGTGAAGTGACACTACGCAAAAACGATAAAAGAAAAGAGGCTTACTAGTTTACACAAGAAGTAGTAGCTTGAAAAGTGTTCATGAAAAGACGTGCCTCATTGAATGTGAGTTATGGCAGATTCGGTGTTCATCGTCCATGGCAGGAGAATAATTTGCACAAATCGCGTCGTATCTTCTTATTGAGATCTTTTTAACAGAAAAAACTCTTTTTTAAAAACGCACAAATTTGAGATAAAAATCAAATAAATTGGAGCTACCGTTGTGGTGACTCAAACTCTATTGGTCGAACATCATTCTCTCTCTAACGCCAAAAAGTCCTTTTTTGAGTCCAAACTTTTCCTAATGCTAGCGAACTTTTGAAAGTGCATAGCTACATGGCGTAGCTTAGAGGACTCCGTGAAGCCCTCATCTCCAAACGCCGCATCGAACTGTTGGATAAAGGCCAAGACTTTGTCCGTAGCACCAAAGGTGCCATCATAGGTAAGGAAAGAGATGCTCTTCCCTCCCTCTTTGAATTTCTTCAGCTTGGATGACCTCTTCCATGCGGCATAGGATTTCCTATGGCCTCTTCTTTTTGATGGTTCAAAGGTTGCACCATCACTTTCTTCAGATGGTGAAGAATTCGAAGAAGGTGGAGAAGAGGGTGACCTCTTTCTCCCCTTTTTCTTGTCTTGATCTTCGTCATCTTCACCATCACTTTCATTATCCCCGTTCTCATACCCAAGACCTCACACACCTTCAAAGATGGTGAGAGCTAGCAGGGTATGAGAGTAGATTGAGAGGAAGAAGGAGTATCTTACGAGAAAGATGTACGTCTCCTCACATAATCACTCATATTAGCATAGCTTAGCTTAGTAATTAGCATGGTAGAGGAGATGAGCATGCATTGAAGCTTGGCTCTTGGTTGGATTTGCATCCACATGCCAAGAGTGTGTCGATATAGGCTTCTATCTCACAAGCTTGGAGTAGGTGATGAGCTCTCCATTGAAGCTTGGGAAGAGATAGTCTTTTTCTTGCTTCTCACATAGACTGTGTGAGAGTGTGTGTGTGTGATAATGCCTTGCAAAAATCAGCCCCCTCTCTCTCTTGGGCGAGCCCTCTTGTTAATTGCTCTTGCTATCCTCCCATTGGACCTCCCCCAGGACTAGCCAATGACTATTAAGCAGCATAAGTGATAGCCTTCTAACATGTGTCCCCCTTTCCCCTTTTGTGAGAGCTTTAGGTAATTTAATAATTCAACTAAACTCTCATTGGACCCCTTTGCCTCCTGGCCAATAGGAATCAGGCAAGCCATTAGGCTGTTGAATGCTCATTGGACCCCTTGGGAGACTGTCCAATAGTCTTCTAGAGGACTTAATTCTCATTGGTTCTTTTATTAAGTGTTTTTAAATTAATTAAACTAGATTTACTCTAGTCTAATTCTCATTGGTCCACCTCCAAGGCCATCCAATAGAAATTGGGTACAGCTTGTGGGCATCTGGGCTAGGGAGCTGACATGTGTCCCTCATTCCCTTTATGTAAAGGGAGCTTGTGTGTGTGTGTGTGTGTGTGTGTGTGGCTTTCTCTCTCATCCCCTACATGCAAGGCTCGCCCCCTCCCAAGTAGGGATTGCAAACACTTTTTTGTACACACACAAAGCATCCAATTCCCTTAAGGTTGACCTTTGGACACAACCTTTGAATTTTGGAACCTTAGCATTTTGGAAGTCTTAATGGGCTGAACCTTAGGGTCCTTTTAGCCCATTGTTGCACATGGCTCTTTTGCAGATGGCCCCCCCTTTGGATCCCTAGGTTGGCCGGTCTTCTAGCTTAACCAATATTCTAGCTTTTTTTCCCCTGGCACTTCCCCATATTAAATGATCAGTTTAACATGAGAAAATCATTTAGGAGAATTAGATATTGATTATTATGACATCTAGCATGCTCATTTTCAGCCCTTTCCTCATCAAGTACATCATGTACATCTGCATCAGTAATAGGCTGATCTAAAACATTTTCAGAAACCCCCATAGGTTGTACATTTTCCTCATTGGAACTTACATTCGTATTTCCACCACTGAAAAGAGGTAACAAAGTGTCATAAATGTCCTGTGAGCTTACATTACTGTCTCTAGTACATGACACCAAGGGCTGAAGAGAATCTTCAACAAACACTACATCCCGAGAAACCAGAATACGTTTTGTTTGCGGATGATACAACCTGTAACCTTTGCTTTCAGAACTATAACCAACAAAAATACATTTGACAGCCTTATCATCCAATTTTCTGCGCTGTCGTGTTGTGACACGTATATAGTGGGAACGCATGCTACACGAGTTATCTTGTTACTTTTTAGATACATAGTTATATTTTCTATAATGTACATATGCATATTTAAGTATAATAATATTCTTTCTATCTCATCCTATTATTTATCTCAAGAGTAATCTATTCTTACTTTACCATCAGAAAATACTATGGAAAAAAGTGTTAATAGCTCCGCCTCTTTAACTTGGGGCATTGATTATTTCTTTCTACCATCTCATTATTATCTCACACCCTAGCCAGATCCTATATCTAGGGTAAACTCCAATATATATATATTCTATGTATTTTTCATATTTTTCTTATATTTCTTTTTAAATAGCTACTAGGAGGGAATCAAATCCTAGTGGGACACTAGGTGGCATGATTTCAAAGATACACTTATTTTAATGCATTATTGCAAGCATGATTACAAAACTTTGTCAAGGAGCAATGTCATGCTTTCATATCGCATGAGGTGTCCTTTGGAATCAAATGTAAGTCTAGGCTAAGGGGACCACAGGAAGACTTTTGCTTCCAGAAATGGACCCTATTTTGATGATTTTTTAACACAAGGTTCCAATCCGAATTGGAAAAAAATTTTAAAATGAAAATCGTAGCTAATGAGCTGGATTTTTTGCCCATATTTTTACTTTTTTATTTGGAGCCAGGGTTGAGGAGATATGATCAAAATACTGGACCCCAGTCTGCCCACATCATGCAGGGACAGCTCATTTCCAACTTTTCCAGTTTCTGTTCACACTGGCTCTTCTCTTCTTGTGTAAACCCTTGTGGGTTCCCTTCACCTATAAAAGGGGACTCTTCTTCCTTGAAAAGAACTCAAGCATTCAAGCCATTGATGAGAGGAATTCATGAGGGAGGGAGTAGTAATGCCAAATTGTACTTAGTCATTAACATAAGCCTAAGCCTACACTTTCTCCTAGAAGAAGACTAGCCATTCTTGCAACAAGCTAACCTTGGAAGATCAACTCTAATCAAAGAAGGTCTTGCACTTGGCGTATCAATCAAAGTGGAGTTCTCCCCTCTTCTTCTCTCTCCATCAATAATGGTGCCGAAGGGTTTGTCAAATAAGATGTGTTCTACATTGATGTTTTCTTAATTTTTTGTTGTTTTCTTTTTCATCTCTAATCCAACATATATATATATATATATATATATATATATATATATATATATATATATATATATATATATATATATATATATGTATCTAATCTCATCTCCTTAACCAAACCTATCTCTCTCATTCTTAGTAATTCATTCTCTCTACAAATTCTAGGTTCTCTTTGCTACAGGTACATCTCTCCCCGTAGTATCCTTATTGCCTACGGGCAAGAATAGGGCTTGGGAGGGAAACTTCTCATCTCTTCACTTCTCTCATATCTACATTTCTCACATACTATCCTAGATGAATAACCCACATAATGATCATTTCTATCGCTTTCATTATGTACGATCTATTAGATTCTGAGCGGACCGAGCTCTACGAGCTGTTTCAAAATATTTGTCGACCTACGAACGCTTGCCAAAGTTCACTGAAATCGGAGAAAGTGAGCAGGCGTGTGCTGGAGCAACTGGCGACTAAGCTCGGGAGGACGTGACCTGCTCTGATACCAATTGTTGGAATTAGGGTTGAAGAGAAACACACACAGCTTGGAGAAGATGAAGGAAGCTCAAGGCACACAATAGAGAGTGTGTTACTTAGTGTGCAATGGAAAGATAGATAGCCCTAGAGTGATGGGCGTATATACAATGCACGGGGGAAAACCTCCTAAAGAGGGAAAAAATGCCCCGGCAGTCCTAGTGTGTTCACACACATCACTACCACATGTATATGGTAACAGGATGAAACCCATGGTCTCATTGAGGATGACTTCTTAATCTTGACCATGATGAGGATAGAGATTTAGCCTTAGGGCTTCTAGTCAATCTATACAATATCATCTTCCCTTGATCTTGTAGTGTGGAGCAGATAGATAGGTTAGGGTTCTATATTTTGTTTTATTATTGTTTAATAAATTCCTTCTCCCATTGATGAACCTCGTAGAGGTATATGGTATTGTTTGTTAATGTGTACAAGAAGACATTGCAGTACTGACTTTTTAGCACTAGGCGGTCCTTGGCATGTCCACATCAAAACACATTGAAGATTTGAAACAAACAAAGAATAGATGTTTCGTATCCATTATTGTTACTTTCCTATTTTGTTTCTAGCATTCATTGTTGTTTTTTTAAAGAGTAATTGATAACAACGTCTCTAGCATACTTGCTTAAGTATTCTACCTTAAAATTCCATATAATTTTATCTCATAGTCTTTGTCTAAGTTTGTTAATCAAGAGTTCTGGCTGAGCTAGTTAACCTAGGTAGGACATTAGAGATCTTCTTTTAATACCGTAGGAGATGCCTTCCTAATCCTAATTCTTAGTGGTTACCTTAGGCTCTTAATCCGATATTATGAAGCATTGAGTGCAATGTGTTAGTGCTTTCTAGTGGGCTTAATCCCTCTTAACCTTTAGCTTAAGTATTATAAAGGAAGTTTGACTATTGTGATGAGCTTTGGGGAGGCTAACAGTGTCAAAATGACCCCCCAAGGATACACAATTAAAAATCAACAAAAGACAAAGCCACTAAAAAAAAGAGCCCAAAAAGTCAATTAAGGCTAGAGAGAGAGAGAGAGAGAGAGAGAGAGAGCGTAGGCAATTGAGCAGCCGGAGTACTGTGCCAGAAAGGAGGACGGGTAGTAGCGGCTTCTCCCTCTTGGCCCACCAAGATACCCTTAATGATAGCAACGCAGGAGGTGACACGTCTATGTGTTGTAGAGCTTATTTTGCATAGATTGGGTGCTTGTAGCCCATGTGGCTTGCACACAGAGTGGAGAAAGTTCCTCGTAGTTGACAGAAGGACATTTACAATATCAAAAAGTTCGATGGTACAAAATTCTCTTTGGGTGGAGATAGAAAATACAGGATGTGCTAACCCAAAAAGTTCAATTAGAGCCGATCTTTGAGCGTGCAGAGGGAGATGGCTATACAAAAGCACAATGGAAGATGCTTGATTCAAAAGCCAAGTCCACTATTTGCTTACACTTAGCCGAGTCTATGTATTTCACCATAATGGATGAAGCTACTACGAAATCCTTGTGGGATAAGCTATGCAACACATACGAGAGCAAAAGCGCAAGTAAAAAAGTGTACTTGATGAAGAAGCTTTTCGAGCTTTGCATGAAAGAAGGTGAAATAGTTTTTGATCACTTGAATACGTTCAATATACTTTTTGGTAATTGACATCACAGGGACTAGAATTTGATGACAAAATGCGTTCCATCTTCTTATTGTGCTCTTTATCCTGATATATTTTGCACAACGATTAGTACTCTGCACATGAGGAAAAATTTGCCTATGATATTGTAGTTTCCAATCTACTCAGTGAAGAGATACACAAGAAGTCAATGGATCCTACCAAGCAAGGTGATGCATATGTTGCTAGTAACAAAAATCAAAGAGGTTGCACTCATATCCATGACAAAATTAAGGATCACGGGAATTCTCAATGCAAATCTAGAGGTTTCACACAATGTCAAGTTCTATCATTGCCATAAGAAATGACACTTGAAGAAAGACTTTTCATACATGGTAGAGAGACAAGAAAAAGCTTCAAGATAGCAAGAAGTTTGACAATGACGGCAAGGGCAAAGCTAAGATTGAGGAGCTCAATGTGACAGACTCTCCTAAGACTTCAAATGTGCATGAGGTCCGTAGTTCCTCACATATTCTCGTCTTTACAGCAGATCTCAGTTCAGATGCTCTTACTGCACAAGATGATAGCTTTGATCAAAATTGGGTCATAGATTCTACAACCAGTTTCCATGTAACATGTAATGGAAATTGCCTATGAACTTTGGAAGTAGAGGAGTTAGGAAATTAGGTGAAGCACTTTTAAGAGATTACTTTGTGAGCATAGCGGGTGAACTTAGTTGATGGTAGAAACATAAACACGGTACTTAGTTAACTTGGCATGAACAATACTTGTGCAAGAGAGAGAGAGAGAGAGAGAGAGAGAGAGAGAGAGAGAGAGAGAGAGTTTAGAGAACATGACATTAGTTGAGGACCGGATTCATATGGAGCCAATCCCCCCTCCAATAGGCAATTGTATTATAGTTTCTCCCATCAAGAGAGAATTGGTACAATACAATATTTGTGTTCCTTGTGACCTAGGTGATGCAATGAAGATGGAAAGCCTCATGTATCACAAACATAACATAAACTTGAAGAAAGCATTAACTATCCCAAGCCTCAGTCCCAAGGCCTCAAACACCTTCGAAGGTGGAGAGAGCTAGCGGGGAATGAGGATAGGGAAGAGGAAGAAGAAACATTCCATAGGAGAAAGAAGTAGTTCCTCACTTATCATTACTCTTCTTGCTAGCATACACAATAGCATAGTAATGGAGATGGAGAAGATGGCAAGCTTAAGCATTGAAGCACGGCTCTTGGTTGGATTTGCATTCCATAGCCAAGAGTGTTGGTGTAGGCTTTCACTCTCACAAGCTTGGAGAAGGAGGTGGTGTTCCTCAACTTTCACCAAGAGAGAATGGTGTCTCAAATGAGTGTGTGTGATGGTGTATATCCCCCTAGCACCACCCCCCCCTCCTTGCTTTGGGCAAGTGGAGACTTTTCCACATGCTGCAGGCTCATTGGACCCCTCTCCCCCTGGCCAATCATATGTAGCATGCAGTCAAGTACATGGGTAGTCTTTTGACAAGTGTCCTCCTTACCCCTTAGAGAGAGAGAGCTTGAAAATATCTAGATATTTGTTTTAGATGGAAGTAGAAGCTCATTGGACCCCTCTTCAGCCCAACCAATAGCATTCAAGCACACCATGTGGTTAAGATTAGTGAGAGTCTGACATGTGTCCCATGTGCTCTTTTACAATTCCGCTAAATTTGAGATTTTTATGCATAGGAAGTTTCTCAAGCAACTTCCTCATTAAGTGAGTAGGTTCTCTTTTTGACTCAAGCATCTTACCCCCCATGCATAGGAAGATTCTCAAGAAAATTCCTCATTAAATGTGACAAGTACCTCAAGTACCTTAGCCATCAAACATGACAAGCACCTTAGGTGGAGTTCCCACCTCAAGCACAGCCCTAGCTTACCTAAGTTTAGGTCAGCTTCCCACCTCAAGCATAGCCCTAGCTTGCCTATGTTTAGGTTGGGTTCCCACCTCAAGCACAGCCCTAGCTTGCCTAAGTTTAGGTCGGGTTCCCACCTCAAGCACAACCCTAGCTTGCTTCAGGTCAAAAGGACTTTTAAAACTAACCATTGGAGGTCTTTAATGAAGCTAACCCTAAGGTCTTTTAAACTTCATTAGTTAACCTTGCTCTTTGATAGCCCGTCTCTCATTTGGGCCCCTTTACCATTGGCCCCGTATTGAGATAGATCCGTAAGCAGATGTCTAGATTCTAACCCTTGTTCTCATCTATTATCCCATACTAAATGATCAATTTAATATGAGAAAATCATTTGGGTTGGTTAGATATTAGATATTTAATGACATTACCTCTCTCTTGAAATCATAGTCGGCCTCGACTATGAGGTAAAAGAGATAAATTCATAGTCATTAGTCGATTTGTCTTAGCGGGTAGAGGATCCCTTTTTACCCTACGATATCATTACAAGATGGATGACTAATCCATTCGGTGCTTGGGAGACATAGCTACCGCAAGCATGTCTGCTCTTTAGTCCATTTCATCCTCCCAATTAGAGTGACAAATTCTACATGGTGTTTGAGAGACGTCGTCATCTTAAACATGATTCTTAGTATGCATACTACTTAAATTTGTGCACAATAAAGAGAGAATTAGTCTTATAAGACAAAAACATTAATCATTTAAAAGAAACATGTATATTTGGTTACTCTAATGTAGCATTGTAAGCGTTGACAAGGTTCATACTATCCTTAAGCTGGATTCCTTGCATCCATCTAGCATCTTCAAAAGGATAATTTTTGAACTTAATAAGATACCGTCGGATAACCTTACCATGTCGTAGTACCTTGTCTTCATGCCTGAGGATAGCTCTTCCATTTCGGGAGGGTCTTCAATAATTGGTTCATTTGGAGGCTCTCCTTTGTAGGGCTTGAGTAGGCTCACATGAAAAGCATTGGGTATGAGCCAATGGTTAGGTAACTTGAGTTGATAAGCTACCTAATTGATTGGCTTCAAAATTTGAAAAGGACCATAGTATCTTTTTGCTAGTTTAGCATAATACTTTTGATGGCCTGTAGGATTTTTGCACGTCGTTTGCCTCAATCGAGCCTTAGGAAACTTAAGTAAGACCCAATCATTTTCTTTGAACGTTAAGGCCCTTCTGTGCTTGTCAGCAGCAGCTTTTTGCCTTAGTTGGGAGATGGATATAGCCTCCTTAATCTTTTGAAAAGATGTTTGCAGGTCACGGCTATACTCATCGGCAACGAAGATCTTCCCATGTACTTTAAGTAGCAAGGGACTTTTAGGTCTTCCTTCTATGATTTCAAAAGGTGCTTTTCCCGTAGAAGTATGGATAGTATTATTATACACATACTCTACAAGAGGTAAGTACTTTTCCCATTGTGAGCGTTGATCTATTTCTGTAACATAGGTCTTTAGTAGATCAATAATCGTAAGATTGGCTATCTCACTTTGGCCATCCGTTTGTGGGTGATAGGCCGAAGAGAAATTCAATCTTGTACCTAGATTTTCAAAGAGACCTTTCCAGAAATTACTGGTCATTCTAGGATCTCTATCTGACACGATGGATGTTGGCAATCCATGGTGTTTGAAAATCTGTGATATGAAGAGAGTTTCCATTTGGTGTGCCTTAATAGTCTTCTTGACAGGGATAAAGTGTGCTTGCTTGCTAAACCTGTCGACTATTGTCCATATTCCCATATTCCCATGGATAGATTTTGGTAATCCAAAGATAAATCCATGGATATACTCTCCCATGGTGAATTAGGAATTGGCAATGGCTGGAGTAATCCACGTTGCTTCCCTATATCATACTTGGTCTTTTGGCATACTACACATTTTAAAACATACTCTTGTATGTCCAATTTCATGGTAGGCCAATAAAAGTACGTCTCTACTCCTCAAAGAGTAGGTTGAATGCCTCTATGCCCCGCATAGGGAGGGGCATGGGATTCATACATGACTTTCTCATGAAGGGAGTGGGTAACACATAGCCTATTTCCATCGAGAAGATAACCATCCTGCAAGTGAATGGTTCCTCTTTCTTCCCCAAACCAAGGGCTGATCACATTATATCTTTAAAGTCAGGGTAAGTAGCATACTCATCTATCATAGAAGATAGATCATTGTGAGTTGCTATTGACACAGCATTAACTTTTGGTCGTCGCGAAAGTGCATCAGCCACTTGATTGTGATTACCAACAATGTGAGCAATGTGGAAATTAAATTGTGAAAGAAAATTTGCCCACCTCATTTGTTTGTCAGAAAGCTTTGTTTGTGTCATAAAGTACTTGAGACTTTGATGGTCTGTTCATAAGATGAATGGAGTCCCCAATAGATAGTGCTTCCGTGTGTCTAGGGCATGTAGAGCAACTAACAGCTCTTTCTCATAAATGCCTAAGACCCGTTCATCCGTGTTGAGCCTTCAGCTCTCATATGCTATGGCATGCCCTTCTTGAAGCAAGACTGCTCCAAGGCAATCACCACAAGCATCACATTGGACCTCAATGGCTTTGAGAGATCCGGAAGCATAAGGACTGGTTGGGAGATAAGCTTCTCTTTGAGCTTGTCAAAAGCACTTTGCTCCTTAGCAATCCATGAATACTTAATGTTTTTCTTTATTAAGTCATGTAATAGTCCTGCTATTTGAGAGAATTTTACTATGAAGCATCTATAGTATGCACACATACCAATAAAGCTTCTTAGCTCATGTAGATTCCTTGGATTAGGCCATGCTTTTATTACCTCCAACATTGATGGTCCATACGGATATCATTTCGAGAGATAATGTGACCTAAGTATTGAATCTCTTGAAGGAAAAATTCGCTTTTCTTTTGATTGAGAAAAAGCTTATTCTCCCTTAATGCTCGAAAAATCACTTGGAGATGTTGCTTGTGTTCCTCCAAGGAATTGGAGTAGATGATGATATCATCAAAGAACACTCCAGTGAATTTGCGATAGGGTCTAAAAATTTTCTCCATTAATCAATAGAATGTAGCTGGTGCATTAGTCAAGCCAAAAGGCATGACTAGATATTCATAAAGGCCAAACGTTGTACGAAACGCAGTCTTTAGGATATCTTCATTCACTATCCTTATTTGATGATGGCCACTTTTAAGGTCAATCCTACTGAAGTAGGTAGATCCTTATAGCTTATCAAACAGATCTTCTACCCAGGGTACGGGAAATTTGTTTTTGATAGTGATATGGTTTAGTGCGCGATAGTCCACACACATGCGGTATGTACCATCTTTCTTTTGCACTAAAAGGACTGGAGAGCAAAAGGGAGAGAAGCTAGGCCTCACCATTCCTTTGTCTACCAATTCTTGTACTTGCCTCATGATCTCCTCTTGTTGAGCTTGTGAAACTCGATAGGGAGGCTTGTTAGGCGGTGAGCTTCCTGATAGGAGCTCAATTCGATGGTCATCATCCCCTCGTTTTGGAGGTAAGTCCATAGGGATATCATCAATGAACACATCTTGGAATCCTTTTAGAAAATTAGACAAGTCTAACTCTTCTTGATTCCTACCATTCACCTTTGATGAAACATTAGGACCTTTTAGGGATTCTTTGACAAAAATCACGTACGCAGAAACTGAGCTTTTCATTGAGTTATCAAGGGCGAGAGGATTTACAAGTGGTATAGTACGACCAGTCTCATTAGCATCTATATAAATATTCTTTTGTAAGACCGCAGGGGACTGGACCATGCAACTCTCCACCCAACCACTCCCTAAATAGGCCTTGCTTGTATCAGTTTAGGGATCCCCTTGACTGCATGTCCGTCCTGGCCCTTGGCCTGACATTACTCCCCCCTTGGAGAATCGTTTTCGTCCTCGAAAACACAAGTGGTGGTATCTTTGTAAGAACACTGATGTTTTCCTTATTGGCATCCCATACGCAGGCCAATTGTCCATATGTCCGATACCTGGTGCAGTGAGGAGATTCAATGAAACCAAGAGCAACATCTTGATTTTCAACATTGTTGTCCTTTTGCAACCACTCGTATCTAAATGGTAACTCATGATAACTCATGTGAGTATTTTGAACTGCTTATAGCTACTGAGGGATAGAATAGGGAGTGTCCTCATGTCAGACTTCTGAACATTTTGGAACACACAGAACTACATGTTCACCCCAAATGAAGGTTACATGCCAACATACTTTGTCAACACACCTTCTAAGTCCTTGACTTACGAAACTATGGAAATGGTATCCAACCCCACCACAACAGGTGTTCAAAGTTGAAAACCTAACCTAAGAAAATTCTAGAACAGGGAGATAATCGCCCATTCAGAATGCTTTGTGCTAACGTATGCTCTTAGAAGATCCTTTAGCAAAAAATATTTGTAAGCTGCCCATCCAACGCGGGATGAATAGCAGCAGTAAGGGTGAGATACTTTTTCCCAACCACTTACAGTCAGTCTTCCATGACTGACGATAAACTATGACTCACCAAGTGAGGTTCCAACCATATACTCGATATGGAGTAGAGGCAACCGACTAGGTTGAAAGCCGATTGGAGTGGAGTAAGCTCATAGAGTTTAGACCATCCAACCAGAGACACCAATCCTAAGCCATTACCTTGTATGGTAGGGTGTAAACTCATAATAAATTTGCTTAAAAAGTTGCACTTGAAGTGCAAAAAATTCCAGAAACAATAATGTCCATGAATTTGCATGCTGCTCCGAATAAATTTGTGTTAAACACTAGGGCCCATAACACCTAGTGTGCATGCATTTGACACAAACATATCCGAACCACAATTCCATGACTGGACTTTCCACAATATGTACGTGAAAGTCTTGCAACAAAGTTGGACCATAACAGAATGTGACAACCCAGTCACACCTAGGTACCAACCATGAGACATTCTCATGAACGTAGCATAATGTGCAACAAAAGTTGGACCATAACAGAATGTGACAACCCAATCACACCTAGGTACCAACCGTGAGATATTCTCATGAACGTAGCATACTTTTCTATTTATAGAAACGACCTTCCGTTAAGGTGGTTTCACAACACTTGTTATCGCAACAAGTCTGTACTTAGTACCCGACAATTTCTAGCCACTGAAATTGTACCTGATACTGTGTGCTTCAAGTGGTCTAATGAACGGATGTGACCAGCACCTAGGGACTCCGTCGCAACACATCATTAGGAATCAGGCACCAATGTCAGTCCCAGAGACTCATATTCTCCACATGTGGAATATGTCTCAAAGAAGGATGTCGGGAAAAGTGACATCCATCAAGTACGAGCCATACTTGTGTGTGGAGGTAACTGCAACACTCCGCGACAAGAGTGAGAGGGACCCTCATTATCATTGCTCCACACTGGCTAAACCAAACTCCTTGAGTTCCTAGACCATGTTGTATCCCATGTGACAACATGTGCCAAATCGAACCCTACAAGTGGGTTCATAACAGCATAATGTATAGTGGACACTACGGCCCAAAATACTTTGTTCCGACATGCCCTTGGCATGGCTCTGAAACATTCAAGCGTATTTATACGTCTTGAAAAAACCAAGCAAAGCATACTAAAAAATGGAATAACACCAAATCAATAGATGCGTACCTGGAGTTTTGAACATAGTGTTCACTTACCCATATTCAAATGCAAAGGAGCACCTCACCCACCTGTGAAAAAACAAATAGCATTGCAATGGAAACCCTGGGTGTTGCCTTTGCAATCCAAACCCGTTGGTTAGAATCTACGTAGTCAAACCCCTTGGTAAGACCCTTTGTAGAAACTGCTCAACTAGCAGGTAACGGAAACCAACATAGTCAGTCGTGTACAAAATGATTGGAATCAACTTGAAAAGTTGAATTCGTCCGCTACCGTGTGGTAAATTGCAGAATTCGTTCCTTGAAAGTATAACGGGCATAGATCAAACTATGATCCTCAATGCCTATGGGAAGATTTATCAATCACCCCCGCTGGGTCTTACCCCAAAACAATATGTCCATAGACACTCCGTAGTGCTATAAAAGGAGCAGGATAACAACAAAAGTGAAATGCCTAGCTCTTATGGACAGCCATGCTATCTCAACTGATTGCTGCATCTATACTTCCTTGTAGAGATCAGCTGCTCTGAGTTGAAGATTATCAAAAACTCAACTTGACTGTCGCACTGAAAACATGTAGTGCAAAAATGGCACCCTAAACATCTGTAATGACAAGACTCTTTCTTGTCCATTAGCGTCAATGTGTACTTCCTTGGTTAGATCTGTTCGATCTTGAAAACAATCACCCAAAGAATGCCAATAGTTGGGTCTTACCCTTGGCCTGACAATGGATCTTAGCCTGTGTGGCTCATAGCCCTTATGCAAATTAGTGTTCAATGGATGAACCGATGAAGACTAATTTGAGTAGCATCTTAGCCACGTGCTAGCTGAGAGTTAGAGCACCTTGGCTCAAGCTGACTCACGAGCAAAACATGTATCAAAAGCTTCTTAGAAGATTTTCATTATTCCCTTAAACAGAGAGAGAGCGAGAAGAAGAGCATGCTGGGCTGAGGAACTTTCCTTAAGTTTTTAGAGTGTGTACCCAAGTTGTGTGCTCTTACACATCTTATGCCTGACTTGCAGCTTATCGTATAAGCATTCCACAGTTTTCCGGTATGACTCTCTCATCAAGAGAGGTAACAGAAAAACACAAAACTCATTCCGACCCACCTACCTTGCAGGGGTCAGGATTGTATGAGGACGACTTAGCATTGGCACTTTGCCCGTGAATTAAGTCCTAGATTTAGGTTCCTTTTAGTGGTGTTGTGTGTTAATAGCAACCAACAATCATGGTAAAAAATCCATCAGTTGATAGAGTTGCGAGTGTGATAGCAGAAGCGTAATGCATGAAGTGGTAGAATTGAATCCACCTCGCTAGCATGCCTTGCATGCAGAATTGTAAGCCCTTGCCGAGAGTGATGGCCTCAAACGTGAGAACCAAAACCATAAGTGCCTTGCACAGTTTAAACTGGTAGGGATTCTGTGAGCTGATATTCCCTATTTTGCCAGTTCCCCAAACTTGTGTGCTAATGCCCTTGATTCCAAATCAATGGGCAGTATCGCGGCACAAGGGAGAAGCCTTGCTTCGTATAAAATTTCCAAAGCACTTTGCTTTGCACAATGACAATAATTGCCAAGTAAAGTGTAAACATGGAAAAAAGAAGAAAAACTTAAACTTGGCTAACCTGGTCGTTGTTGCTGCAACCAGTTGTCATGAAATTTGGAATGAAAAACTCATTCCAAAAGGGCTCATAGCCATATCTGCACAGACGCCCTCGTATAGCGTATACACCTGTCTGGTACATAATGAAATAACCTGCAATAGAAAATAACCTGCAAACACATTGCCTATTCCTTCCCAATTGTGTATGCTCATAGCATATGCCAAAAGTGGGAATCTTCAATGGCAGATGCCCAAATTGAAGCCGTGCTTCACATAATTACTTTTGTTCGCATAGCCAACAGATGCTTCTGCTAGGTGTTAGTGCCATTACCCGTGACAAGGTACATGATGTGTGTGATGATGCATAGGTATAAACTCCATGCTTCACCATTTAGGATTGTCTCCATCGACTGACATGCGGAAATAATTTGCCGAAGAGCCATGCCCTAGCAAATTTGGAACCGCAAACTCAAAGATGGAGAAAGAAAGACTCCTGTCAATCTGCCTGAACTTCAAAGCGCTGGCCATGTTGAACATGTTTGCACCTTTTGTCAAATCTAACATTAGGCCATGTCGATCTCCTTGAGATACTAAAATAGTGCCAATGTGCTATGCTTTGGCAGCAAAATAGAACTGCTGAGGGGCCGTGCTCTGGAGCAAGGCAGTCGATACTCAAGCCATGCTTGATTCTAATCTTGAAACCAATCATTGGACCCTTGCCAACAATTTACGCATCAAATTTTTATTGCTTACGGTAATTATCACAAGCCGTGCTTGTGCTTTGTGTGCCGAAAGTGTATGCGCATCTGTTGCATGCCATAACTATACAGTATGTTCCAAAAAAATTGCCAAACAGATTCAAAAGCTACTGCATACCCTATTACTGATGACGAATGCCGACCCGCCTTGCCGGCTTCTTGCACTTTGCATGATTAGATACTGACGTCAACTCGCCTTGCAAGCTTCTTGCTTTCGGTATGTAAACTTGTGCAAGCATTGAAATTTCTACAACTTTGTGACAAACAAAAATGCTAAAGGAACTCTACGTACCTTTTGGGAATTCGATTTTGGACTATGTCATGCAACCATGGCCAGTGCCTTGCCGATGCCCTTGCAAACGGTCTTCGGCGACCTTTCAGGCCTTTGCATTCCCTTGATTTCAGATGTGTTGCAGATCTGAAGTTTTCTGTTATGGTAGTGACATGCCTCGGAAAGCCACAGGCGAGCACCTTGGCTAATCCGCAGCTTTCAGATCTTTTTTCAAAACTTCCCTGAAATTCTGCAGCTAGGAACTACCGTGCAGGTCTAAGGAACTACCTTGGTACCTTCATGATATCGAGGCCTTCCCATCCAACGAGCGTAAGCTCGTCTCTTAAATCACCATGCTCAGCAGGTGTGTACCCACCCTTGAGCCCTAAAATCTTTAGGGCGCCCAAGCTTTGGGACACGTAGGTGAAAAAACCAGAAGTTTTGCAATCCGATGCTACCGCCGCAGGCAAGGATGATGACGATGCTCTTGCTATGGTGCTTCAACGACGGTGCCCAAGTGTCGAAAACTCACCCCCTGCCCAGCGCACATCCAACGAAATCGAACTTACAGGTTTTTGAGGTGGTCGACAGACCCCGCTTTCCCGGTTAAGAGACGCTGCACATGTGGTCCTCGATTCCCCAATCTTCATCTTCCTTGGCTCTGCAGGGACTGCTTCCCATGCCCGAGATTCATGCAATCACCTCTTGCATGCTTCATGCATGGCACCCATCTCCTTCCTCCTTCCGCAAGGCAAGAGCCATGCTCAGCCATGGCAATATGCACGAACGAGAGAGAGAGAGAGAGAGAGAGAGAGAGAGAGAGAGAGAGAGAGAGAGAGAGAGAGAGAGAGAGAGAGAGAGAGAGAGAGAGAGAGAGAGAGAGAGAGAGAGAGAGAGAGAGAGAGAGAGAGAGAGAGAAACCGAGAGCATGCACTCCTTGAGACTCCACGCCCCTTCTCCTTCTCCATGCCTCCTGAGCTCTGATACCAATGTAAGACCGCAGGGGACTGGACCATGCAACTCTCCACCCAACCACTCCCTAAATAGGCCTTGCTTGTATCAGTTTAGGGATCCCCTTGACCGCATGTCCGTCCTGGCCCTTGGACTGACATCTTTCCCCTGTAGGTGAAGTAGATTCTCCTTTCAGGGAACTTCTTGTTGGCAGCCATGCGGTTGAACCATGGTATCCCAAGGATAACATCCTCATGTTGGAGAGGAGAAATGAAGAAGTCTTCTTTGTCGACATAGCTTTAAACATGAAGCCTCAACTTCCCAATCAAGGGAGTAACGGAGGCTTGTTGTGTTATGGAATTGATATCTTATTATTTATTGCAGCTGTGTGACAGGTGGAAAAGGCTTGACCAAGCGAAGCTATTGCAAAAGGATATCATACTTTATGTACATTTTATTATTCAAGTGCTCTTTATGAGCTTTGGCCATTTATGATCGGCCGGCCAGTTTGTACTCAATTTGACCATTTAAGAAATCTATAAATGAAATACGTGCAAGAGGGAAATGGTCACTCTTGCACGGGGGGAGATTGCACCCAATGTCCGTCTCAATCTTCTCTCCTCTCCTCTCTTCTCTCTCGGCGTGCCGGCATAGCACTCCACTCTAGGAGGTGCGTCTGCACGTGCTCTTCTACTCTCTTTCGCTCTATGTCTCTCTCTGTTCGCGTACGTCGTTGATTATGTGCATGTGCAACGATTCAGGTATACCGATTTATCGTTTTATGGTATGTATTGTGTTATCATGAGTATTTTGCAGGGCCATCGCGCATCCGTTTGTAGCAGTGGTATCATAGCAAGGTTAAAAGGATCATGACAGTGCCAGATACGAGGATGCGAGGAGATTCATGACCAATCAATCCCACAGCTAAGTTACTTATCTTATTAGTATCATTGGTATGACATTTTTATTTTGATTTATAAGTGCATAAACATCGTTATATAATTCAATTAAAACAAACATTGCTTGATTCTATTTTTTTGAAAAAAAAATAATCAACACAAATTATCATGGAATTAGAGGACGATTGAAGAATAATTAAGTATGAAATTCAATAGAATTAGCTTGTTTAAGAGTTTACAACCAAGGTATTAAGCATCACCCATGTATAATTATAATACGTAGTCTATGCATAGAGATTTAAAGAAGCAGGAGACATTGAACGAGATTGTTGAATGGTGGAGTTTTGAGGAAGTGATTGGAAGACGCAGGATTCTCTCTTAACAATCGGTGCTAACTCCTCGACACAGTTGTGCATAGTACGAACCAATTAGATGTGATACTGTGGTGGGAATGTCCACCCCGCAGGAGGCTTAAATTTTAATTTAAATAGCACTAACCATTTGTCGTCTCATCATCATCATCGCTGCTATTGTGATCATCATCACCATCCCCACCATTCGGAGAACCCGTTTGTCACCCTGGTCACCATCTATCAACATCACAACACGCTCGGCTTTTGCGGCAGGGACGGAGTCACAACAACGACTGCAATACATGACGCTTGATAGTTTTTTTTTTCCCTTTGCTGTCGTCACATGACGTGCTCCTGACGTCATTAGTGGGAGACACCTATAGGCCATCCCATGCACCGCCAACCTCAGCAGGCCTGGGCATCGTGCTCTTCCTCTATAGCTCATCCCGTTGCACCCCTTAACGACGGATTCACCTGCATCAACAGTGCAGTTACCACATATCATGCATGGCGGCAGTCACTGCCAGTTGCATGCACTCCGACATCACATATTTACACGGCGACTATGCAATTTAACACCCCCGCCTCTACTTTGTGGCTCCAATTTTCCCACCAACAACGCAAAATCTCTCTCTCTCTCTCTCTCTCTCTCTCTCTCTCTCTCTCTCTCTCTCTCTCTCTCTCTCTCTCTCTCTCTCTCTCTCTCTCTCTCTCTCTCTCTCTCTCTCTCTCTCTCTCTCTCTCTCTCTCATTGACGTCGCACTCCCTTTCTCTCTCTATTGTTGCAGTTCCATCACGCTGGCCAAGGCCCATCACAGAATTTTCTTTTTTCTATTATTATTTTTATGCTCTCTCTCTGTCTCGTCAACTATCGACCACACTCTCTTGGGGTGGCCCTGTTCTGACGGCTGCAACCATGCAAATTGCCCACTTCATGGTCTAGCATGCACCTCGCCCACTTCCCACTACCTAGACCCAGTTGCCATGCGGCCTAAGCCGATTGTCTCCACCTCTCCCTCTTGCATGGCGGCGTCTCTCTCTTTTTCACTGCGCATGAGCAGTTTGCTCTTGCTCTGGTCAAGTAACGACCATAGTCACCATACTCAAATGCAGCCCCTATCTCTCTCTCAGTTTCTGCCCGCCACCACCTCATGTCCACTTACCCTCCTCTCTCTCTATCACTCTCCCCACCATGTAATCAGTGTCGTTCGATAAAGACCCGCTTTGAGCCAGTGGACAGACTCGCTTGCAACCCTTCAACCAGCCATTCGACTGCAGCACCCTGAGTTTGCATGGCTTTTCATACACTGTGACGTCGGGGCCCCACCTTTTCACCCTCTCGGATCTTACCAACCTCCCATACAAATTGTGGCTCTTATACGGCTTGCAAGCAACTCAATGTCACACTCGTATGAGATCACTTTATTTTCTATCTGTAGGCCTAAAGGGAGATGGGTTGTTATACATATGTGGGCTGGGAGAGGGGCAACGCAATCAGCATGCACACGAACACATAAACACCCAAGCCTGCAGGCCTAACAAGGAGGGCTACTTCCTTATGTAATCTGGCACGAATGCATACAAACCGGCAATGCTTATACTGCATGCCCAGAGAACGTTGCAATGGGCTGGTGGTAGAGTACTACCTCTGCAAGCTTACAATATTCAACATGGAGTTGTTGAGGGTTGCAATAGTAAAGTGCAAGGGGGTCTCACAGTTTCCGTGATGTAGGACGAGCAGGCGAATCAAGTGTGCAGAGAAGGTGGGTATGGTGAAAGGGGTCAAATGCCCAAGGGAAATTGTGATGATCCCACGTGCTCTATAGATCATTCTGGAGCTCCTCACCCACATGCATGTGCTACCTAGCCACCCTCATATGTTCAGCAACCTCAATCAACGTTTATCATTCTCTTTTTCTCTTTCTCAGTTGGCGACCATTGACGAAGCTCTTGAGAGATTACTGCAAGGCTTTCTCCTCACTTTTTTTTCGACTTTACTCTTCTCCTTTACCTCATTTTATTTTGTATCCAGACATTGGGCTCGATCCACATGGGCTGGATTCACACGGATTGTCTCAATTTAATGGCTTCATATGTAAATTTGGCCTTTTGAAGTAGAGTAATATAACATTTCATTTAGTTTCGCTCTATTTTTCTTCCCCCTCCCAAAATCACTACCTACATAGGTAGTCATTGATGAAGCTCTGGAGTGACCCTTGCAATACTTTCTCAGACAATGGCCAATGCACAGCATCCTCGGGCATTGACACCGACACTGATGACGATTTTTTCAATCTTTTGTTCTACTTCATTTTCTTTTGTACCTAGACATTGTATTGGATCCATAAGGAAGTTTGGTCTCATAAGCTTTTTTTGCAGACGGTTAATACATTAAGGAAGTCATGGTGTCCTTTGTAAGCATATGTGCTTGTATCTTTGCTCGTTAACTCCAACAATCTGTTGTGACATATTCTAGATATGGTAGCATAAACAAATTTAAAATAATATTAATCATAATAATAAAAATCATCACCTTACGTAGATTCCATGACTATCATTGGCCAATTAAAAAATTGACAACCACAGTAAAATTAGAGACGATGATCACGATCCAAGACCTTGCTTAATGAAGTCAGATACTCCTCGATTGCAAGGTATCCATGGAGTTGTGCTATCATAAAATCTGTGACGATTAGGCTCATCGACACAACACGATATCGAATTGTATCAAACCATTATTATAATTTTGGTTAGGTAGTGATAATTTTCTCATTACTGGTTTTTGCATAATGTATTTGTTACTCATTTCACTGCTTACCGCCTCTGGTATTAAGGCAAAGAATCCTTCCACATTACTGCCTTTCCTTTTATCTCGTATAAATAGTCAAAAATTTCTAACTATGTACAATTTGTAAACCTTAAAGCAAGGACAACCTTAACCGATACCTCATGCTAATTGCCCAACACCACCCCATTTTAATATTGTTTGATTTTGACCAATGCAGGTAGCAACATTGCAATTTTGTGTGCTTCTTTTCTAGAACTCTCACACTCTCACCTAGCACATGAGCTGAGTATTCTAACAAGATAAATTGAATCGTTTGCTTTTTTGATTTCAAGTATGTATTGAGACACAAATGATGGGATAGCAAATGGTGTTTACAAGAACAGAATTTCAAGTAGTACGAGAGTTACATTGCTCAACACATGAGTTAAAATACTACAAGAACCTCACGCTTGCCACACACAGAGATACGTACACATTTTGATGCAGCATATCCTTCAGGTATGTACATCACATACATCATTCCTCTTTTCATATTTCATTTCTCTCCATTGTGTTCTACGTTGAATATTCAAACACTGCTGAGGACATGGCTTCTCATTGTATTGGAAAGAATTTTTATTGAGATAATTTGTCAATAAGTTATGCAGCTACTCATATGAGTTGCGATGTTTTGAGTTCGTGAATAAAAATTTGTAAGTACTCTACTACTCAACTACACTCCAATGTGGTGTCACACAGGTAGTACATGGTTTGTCTTTTTATGTCTTGTCTAGTCCATTGGTCACATGCACACAGATCCGCCGATTTAGGCAGTGTGTAAATGCTCATCTTGGTGTAGATTCGTCGATTTAGGCAACACCTCTTATCTGTCAAGATCCGTCGATTTAGGAAGCACACTGAAAAATTACTGATTCACAAGGATAAATGCAGATTCGCCGATCTAGGCAGCATTAGTGCAGATTCGCCGATTTAGGCAGCACGTCTTATTGGTGTAGATTCGTCGATTTAGGCAATACCGATCACAAAATCATGCTGCAGTGGCTGGCCACCACTGTAACTGGTATGATTTTGTTACCCAGGTACATAATGAAAGGGATTTGAATTTGGACTTATATTGTGAAATTGGAATTGGAATTGGATTGGGATTTGGTATCTGGTGATTATTACGGCAGTGTTTATGTGATGAGACTTGACATTATGAGATTAATGATGAGTGTGACCAATGATATCCTGATTCATCAGGGTATGACATATACTGCTTATTCTAGTGGTATGGGCTCCTCTCCTCTCTTCTCTCTCGCCGTGTCGGCGTAGCACTCCGCTCTAGGAGGTGCATCTGCACGTGCTCTTCTACTCTCTTTCGCTCTATGTCTCTCTCTGTTCGCGTACGTCGTTGATTATGTGCGTGTGCGACGATTCAGGTATACCGATTTATCGTTTTATGGTATGTATTGTGTTATCATGAGTATTTTGCAGGGCCATCGTGCATCCGTTTGTAGCATGTTGTCCCTTGAAAGCGGCATCGGCCGTTATAGCATCTCCCATCTCAAAAGCTTGAATGCCCAACTTGGTGGCCAACTCCATTGATATGAATTTGACAGCACAACCAGGGTCAAACAAGATGAAAGCATTATGCTCCCTTACCTTTCACCAAGCATAGGAGAGAGGTGATCCTTTGCAATGAGTATCCTCTTTTGGAGCTTCTATAGTGGAAGCTCTAGGAGTCTCATTGCGAGCATTTCTTTTGGGGCAAGAACGATAGCCATGTCCTTGCTCCCCACACTTAAAACATTTGTGATCCTTGAAAAAAGTTTCAAGCTCTTCAGGAGAGAGTTTATTTTTACCTTTGCAAACTCCTTTCTCCTTGGACCGATTGTTGTTGTTGTTGTTGGAATGGTCGTGGGAAAATTTTTGGGCATTAATTTTTCCCTTTGCATCACTTTTGTCTTTATTTTCCATGGGTTTGACATTTCGTCTAGCCCCTTGTTGGAAATTGATGCGTGAAGAAACCATGGTATGGTGGATTACTTCGCTGATAGAGTCAAGCCGTTGAGAGTTGACATACTCGGCCATCTCGTCAGGTAATCCCGCACAAAATTGTTGTTTTGGCTCAGCAAAGTCTATCTTTTGAAAGACAGTAGCCTTGAGATGTAAATTCCAAAACTTGTCCACATATTTGTGGATAGATTCATGAGAGAGAAGCCTTAAACTCTGCCATTCGGTGAGCACTTTGTCCTTTGCATCACTTGCAAGGAATTTCTTCATGATGGAAACTCGTAGAGTTTTCCATGTCTTTGGAGCTTTGCCATTGCTTCGAAGGCTCTAGCCCACCATTGACAAGCCGATTTTTGGAAGTGCATAGCTACATGGCGTAGCTTGGAGGACTCCGTGAAGCCCTCGTCTCCAAAGGCTGCATCAAATTGTTGGATGAAGGCCAATACTTTGTCGGTAGAACCAAAGGTGCCATCATAGGTGAGAAAAGAGATACTCTTTCCTCCCTCTTTGAACTTCTTGAGCTTTTGTGACCTTCGCCATGCAGGGTAAGATTTGCGATGTCCTCCCCTCTTATGTTCTCTAAGAGAATAGCCATAGATTTCATTGGTAGAGGAGGAAGGTGAAGAAGAAGGAGAAGAGGTGACCTCTTTCTTGCCCTTTTCTTCCTTGGTTTCCTCTCTTCCCTTTTGGAGTGACGAGGAGAAGGACTATGGGTTAACCGTTTCCTCTTGGGAGGAGTTGGCGATCGTTTAGTCCTCCTTCGTGGAGCCACATCTTCGAAGGAATTTAGGGATTCATTGCTTTCTTGACCTTTGGATTCCTCCTCTCCTATGGGAGAGAGTCTTCTTTTGGGGGTCTCTTCAAGAGGCCTCGTACGCTCTCTCCTCTTGGAGAGGAAAGGAAATCCCATAAGCACGAAGTCATTGAGTAACTTCGGCTTGCAAAGTGGGGTTGCCCATAGCTTGTTGCAACCTAGTGACAAGATAATTAACAAACATGGGAGCATCGTCATTGGCACCTTCATGTGCAAAATCAAAGTTATCAATGTTCATTCTCCTCTCTTGAGTATTTTCAGCCATGCTAATTAAACTTATGTGTTTACTAAGTATATGCTTTGGCAATTCAAAACCTTAGTTGCTACTCCTCTTAGCCTTTGAAAATAGGCACTTAAGTATCTACACCCACAGCTCTAATTGGTTAATTATAGAGAGTAGTGGAGTGAGTCTAACATAGCGAAGTTGTCGAGGGATAGCTCCTTTCGGACTTCTTATGGCTCAATAATGGTAAAGCCGTAGGCAAGTCTAAAAAGACTCCATTATTAAGTCCAAAGCTCCCGACGTGTGCACCATATCCCATATAGTGGGCTCAACAAAACCGATAATAGATCCCAGTCCCACTTACCCTAATATAGTTAACAAAATCAACCATTAATAGGCTACTTAAGGACCTTTCTTCTTAAGCAAGAAAAGAGAAACCAAATGCTATGATACCAATGTAATGGAAATTGCCTATGAACTTTGGAAGTAGCGGAATTAGGAAATTAGGTGAAGCACTTTTAAGAGATTACTTTGTGAGCATAGTGGGTGAACTTAGTTGATGGTAACAACATAAACATGGTACTTAGTTAACTTGGCATGAATAATACTTTTGCAAGAGAGAGAGAGAGAGAGAGAGAGAGAGAGAGAGAGAGAGATTTTAGAGAACATGACAATAGTTGAGGACCGGATTCATATGGAGCCGATCCCCCCTCCAATAGGCAATTGTATTATAGTTTCTCCCATCAAGAGAGACTTGGTACAATACAATATTTGTGTTCCTTGTGACCTAGGTGATGCAATGAAGATGGAAAGCCTCATGCATCACAAACATAACATAAACTTGAAGAAAGCATTAACTATCCCAAGCCTCAGTCCCAAGGCCTCAAACACCTTCGAAGGTGGAGAGAGCTAGTGGGGAATGAGGATAGGGAAGAGGAAGAAGAAACATTCCATAGGAGAAAGAAGTAGTTCCTCACTTATCATTACTCTTCTTGCTAGCATACATAATAGCACAGTAATGGAGATGGAGAAGATAGCAAGCTTAAGCATTGAAGCATGGCTCTTGGTTGGATTTGCATTCCATAGCCAAGAGTGTTGGTGTAGGCTTTCACTCTCACAAGCTTGGAGAAGGAGGTGGTGTTCCTCAACTTTCACCAAGAGAGAATGGTGTCTCAAATGAGTGTGTGTGATGGTGTATATCCCCCTAGCACCACCCCCCCCTCCTTGCTTTGGGCGAGTGGAGACTTTTCCACATGCTGCAGGCTCATTGGACCCCTCTCCCCCTGGCCAATCATATGTAGCATGCAGTCAAGTACATGGGTAGTCTTTTGACAAGTGTACTTCTTACCCCTTAAGCTTGAAAATATCTAGATATTTGTTAGATGGAAGTAGAAGCTCATTGGACCCCTCTTTAGCCCAACCCATAGCATTCAAGCACACCATGTGGTTAAGATTAGTGAGAGTCTGACATGTGTCCCATGTGCTCTTTTACAATTCCGCTAAATTTGAGATTTTTATGCACAGGAAGTTTCTCAAGCAACTTCCTCATTAAGTGAGTAGGTTCTCTTTTTTACTCAAGCATCTTACCCCCCATGCATAGGAAGATTCTCAAGCAACTTCCTCATTAAATGTGACAAGTACCTCAAGTACCTTAGTCATCAAGCATGACATGCACCTTAGGTGGAGTTCCCACCTCAAGCACAGCCCTAGCTTGCCTAAGTTTAGGTCGGCTTCCCACCTCAAGCACAGCCCTAGCTTGCCTAAGTTTAGGTTGGGTTTCCACCTCAAGCACAGCCCTAGCTTGCTTAAGGTTCCCACCTCAAGCACAGCCCTAGCTTGCTTAAGGTTCCCACCTCAAGCACAGCCCTAGCTTGCTTCAGGTTCCCACCTCAAGAACAACCCTAGCTTGCTTAAGGTCAAAAGGACTTTTAACACTAACCATTGGAGGTCTTTAATGAAGCTAACCCTAAGGTCTTTTAAGCTTCATTAGTTAACCTTGCTCTTTGACAGACCATCTCTCATTTGGGCCCCTTTACCATTGGCCCCGTGTTGAGATAGATCCGTAAGCACGTGTCTATATTCTAACCATTGTTCCCGCTTATTATCCCATATTAAATGATCACTTTAACATGAGAAAATCATTTGGGTTGGTTAGATATTAGATATTTAATGACATAACACCTCATAGAGAATGGCTCCGTATGTATGCACATAATCATGGAAAAGTGAAGCTCAATAATGCCTATAATTTTGAGATGCATGGCGTTGGAGACATCAAGCTTGTCATGCAAAATAGCATAGTCAAGAATGTCAAACATATGTTCCCAAGTTAGCAAAATGTTTGATATCTACTAGTCAGCTTGATGACTTGGATTACATGAACACATTTGGAAATGGTTCATGGTCAACTCCAAAAGGAAATCTTGTGCTTCTTAGAGGTCAGTAACATGAACACTTTGCTTTATGCTTGTCTTGTGTGTAAAAGAGAATAATATATCCATAGCCACGTTGTTGTCTACTTACTTGTGGCATAGCTGGCTAGGCCATATGAGCCATAAGGGAATAAAACCACTAGCTCGTTTTGGTTAGTTGTCTGTGTTAAGTTATTACGACTTTTCTATGTGTGAGCACTACCTTTATGGTAAACAAACTAGAACCACTTCATCTCCATTGAATACGAGGCGTTTGCAGCCACTCAAACTTGTCCTAGCAACGTTTGCAGTCCCATGTTGATCAAGTCTCTAGGGGGGAGCTAGCTATTTTTTGACTTTCATAGATGATTCCACTAGGAAGGTGTGGGTTTATCCTTTGAGATATAAGAATCGGGTCTTCTCTACTTTCTAGAAATTCTTAGCACTAGTAGAAAATTGGTATGGCAAGAAGATCAAAAGCTTGAGAATTGATAAAATGGCGTAGAATACATCTCCAACGAGTTTGATAATTTTTGTAGCAAGAGAGATATTAAGAGGCATCATACTACACATTACACATCTAATCAGAATGGAGTTGTTGAAAGGATGAAAAATACGATTCAAGAGAGAGTCATAGCCATGCTTTCTATGCAGAGGTAGTACTAACAACAATACATATCATCAATCGATCACCTAGCACACCATCGAATTAACAGATTCTACAGGAGCTATGGTCCAAAAAGAAATCACTTTATGATCATTTGCATATCTTTGGATGCAAGGCATGTGCACATGTGTCTATGGATCTTTGAAAAAGGTTAGAACCAAAGTCACACAAGTGCATTTTCCTTGGTTATGGTGTAGATGAAGAGATGGGATATCGTCTTTGGCACCCAAAATCTTGCAAAGTAATTTGCAGTTCACATGTTATCTTCAACAAATTGAAGATGCATAAGAAACCTATCAAAGAGGTTGAGTATAGAAAAGTCACATTTGAGGAAATTCCCTCAGAATCTGTGAAAAATCAAAAGCCTAGTGATGTACCTTCCACTAGCAGTGCTCCAACCGACAAGGCAAGGAGCAGCAGTCTAGCTTTGAGACAATCTACTAGATCCTCACATCCACCTGAGCGATTTCAAACAGGGTTGGACTATGTCATGCTGACTGATTGTGGTGAGCCATCTTGTTACAAAAGAAGCCATGCAAATGGATGATAAGGTCAAATGGGACCAGGCCATGCAATTTGAGTAAAACTCGATTGTCAGTAATGAGACATGGGACTTGGTTGAATTGTCAGAAGGCAAGCATGCCTTACCTTCCAAATGGGTTTATAAGAAGAAGTTTACATCTGATGATTCCCAGCCTAAGTACAAGACTCGATTGGTTGCTAAGGGATTCAAGTAGTAGAAGGGAATCAATTTTGACAAAATCTTCTCGCCCATGGTCAAGATGACTACATTGTGTACATTGCTTGGCCTAGTAGCCACTGAGGACACTAAACTTGTCCAAAATGATGTGAAGATAGCTTTTCTTCGCGAGCATCTCAAAGAGGATGTTTACATGAAGTAACCTGAAGGTTTTGAACATCCTAGCCTAGAGGATCTTGTATGCAAACTCAAGAAATCACTTTATGGCTTAAAGCAAGGTTCAAGGCAATGGTATCAAAAGTCTGACGCTTTTATGCATTCCCAAGGTTTTAGAAGGAGTCAAGAGGATCACTACTTTTATACAAAGAAACTCGGTGATGGTTCTTTAGTCCTTCTCATTTGATATGTAGATACATACTCATTGCAGGAAAGTCCACTTTGGAGATTGTTAAATTAAAGAAAATGTTGAACAAAAGCTTGCTATGAAGGATTTGGGCGAAGCAAATCATTTTCTTGGTATAGATATCAAGAGAGATTGGAAAAGGGGCATTCTTGAGTTATATCAGGAATCTTATATCCACAAGGTCTTGCAACGTCTCAATATGTTGGGGGAAGGCATTGAGTAACCCACTACCATCATATTTGAAACTTAGCAAGGAGGATTTTCCCAACTCAAATGCTGAGAGAGCAGAAAGGCAAGTGTGCCATATTCTTCAACTGTAGGTAGTCTTATGTATGCTATGGTAGCCATGAGGCCAGACATTAAATTTCTAGTGGGAGTGGTTAGTCAGTATATGGCTAATCCTAGCAAGTAGCATTGGATAGCAATGAAACACATCCTCAAATACTTGAAGGGTATATCAAGCAAGTGGTCACGCTTTGATCACAACGATGCATCTATTGTTGGTTACACAAATGCAGATTATGCAGGTTGTAGAGACAATAAGAGATCTCCGTCTGGCTACATTTTTTTATTTGTAGGAGGAGCCATTTCTTGGAGATCATCTCTCCAAGATTGTACATCTTCTTCCATTGTAGAGGCTGACTATGTTGCAACATCAGATGCTAGCAAGGAAGCTATATGGTTGGCACGTTTAGTGGGAGATCTAGACATTCAATAGGTCCCAATTTTTCATTGTGATAGTCAGAGTGCCATTGCTTTGGCACTCCAAGTCGAAACACATTTAGGAGGTATCATCACATTCTAGATGCATTGACGGATAAGCGCTTAGATCTTGTCAAGGTCCACATTGATGACAACCCAACAAATGCTCTTACGAAGATCCTAGCTACGGAGTGGTTTACACATTGCGTCAAGTTAATGGGTGTAGGGTGAGCAGGTTTGTACAAGGGTGAAGCTTTCATGCTTTACGGTTGTACATACTAGCTTTAGTCGCCACATACGACCACATTGGCTTTTAGGTGGGAGATTGTTGGGCTAAAGGCCCTGTTGGGCTGCCCTACCCTCACTAACTCACTAACCCTTGATTTCTTTCCATATACATAAATTAATAAAGGATACACACATTGGATCCTTGATTGTGTGTTTCCCCCAAAGGCTTGCCTCTCCTCTCCATCTTCTCCTTCCCCTTCCTGCATGCACCTGCACCCACACGGTCTTCTCCAACTCCACACTCAAGAGAAAGCATAAAAAAACCCATAAACAGACAAATTCCTACCACATTCTATTTCTTTGCAAACACAAGTTTAAGGAAAACCAAGACAAAGTGAGGGATAGTAATCCCTCACCTTAATATAAAGAGCATGGGAGGTAGAATCTACTAGCGGCCATTGTCTCATATTGAGGCGGTCCGGGGCGGGCAACAAGAGAGGCGACCTCTAAACACCCCTCAAGGCTCCCGTGCTGCTCAATTGGGGCTGGGGGCAACCACAAACACAACACAACAACCAACCCACGGCCAAACCCAAACAAGATAGGGGCACCACCTAGTTAGAGAGCGAACTAGGACGCAAAGGAGGAGAATCCCTTAGCAATACAAGCGAGAAGGAAGGGTACACCATCACTAATTTAAATGCTACAAATACACACACCAAACACACACACATACACATACGCAAAAAAAAAAAAAAAGAGATCTTTGTGCAAGAATTTAGCTTCAATTTTAATGATTGACGTGGGTGTATGAACAGCTTAGAGGAGAGTCAAGAGACACTATTAAGTTTGATGATTTTGCAAACTACACATTATCTTAGGGTTATGGGAGACCTCTCACCATACAACCCTCTTATAATGTTTTCCGAAGCAACAAAAACAAACACAAGAGCTCTTGAGTCACATACAAGCAGATACTACAAAAGAATCTCAAAATGAAAACACGTCACCTTAAACCAAACGAGATGAGGTTGCCAAGCGTGAATTGGAGAGACTCAAAAGAGTTTTGACCCGCGATTTGAACCCAACTTATTGATTAAATTGATGCACAAGAGTAGGTACAACTTTGATTGGAAGTTATGAATCACTCACTCCCTTGCAATGTTACAACTAGCTCAAAGAAGCTTTCCTATACACCACATGTAATGGTGCATAGAGAGCTCACTCTCACTCCCTAGAACTAAGATGGTGAATGGCACGCTCAAAGTAGTGAGCAATAGTGTAGGGATCCTGCCATTTACAAAGGGAGAAGGGCTCTATTTATAGGTGAAGAGAGCCCTAATTAGGATTATACCTAATCAACATTTTCATAGAAAACCATGTTTATGAAATTTTTTATATGTTCTTATGAGAGTGGGGCTCTCTTGTCTCTTGAGTCACACGGATGTGGGCTCAAGAGGAGAGAATTATTGAGGTGAAATTGAGAAGATTCTAGAGAGGTGAGTGATTTTCTGTGTGAGGTTGCCTACTCCACGGTAGAGTAGAGTGGGTGCAATTTATAAAAAAAGGGTTAGCAGTTAGTGTTAGTAGTTTGAAGTTAGTAGGATGGGGTAAAATTACATGGCATATGCACTCAAGGTGCATTATATGATTTATACAATGATAAAAAGTAAGAGAAGGATGAGAATATACACAATTTGGTGGAAACCACAAGATGTAAATGAAATTTTTCACCTTCTCCTCCAGTGAATGAAGCGGTTGTAGAACTTTGTCGGTGCAGTTCTTGTGAACATGGGGAAGTTGAATTCTCCATGATCAAAGTCCTCCTTTTGCAGGGCTTGAGATTGGTTATTTGCTGATTTTTTCCTCTTTTATGAAAGGATGAAGAGGTTATGGTAATATGACTTTGATTCTAGAGAGAGAAATTGAGCTATATGTGTGTAGAGATGATAATCTTTTGAGCTATGGAGTAAGGAGAGATGGAAATGGTGAAGAAGATGAAGTAAGCCATGAAAGTTGCAGGTTTGAGTAAGGGATGGAGAGGAATGAGTGTATGTGTGTGGAAGTGGGAAAGGAGGTGAGAGAAGACTATGGGTTACTTTGTGAGAAAAGTGGGCAGACTGGGGTCCACTCAAAAAATCATAGCTCACCGGTGGTTGCTCCAAAAATCACCAAAAGTTTTGAGGTGATTATTCAGCTTTTGTTCCACATTTTCTCTTTTGACCACCGCTCCAAATTCGGAGTGGAGATGGGTGCCAAAAATCTCACCAAAAAGCCTGTTTTTTATACCTGCAAAAGTCTTTTAGTTGCCCCCTCCTTTGTTGAATTCGTACAATGCATCCAAGAGTGAGCCCCTCCTTTGTCATATCATAATACAAAGCATCCAAGTTGCCCTTTACACATGCATGGAGGAGGATTATTGGTGAATAAAGAAATATATACATGTTGGGATTAGTGTATGGACTATTCATGGATTTTAGCTCAATGAGCACATGGTGTTAGAATAATGAGAAAAAAATAAAATTAAAAAAATGTGAAGAAATTATGGATATGGAAAGATATTGGAATCATATTATATGGTCCCTCTTTGTATTATTTTGGGTGAAAGAGGAAAAGGTATGCAAGTAGATGAAAATAATATAATAAACATGACGAAGAAAGTAGAAATCGTTTTTTTAATTTTCACGAGGGTGAAGGTGAAAATGTGGGGGTGATTTGTATAAAAGAAAAATATGAGGTTAGAGTATGGCAAAAAATACACTTATGGTGCAATAGGATGAAAGAAGGCATACATGAGTTTAATAAAACACACACCTAGGTATAAATATTTAAATAAAATATCAAAATAATTATAAAAATCCCTATATTTAGGCCATATATATAATGAAATATTTACACACAAAGAGGCCATAATATACCTTTTTTTAATTATTTGTTTATTTTTTTGGCTCAACTAGCCCAGTGACTAGCTAATTGAGGGTTTTTAAGAAAATATGGGAAAAGTCCCCTAATTCACACACGCCTATATAGTGAAATGGTAGGGATAGCCATAGTGTTTGGGTGAATTTGGTAGGGTGAGGTAGCTCACTATGACAATTTTGAATAGCCGAAAAATGGCTATCATTAGCCCTCCGCCAGGATGATGGTATATTCATGTACCATCATAAAGAGAGTACTTGAGAGTCCTTGACAAGATCTTCATTGTTTGGCCCCTCGGCATTTTGACTGGAGTTATCTTTTCCAAAGAGAGTACTTCAGAGTCCTTGACAAGATCTTCATTGTTTGGCCCCTCGGCATTTTGACTGGAGTTACATTGGTGCTTCATGTAACAATACTTACATGAGACAGCTGCCCTTTGACAGTTCTTTGGTAGATCCTTTGGTAGAAGGCGACTCAAATAGGGCTTCAAGCGATAACCATTTACCTTCCTAGAGTGCTCTTTCCCATTCATGTCCATAAGTTGATAGTAACTTGAATTGAAAGTCTTCTTAACTATGTATGGCCCCTGCCATTTAGTTTCAAATTTGGCATCAAAACGATTATCGAGTCGATCGCCATACCTTAGCACAAGATCTCCTTCATTGATGCCTTTGTCCTTTAGTTTCTTGTCAAGCTTCTCCTTCGCCTGCGTAGCTTTCCTCTTGTAGCACTCGTATGTTGCTTCTCTTTTCCACTCAAGCTCGGCTAAGGTAAGAAGTCGATCCATCCATGCTTCTTGATCATCTTGTGCTGCTTTGCCATGAAGTCGCATTGTTGGAATGTTGAGCTCAATTGGTTGTAAAGCCTCTTGACCATAGACCAGGTGAAATGGTGTAAACTCCGTGGCTTCCCTATATGTGGTTCGATACGCCCACAAGGCACCATCCAAGAAGTCATCCCACAACTTTGTCTTGTTTTTCACCATCTTTCTAATGATGCCTGCAATGACACCGTTAGCCTTCTCCACCAAAACCATTTGACTGTGGGTAGTATGGTGTGCTATGATGATGTAGAATCTGAAGCTCTTCACAAACTTCTGTGAGTAAACCCTTCCTGAACCCCGGACCATTATCTGAAACAATCTCTAGAGGTGTGCCAAATCTACAACAAATATTAGTGTAGACAAACCTGCTCACTGTTTTCCCATTTACCCTTGCCACACTTTGAGCCTCTACCCACCTAGTCATGTAGTCCACAGCCACTAGAATGTAGAGTTTACCATTATTTGTTCTAGGCAGAGGACCCATAGCATCAATGCCCCATTTTTCAAAGGGTCCATTTGCAAGCACTATTTGCCTCGGGCCATGCACCAACCTTCTATTTCCATTTATCTGACAATCGTGACAGCTTTTACACCAATGTTGAACATCCACATGCAAGCTTGGCCAAACATACCCCGCAAGCAAAATCTTCTTCACAGTTAATTCTTGGGCACAATGACCACCACATGCCTCTTCATGCAAACCTTTTAGAATGGCTGGAATTTCCTCGATAGTTGGTACTCTTCTGCACACTTGATCCTTCCCTCTTTGATAGAGGGAGCCTTCTAGGAAGAGATAGAAACTTGCCTTCTTCATGAGTCTCCTCTTCTGAGCTTTAGTGAAGTCTTGTGGAAACTCTCCCTCCAAAATGTAGCCAATAATGGGAGCCGATGACTCCAATCCCTGGTATCTCGGTTGCTTGACAACTGCTGCCACCATGATGACCTGCACTTCTTTCTCAACACATGTAACTGCTTGTTGTGCAAGTAAATCGGCATCTTCATTTTGTTTCCTAGGAATATGATATAGTTGCACTTCTTCAAACTGATTAAACATCCTACGAATGGCATGAAATTTTGTCCTTAAGCTTTCATTCTTGCATGCCCAAATGCCTAAAATCTGTTTAACAATGAGAAGTGCATCTCCTTTTACCATGAGACGTCGTATACCTTGGCCAATGCACATCTTCAAACCATGAAGTAGTGTGTCGTATTCTACTTCATTGTTGCTAGTTGAACCTGGTAGATTGACCTTCTCTTTCATGACCACCTCTCCTCTTGGGTTGAGCAACACTAGCCCTCCCCCTGCTTTCCCTATGGCTCATCGAAAAGCTCCATCAAAGAACAAAGTAAAAGCATTAGGAATACTTTTTGGTGGTGGCAATGGTAGGGTCTTTACTTGAGGCACCTTAATTTCCTTCTCATGTACCCTATAAGTGAGAATCCCTGCCAATTGTGCACGCACACTATCTTCTACCTTGAAAGAGTATTGGAACTCTTGCAACTTCATAATCCACTTTGAGATCCTAGTACTAAGATTCATTTGAGATGACACCCAAGGGAACAAATTTTCTGCAGTGAGAATTACAAAAGGTTTTGGTAGCAGGTAGGATCTAAACTTTCTCACCGCAAACATGAGAGAAAGCATCATGAGTTTTGCTTCTGTGTAGCCTCTCTCCAAAGCATTCATGACCCTACTAGCAAAGTAGATGGTCGCATCCTGGTACTGTGGGGATCTTGTTGTAGCAACACATCACCAATTGTTTCCCTTCCAACACTAGAGCTAACAAAGAATGTGTACTCCCAACAAGGAGGCATGAGTGTTGGTAGCTCTGACAAAATGACTTTAATGTTACAAAAGTACTCTTCAAGCTCATCAGACCATGCAAATTCTACTTGTTGTGTCAACTTTTGCAAAGGATGAAGCAACTCCGAAGCTAAGTGAATAAAGCGTGACATATACTTCACCTTTTGAATGAATGAGATGACCTCTTTGAGATTCTTGGGTGATGGGAGCCCAATAAGAGCCTTTGCCTTTGAAGGATCCACCTCAATGCCTTTATAGGAAACCTTGTGACCAAGCAAGATCACTTCATCCTCACCTATGTGACACTTGTCGGGGTTGAGTTGACCTCCCATGTCGTAGATCTTCTTTAAACCTTTTTCTACCCTTTGTAGATGCAATGATTTTGAGCTATAAATGCAAAAATCATCAATAATAACCCTAATGGACTTTCCAAAGAATGCTTGAAACACCATGTTCATGAAGCGTTGGAAAGTTGCAGGAGCATTTGTCAGGCCAAATGGCATGACTCTAAAAGCATAAAAACCCCAAGGAGTAATCAAGGTTGTTTTCAATTGGTCCTCCAATGCAATCCCTATTTGAAAGTAACCTGAGTAGCCATCACACACAGTGTACTTCTCATGACCAGCTACCTCATTCAGTATCTCATCCTGAAATGGGAGGGGAAAGTGATCTCTTTTTGTTGCCTCATTGAGTGGACGGTAATCCACACACACCCTCCACTTGCCGTTTTACTTAGGAGTGACAACAACGGGAGAGACCCACTCTGAATTCTCCACTGGATAAATGAAACCTGCTGCTAGAAGCTTTCTTACCTCCTTGAGTAAAGCCTACTCCTTGATGACTCCTAGCCTTCGTAGCTTCTGATCCTTAGGTATGGCCTCTGGCTTCAACTCCATTTTGTGTTGAACAGCATCTACTCCACGCACATCGGTGTAGTCTTTAGCAAAAAGCCTAGGAAATTTCCTTAACACACCTTTGAGCTCATCTCTTTCATCCTTTGTAAGTGTTGTAGATAACATACCTTCTAGCATTCTTTCATCTTCCACTTTTTGGTTCTCTTGGGAACCTACCTCTTCCAAACCTGGGCAAGAGGTCTCTTGGTTGTTTGGCTTAACCTTACCCCCATGACTTCAATGGAAGACTCCTCTTCAGTAATGCTGCCGCTACTTTCTCCTTCTGAAGTGCTATCAGTCCAACCTTCCTCCGTCTCACTTTGAGATGATTCTTCATGGAGTACCTCTTGGCGTTGCTCCTTCATGTCAAAGACAACCTTCTTATGATTGTCATTCCTGCAAATTAGCTTTCCACTCTCCCAATCCTGCAAAGCTCGCATTTTCATTAGCCATGGTCTTCCTAGGATAAATGGGTAACCATTTCCTTTGGTAGACATGACATAGAAATCCACTGCCTTCTTAATGCCAAAGGCCTCCACAAAAACATTTTTACAAATGCCTACGCACCTAGCCTTGCTATTGTTTGCCATCTTGACTTTAATTTCAGGTGTCTCATGGATGTGCATGCCTAGTCTTTGCATGAGTCCCTCTGTCATGATGCAAATTTGTGCACCCCCATCCACTAGACATTTCCTAACCAATCTTCCTTTGATGTAACAATCTAACACAGGTGTAATATCCTCATTCATTTTAGCATGTGAAATTTTTACAACAGGAACACTCTCTTTTATCTTTCTCCTAGTGCTAACTGCCTTCGTTAAATCCCTCCTAACTTGTGGGCATAATGCAAAAAACTGAGGCCATGAGATATTAGGACCCTTACCTCTCATGTCTTCCAATAGGTTGTATGGAGCCATACCATGTCCAAGAGGAAAGTCTTGGAGGTTGATACGACGTCGAGTCCTCTTAGCTTCCTTGGTCTCCTTTGCCTTCTTTTCTCGTCCATGGTCACTTTGTGATGTAACCCCTTCTTTCTCCTTACCTTTTCCTCGGCCACGCTTAATGCCATTTGCTTCCATGTCAACCTCTCTTGAATTTTTCACCTCTACCACATACACATTTGGGTCTGGCAAAGGTGGAACTCCTTCTACTCCTTATGGAGGTGGTCTTGCTCCATTTGGCCTTTGTAGAAGTCGTGGTTGCTGACTAGTTCCTTCACCTACATTCATCACTGGGTAATTCAAGTTAGGTCTCCCTGGCTCCCCACGGGGCCAAGGACAATTATACATCCCATGTCCAGACTCACCGCAATTCCAACATTGCAAGACTCTCCTAGGTCGTGGATCTCGCTCTTCAGGCTTGTTTGCTTGTCCCTTTGGACCTACAGCTTGTGCAAGGTGAATTGACAGGCTGCTTAAAGATTCATTTAACTTCTCAATCACTTCCGCCGTTACCTCAGGAAGCTCCTTAGATGTTGATGCTTGTGACTTACCTTTGGGCCTAAGACCTTCTATTGGAACCTCCCCCTTTAAGCACTTGAGTTTCCTATATTTCTCAGCAGCCCTAGTTTCAGCTGCATCAAAGGTAGCAGGTGCACCCGCCTCAACTTTTACCTTAAGGTCAGGAAAGAGTCCGGCTATGAACCTCTCCTTCTTTAGAAATTCTGCACCATCACCAGGGTTAGCAACATTTCGTATCCATAGAGCCCAAAGACGTAGAAACTCTTGCTTGTACAAGTAGTAGTCATCTAAGTCTTTTTGCTTATGAGAAACAATGTCTTGCCATAATTTCTGAGTGTTTTGGGGATCAAAGAAGTATTTCTTGAAAGGATTCAACACTTCCGTGTAATCCCCCTTAACTTCCTCAGGCAAAGAGTCAAACCAAGTGCTAGCATCTTTCCTAAGGACTACCTCAAACATTTCTACATGTTCTTGATCAGTTACTATCCTTTTGATACGGCAAGACGTTTTGAAATTTTCTAAGAATAATTCTTCATCCTCCCCAGGCTCTCCAAAGAACAAGGGGTAGCCACTCATTTGCCTAGTTGTATCCATGTTGCTGGTTTTACTCAAAAATTTCTTTTTCTTTTTTTATTTTTTGTTTTGCAAAATCAAATTTCAAAGTAGAATGAAAATGTAAACATCAAAGCTTAGATCATAGCGAATCAATGGCAAAATGAACGGACTGACTGAGGCATTGATAACCGCTACTTGCCTAAGTTCAAACATACGACAGAAAACACGTTGAAATTGTAACTTTGTGCCAACTATTACATGCACGTCTTGTCTAGCCAAAGGAATGAATGTACGATACAAGTCCTCTTGATTCATTAACCTAGCTAAAACAAGATAAACACATGTACATCAAAAGAGACATTATAGTCTACAAGTGGGAGTATAATAGGATTTGGAGATTGTAGAATATCTCTTAATGCTTCAGCACCAAAGAGGAATACAATACGTTGTTGAAAAAATATTTTTCTATCAATGCAAACATTTATCATAATCCCTTGCACCCAATGAAACTGATGAAATTGAATTGCATGAGCAGGATTAGGAGGTGGTGGATTGTTCATGTAAACACAACTAGTTTTTGAAGACTTACCTTGTGTATGCTAACACAACCGCTCATCCTCAGTGGGGGCACCAAAATTGAGGCGGTCTGAGGAGGGCAACAAGAGAGGCGACCTCTAAACACCCCTCAAGGCTCCCGTGCTGCTCAATTGGGGTTGGGGGCAACCACAAGCACAACACAACAACCAACCCACAGCCAAACCCAAACAAGATAGGGGCACCACCTAGTTAGAGAGCAAACTAGGATTCAAAAGAGGAGAATCCCTTAGCAATACAAGCGAGAAGGAAGGGTACACTATCACTAATTTAAATGCTACAAATACACACACCAAACACACACACATACACATACGCAAAAAAAAAAAAAAGAGATCTTTGTGCAAGAATTTAGCTTCAATTTTAATGATTGACGTGGGTGTATGAACAGCTTGGAGGAGAGTCAAGAGACACGATTAAGTTTGATGATGTTGCAAACTACACATTATCTTAGGGTTATGGGATACCTCTCACCATACAACCCTCTTATAATGTTTTCCGAAGCAACAAAAACAAACACAAGAGCTCTTGAGTCACATACAAGCAGATACTACAAAAGAATCTCAAAATGAAAAAGCGTCACCTTAAACCAAACGACATGAGGTTGCCAAGCGTGAATTGGAGAGACTCAAGAGAGTTTTAACCCGCAATTTGCAGCCAACTTATTGATTAAATTGATGCACAAGAGTAGGAACAACTTTGATTGGAAGTTATGAATCACTCACTCCCTTACAATGTTACAACTAGCTCAAAGAAGCCTTCCTATACACCACATGTAATGGTGCATAGAGAGCTCACTCTCACTCCCTAAAACTAAGATGGTGAATGGCACGCTCAAAGTAGTGAGCAATAGTGTAGGGATCTTGCCATTTACAAAGGGAGAAGGGCTCCATTTATAGGTGAGGAGAGCCCTAATTAGGATTGTACCTAATCAACATTTTCATAGAAAACCATGTTTATGAAATTTTTTATATGTTCTTATGAGAGTGGGGCTCTTTTGTCTCTTGAGTCACATGGATGTGGGCTCAAGAGGAGAGAATTATTGAGGTGAAATTGAGAAGATTCTAGAGAGGTGAGTGATTTTTTGTGTGAGGTTGCCTACTCCACGGTAGAGTAGAATGGGTGCAATTTACAAAAAAAGGGTTAGCAGTTAGAGTTAGTAGTTTGAAGTTAGTAGGATGGGGTAAAATTACATGGCATATGCACTCAAGGTGCATTATATGATTTCTACAATGATAAAAAGTAAGAGAAGGATGAGAATATACACAATTTGGTGGAAACCACAAGATGTAAATGAAATTTTTCACCTTCTCCTCCAGTGAATGAAGCGGTTGTAGAACTTTGTCGGTGCAGTTCTTGTGACCATGGGGAAGTTGAATTCTCCATGATGATCAAAGTCCTCCTTTTGTAGGGCTTGAGATTGGTTATTTGTTGATTTTTTCCTCTTTTATGAAAGGATGAAGAGGTTATGGTAATATGAATTTGATTCTAGAGAGAGAAATTGAGCTATATGTGTGTAGAGATGATAATCTTTTGAGCTATGGAGTAAGGAGAGATGGAAATGGTGAAGAAGATGAAGTAAGCCATGAAAGTTGCAGGTTTGAGTAAGAGATGGAGAGGAATGAGTGTATGTGTGTGGAAGTGGGAAAGAAGGTGAGAGAAGACTATGGGTTACTTTGTGAGAAAAGTGGGCAGACTGGGGTCCACTCAAAAAATCATAGCTCACCGGTGGTTGCTCCAAAAATCACCAAAAGTTTTGAGGTGATTATTCAGCTTTTGTTCCACATTTTCTCTTTTGACCACCGCTCCAAATTCGGAGTGGAGATGGGTGCCAAAAATCTCACCAAAAAGCCTGTTTTTAATGCCTGCAAAAGTTTTTTAGTTGCCCCCTCCTTTGTTAAATTTGTACAATGCATCCAAGAGTGAGCCCCTCCTTTGTCATATCATAATACAAAGCATCCAAGTTGCCCTTTACACATGCATGGAGGAGGATTATTGGTGAATAAAGCAATATATACATGGTGGGAATAGTGTATGGACTATTCATGGATTTTAGCTCAATGAGCACATGGTGTTAGAATAATGAGAAAAAAATAAAATTAAAAAAATGTGGAGAAATTATGGATATGGAAAGATATTGGAATCATATGATATGATCCCTCTTTGTATTATTTTGGGTGAAAGAGGAAAAGGTATGCAAGTAGATGAAAATAATATAATAAACATGACTAAGAAAGTAGAAATCATTTTTTTTTGTTTTCACGAGGATGAGGGTGAAAATGTGGGGGTGATTTGTATAAAAGAAAAATATGAGGTTAGAGTATGGCAAAAAATACACTTATGGTGCAATAGGATGAAAGAAGGCATACATAAGTTTAATAAAACACACACCTAGATATAAATATTTAATAAAATATCAAAATAATTATAAAAATCCCTATATTTAGGCCATATATATAATGAAATATTTACACACAAAGAGGCCATAATATGCCTTTTTTAATTATTTTTTTTATTTTTTTGGCTCAACTAGCCCAGTGACTAGCTAATTGAGGGTTTTTAAGAAAATATGAGAAAAGTCCCCTAACTCACACACGCCTATATACAGTGAAATGGTAGGGATAGCCATAGTGTTTGGGTGAATTTGGTAGGGTGAGGTAGCTCACTATGACAATTTTGAATAGCCGAAAAACGGCTATCAATACTATCAGAGCATGGAGATTCCAATTGGTGGAGGAGTGCTAGTGGACCATGCCATCTCTAAGTGCGAGCAGTCCTCATTGCAAGCTAAGTGCACGATCTAGAGTACCATGGTGGGAGCATATTAATCCAACAAGTTAAAAACTGTAAAAAGGAAGGTTAACCTTACATTGTTAAGAATTGATGAGAACAAGTGCAGCAAGTATGATATAGAAAGCAACCAAGTTCTCAAAGACATACCGGAACGAATGCCAAACTCAAAAACCAAAGCAAGCAATAAAGAAATCCAGTAGGTACTTTCAATAGAGGGTTGAGCGTGTCGATGAATTAGGAGGGAGGGGAAACATCCGTAAGTGGAAAAGATGCGAAGTTGAGTCAGAAGGTAGAGGGTGCAAAAGAGAGTACAAATTGTGGCTCGTCACATGGTCTACAGGGAAGGGACCCCATTATTGGAGAGAGACATAGACCAAAAAATGTCCCATATTTAGCATCTTCCTACCCAATATAGGGGGAGAACCCCACCAGATTTGAAAAGTGCAAGCTCATGGTAATCGCCCACAAGACAATAGAGGTTAGGCATCGGCTCCTCAATAGAGGATAGGGCCCCGCAACATATTTTTATCAAGGAGTTAGAATAGTTTGATGAGGAAAAGAAAAGAGAAGGAGCTTTGAGTATAAAGCATATTGCCATACCTTTCTCAAGAGGGTTCGGCCTTGTTGACAGTAATGAGGGGAGGAATGATGACCAATGCCATCGTAGAAGCAAGGAGATAAATAGCCCTTGTGGCATCATGGGTACATATTTCACATTCCCAACATACTTAGGCATATAGTAAAACTCATGTATTTCATGATTGATCCACTTGCCTTCAATGGCACACCACTTGGCTATTTTTTGCTAAACCATTGAATGTTGTTGAGGAGGCCCTTGTCCAGGCACTCGCAACATCATTTGTCTTTGAAGATTCACTATCATTTGATTTATTTTTTGCACATTTCTTCAAAATTTACAAGAGGACGAGTTTATCAATGTACCCACTTACGTAGATAAGCGACTACCTTCCTATCGCTCCTTATATCTTCCTCTTCATAAATTTATAGGTTGTCCTTGAAGTCATCCAGTATGTAGGCCTCTAAAGTAGTGTGCTTCCTGCTATATGAAGCTTCTTGTTTAAAATCCCTCCCAGAAAAAGCAAGACAAGTCTCTTTTGTTCAAAACTCCTGTTTTAGGACACTTTGCTGCATGTTCTCTATTTTGATCCACACAATATGTCAACTTTTTGCCGTATTTTTGTTTGAAGTTATGAATTTGCACTATCACATTGTTGTGTTTAGTTCCTATTCTAGAGAAGGAGACTAAAAATCTTTTGCCTAAAGTCTAAAAGTCTTGGATACTCTTTGATCCTAGAGTTTTAAAACATGTCAAAGTCTTCCCTTCTAATGTCATACCAAATCCCTCATATTATGTATAGAAGTAATAGACTCTTTTAAACCTTAGCACCTGATGGAAGCTTTCCACTCGATCATAATCTCCATATCCATTATATTTCTTCACTATTTTTTGTTAAATTCAAATATTCTAACTTTCCTTGCATGTTTGGACATAATACTTCGTGTATTTGGCTTTCTTGATCCCAAATTTCCAAAACAAATTGTGTTAAAAAATGGTCCATTTGGTCCTTTGTTGCTCTTATGGTCACCCTATCTATCCTTATTTGAGTGGTTGTTCCCACCGTTCTCCAATATTATGGGATAGAATCCCCGCTTTCATCCACTTTTTTTTGAGTTTTGGGAGACCCCTTTTTATTCTTCATACTTCCAAACGATTGTTGAGCTTGCTTGTTTCCGTGTTCTTGTTAAGCATCCAATGTTTCAGTGAAAACCTTTATATTTTGTTTGCTCCACGTCTTCCATTGACATCATAATAAAGTTGTTATTGAATTTATCCTGAGGTATATACAATGGTAGGATGGGTATTTCCTTTGGAATGAATATGTAAACAATCGTACTCTCCTGGAGTGAGTCCATGTATCACTCCACTTGCATGTTTGCCTGAATATATTCAACAAACACTCTCTCATGGTCATCAATTTTGATAACATACTTCTTAAAAGGATCTATGTAGATCTGAGCTCCATGCTCATTCTGCATAATGTTGTTGAGGATGAGATTGAATTTCATGCTAGTCTCCCTCCGTGTTGGGATTGAGAAGATATTAAGGCCATTTCAAAACTAGAGTTGGAGAAGGTATCAAATACCTCTTTGGGGATAGAACTCTCTTAAGTTGAAGCCCTACTCTTAGAGTCTCTACTAGCAAGCCATTGTCCCAAAACTCTACTAGATGTAAGGTTCATCAATGTGAGTCACTAGAATGCATTTAATCAATAACCTAGTTGCTATGGTTAACTCTTATTTTTTAGTTGCTTCAACCCTTGAGGTTTACCTTTGACCAAAATAGAATTTAAAGTCCCTATTGGAATTTTTGCCATTCCTCTAATAGCTCCATAATTTTCTTCTCCTTTCTAGAGGCAAAAGGGAAAACTCAATAGCAATCTTTGATCTTTAGTTGCTATCCAAAGTTTAGGTGCAGTTATCTTCATGAAGAAACCATGCAAATTGACAAGCTTTTTGAGGTAGTTTTGAGAGATACTTCACTTGACACTTGCAATAAACTAGATGAGTGTGAGGTATCAGTCTCAAATCATTCTTTGTAAATTGATGGACCGCGATCCATGCACATTCACCCGGTTTTATTTTGACCATACTAGCCTCTTAAGAGCCCTGGCCTAGTATAGTGGGTTCCTAAAGTTCCAAAGGATTGGATGTAAATTTACCTTCCAAAATTGACTTTACAAGTCTTATTTATATTTTTGCGTGTTTTTTAGACCTCTCTTCAATTGATTTGTAAAGCAAAGGTTGTACAATGTAATTTGCTCGTATGATTGAGCTCTTGACATTGAGGTTCAAAGGGCTTTGCCATCTACTCAGGTCGATCTATTGCAATCCATGTGCGACCTAAGAATTTAGTAAAACTTCACACCCTTGTCTCCTTAGCTTCCTTGAGTGTGATGGTATCACTATCGAACCTTGATTTTGAAAGGAAAGTTTGATTTTTGTAAGTGTGCTCTTGACCCAAATTTTGATTATCTTTTCAACTCAAATGCAAAGTTGGAGTCATGTAAAACGTGAAATATCACTGAGCTCTTTGAAAGTCAATTTGAAAGTTTCAATTCCACTTAAAGCCCAAATCCCACTTTTGCAATGCTTTGTCGATTTTCTGGCGTCTCTGGTCTTTTGACTACCCCAATCATGTCCAAATTGCTTGATACTCTAGGATGTGCAGGATGCCTAAAGTTGTGGTATCAATATCAGGTCAGATCGTGTCTACCCATAGATCACGATCCATGCGAAGGGTCAATTATCGTCTAGACTTATCAAATTGCTTCCTTTTGGTCTCACAAGGACATTTTCATGATTTGTAGCTTTTCAAACTCCCCAAAACACACTATTTTACACATCTTGCACTATTTCAAAGTTATGGTCTTATTTGCAAAGGTATAGTTAACCAATGTATATGGATGCCAGTTTGGAGCTAACAGGCGTTGAATATGAGCGTACCTACCCTACTCCTAATGATAGAAAAGAGAAAGAGCTTGAAAAGATAAAAACAAAGTAAAAACTCAAGTGGATATGAAGTAGTAGTAATGGCAATTTTGAAGCACATGAATGACAGTTCAATGGACATGGATTTCTCTACCCAAAACCACTAACAACACACACAAAAGTGCCAAAACACCCCTTGCTTCTAGCTTCTCTCAAGTGCCAAAACATAAGTTTTGCTACTCACCATATGCATAAAGCAATAATGGAACTCTAGCCGACCTAGAGTGTCTCTTAGCTAAGAATAGGCCACTCTAGCAATCTAGAGTCACTCTCTGGAAACAACATCAATGTTAGCGGGTTTTCATGATGTATGATGTAGCATAGTTATCTGCATTAACATAAAGCAATAATGGAACTCTAGCCGACCTAGAGTGTCTCTTAGCTAAGAATAGGTCACTCTAGCAATCTAGAGTCACTCTCTGGAAACAACATCAATGTTAGCCGGTTTTCATGATGTATGATGTAGCATAGTTATCTGCATTAACATAAAAATGTCAATACATATAGAGATAACTTGGTTGGGGCACAAAGACTATGCCAATTTGTTCAACACTACGAAATTGGCTCATCCCCAATGTCTAATGAGCTAACAAACATAAACAACAAATCAAGCCTAGCCAACTGACAATCTCGACTACCTTGCCTACTAGCTAGATTGGGCATCTTGATGAACAAACAAGCTATGAAACAAAACAAAAGGGGAATGTTACTAACTTGGATCTCCAAAATGGATCACCTTTTGGGCTTGATAAATCATCAATCTAAGTTGCAATAAATTAGGACCCTTCATTTTTAAGGTGCTCAATATCAACAAAGGAGCTCTCTAACAACTTCGTACCTCTCTAACCCTTCTCGATAAATTTTTTGTGAAAAACACTTCGCTTATACCATCAACCAACATAAACCACACAATGTTAAACTGAAGAGCAAGCATAATAAATTACCACTATGCAATTGGAATTGAGAAGTACATTGGATTCAAGAAATCTTGAATTTTTGATAGTAGATCCCAGTACATCATGTTGCTCAACTTAGTTGTCAACCTTTAAATAATGAGCTACAATTTACTTTTATACCTAGGGATTGGGAAAATTGAATGTTCCAAGGCTAAAGAGAAGACTCGTTAACAAGTTGGAAGTCTAAGGACTCCCCCAAAAAAAAAAAAATGTTTATAATTGGGAAATTACAACACAAGCAAATAAGGTAAAGTGTCAACCCCACCACAAATCAGTTAAAGTGTGAAGAAGGTGTTTGTTCTGCCAGTTTGTCGACTACAAAGAAGTGTGTTGCGTGAATGTTGTATGGCCTACTCTGTTGGCCAAGTGCATTATCCAATGCCCCTTTGAATGGATGGCGAGTCGCGACCTCTTGGTTGGACCACTCTTGCGCAATTCTCGAATCTCCTCTCTCTCTCTCTCTCTCTCTCTCTCGTCTAGTGCGTCTTGAGTTCGAAACTGGTCGGGTAAAGAATGAGTCTGGCAGAGCATGGACAAGTTTTGACAAATTGTTGGTCGGTAGGACAATTTGCCGAGTTAGTATTAGTATTAGTATTAGTAATAGATAAAAGCCAACGCCAGTTTGGCTATGGCGACGTCCTCTTTATTACCATACTTCCGTCCGCAGTCTGCATCGGCGTTGGCAACTCTTCTGTAACATTGATCATCAGCAACTGTCTACTTCTCTGCTGCGGAATATCGAATCCTTGAATTCGGGTGTCGAATTGTAGGGTTGCAGAAAGAACGAACTTCGTTGGATCGCAGGTGCAGAATTGATTCTCTCTGCCAATTTGATCCGCACGAAGTCTACCCATTCCCGTCAAATGTGAGGAATGGCTATGGTAGGGTCCCTTGCCTTGCACACAGACAACGATCAGGAAGACAGTGACTTCTTTGATCAGCTTGCGAATGAGTTTGGGGATGGAGATCTAGTGCGTTTGCAGAGCGGGCTCCAGCAAGAGGAGAAAGAGAGGATTGATGACTCTTTCTCCAAGCTGATTTTAGGTGAAGAGGATTGTACCCCTGCCCCTTTAACTGCTACATCTACCCATGCCCTAGTTTCTGCTTCAGTTGCCGAGGATATAGATGATAACAACTCAGATGGGCACGATTTCTGGCTGAAAGAGAACGATATTGAAGAGACTGCTGTGAAGAGTGAATCAAGCAATCTTGCAGAAGCCGTGTTAGGCACAACTTCTCATCCACTAGTTGAATCATCAGAGGTGGATGCACCTTTAGCAGCGGCTGATGGAATTCATAGCTCTATTTATCTACATGCAGAGCACAATGATAGAATTGAAACTGAGTCTTTGATCGTGGAGTCTCAAAGTCCCAGCTTAATTGAGAACCCTACTGTTGTGGGGGCCCCTGCAGAGACTGTAGAGCACAGGTTAGAGCCTTCCGGATGGAAGGATGTATGCCCATCTGAAAGTGGCACTGCGGAACTCAGTTTCGATTTTCCGTCTTGTATTCTTACTGCTGAGCTTGATTCTACTCCTGTTGGAAATAATGAAAGCAAAGAAGGTCCACCTTTAATACGGGGGATGAACGGTTCTGGTTCTTTTTGTGAGGAGGTCTCTTATGTTGCAAATGATCATCTGCAGTTTGAAGCTTCAACAGTTAACCCATTAGAGGCATCGCCTGTTTGTACATCCGTAGAGCCTGGTAATGAAGAGTCTTTGCCGAGTTCAGATGTTGTAGGTTCCACAGGGTCCCCCAGTGTCAAAGAATTGCAATGGAGCAGTTTTGGTAACTCGTATATACCAGATTCTTTTGGCTCTTATTCAGATTTCTTTTCAGGACTTGATGGTGACACCTTGGAAGATTCTAGTCAGGAGATAACGGATCAGATAGGTGGCTATCCAGTTGAGCCGTCGATCGATCTGAGTGCAGACAGTGAAAGGATTCATTTTCCAGCTAACGCAACTGCAGAGCATGTTGATGAAAAAGCATTTTGGAATCAGCCAGGAGTTTTTGATTATGGGATCAGTGAGCATGACAATTCTAGCTCTGCCAATGTGCCTTGTTTTAATGAGGTGCCTTACACACTTGAGTCAAAGCAGTCTGGCATCAGTGCCGCCATGGCTGAGGCTCAGCCACAGCAAGAGGCACACCAGAGTTGGGAGAATATGTATCCTGGTTGGCGTTTTGATTATGTAGCAAATGAGTGGAAACTTATAGAAGGTTGGAGCACAGTACAAGAGCAGCATCTGGTAAGGGAAGAAGAAGACGTCTCTTTCTCACAACCATCTCCGAGTACTGGGTTGGTTAGCATGCCATTAAGCTCATTTTGGCAGAATGCGGAACAGGAGCATCGGCAAACCTTGGCATCTGATGAGAGCTTTCCGCCTGCTACCAGTTATGATCAGCAATTTGCAGCAGGCAATCCCTCGCATGAACAGCAAGCAAACTGGGAACAGCAGTATCCTGGTTGGTATTATGACCCCCAAAGTCAGCAGTGGTATCAAATTGCAGACAGTCAATCTTGGGCGTCCAGTCAGCACCCTAAGGTTGATGCATCTCAAGGCGAGGGGTTGGTTCAAAACGCACAATCTTCAAGGGGAGGGTGGATAGATCAGCAGGTCCAGCCTCAGTACCAGAGCGAAGTCAATCAGAGTATTTATACATTAGAGACGAGCCATAGCTTGTATGGCAGTGGTGGAGGTGCTGATACGAGGACCTTAACTCGAGGCATGTCATTCAACTCTTGGGCTGAACCTCCAACGGGGGGTTCTCTATATGGCCAGCAGGGTATGGACAATACTCAGCAGCATATGGACATTACTCAGGAGGCTGGCAGTGTCAATTCATGGACAGGGTTTCAGGGTGCTGATAGGACTGTTCCGAATCATACTTATCAAGCAGTTCCTGATCCTATCAACCAATCTTACCAAGATTTTACTCAGGCAGATAAACCTTCTTTCTTTGGTAACTCACAGGTTTTGTTTCAGTCTTATCCTGATTCTACAGCTGGTGTAGGAGGGGAACGCTCATCTGCAGGACGTCCCTCACATGCACTTGTAGCCTTTGGATTTGGCGGAAAGCTTGTGACAATGAAGGTGGGGTTTGTACATTGCTGGACTTGAATGCGGTCGGAGTCTTTGCCTTTTTGATGCTTGTGACGTACCTTTCAAAGTAAGAGAGACACTTAAATTTTGCTTGCTGATGTGGATGCAGGCTCCACAGTTCAGAACTGCAGAGCCTCTCATCCTCCATGATCTCAACCGCTTAGTATCAAGCACAGAACATCCGAGTGATGTGTCTACATATTTTTCTTCCCTCAATCGTCACGGATTGAGTGGTCCATTACATGGGGCTACAAGTAAAGATGTGCTGAAGTGGGTTGATGAACGAATTGAGAATTGTGGAAAGGAAGATTGTCAAGGGATGAGCTCTGAAAGTGTTCATTTGCTGTGGGGGGTTTTAAAAATTGCTTGTCAGAATTATGGCAAGTTACGGTCTGTGGCTGGATCTGCGGGCATCAAGTCACAGGTTTGACCACTAAAACACTTGAAGCATTTAGAGTAATGTTTGAAGCTTGAAGTTTTTATATTTGTTTTCTAATTCCAGACGGAAGAGGGACCAGAGGTTGCATTAGGGCGGTTGTTGGCAGCTGCTAAGAGCCACAGCCATTGGAATCAGGGGCTGGCAACATCTACAGATCTGTTGCATTCAGTTCCTACAGGACACCAGCTACAGGTATATATAGTCAGTGTGTACCAATTTTTTAAGCAGTAAGACAAAATTGGGATACTTTTTAAGCAGCTGCAAGTCAGTATCCTGCTGATTGTTGCAAAGACTTGCATTGCAGCATATTGAAAGTGGTTTGTTTTTTGTAGGCAGCTGTAAATGAAGTAAGGAGTATGTTGATGGACGGGAAAATGAAAGAAGCCCTTCAATTTGCACAGCAGGGGCAGTTGTGGGGCCTTGCATTGGTCCTTGCATGGCAGCTTGGTGAGAAGGTTTGTGGCCCATTATAATTGTTGTTTGCTGGATGTTTCTAAAAGGGTTACTGCTGGGAGCTTTAATATAGTGACTTCTGCTTGTGAAATAGGTATATGCAGATACAGTATTACAAATGGCTCAACAGCAGTTTTCACCTGGTTCTCCGATGCGGACTTTGCTTCTGCTGTTTGCTGGTCAGGCATCAGAACTTTTCAAGGCCCAAAGCCTCCCTTTATCAGTGGGAACTTATGGACCCATATTTTCAGCTGCATCAAATGCTCAGGTGAAGGTCACCTTTTAAAGTTTTTTTTCATCTTTCTGGAAGTGTGTACTTGGGAAGGTTGTACTACAAGTTCTATATGTATTTTTAAATCGATTGGTCTACCACTTAGCCGACGGACGTGGTTCCTGTCACATGTTCCAGCTACTACGACATGCTTGTAAGTTGTATTAATTGTAAGCGCGATTCCTGCGGTGAGAGAGAGATGGTCAGTTTGAAGTTACCGACTTAGCTTTTGGATTGTAGTGATCGAATATAGATTATATGGGGACACTGTTTTAGGCTTGGGACACTCCAAGCGAGAAATCAATAGCAACACACGAACAGAAACTGCAAATATATACATATACATATATATGTATATATATATACACATATATATATATATATATATATATATATATATATATATATATATATATATATATATATATATATATATATATATATATATATATATATATATATATATATATACATATACATATACATATACATACACATATAGATAGATAGATATATACATATACATATACATATACATAGAGAGAGAGAGAGAGAGAGAGAGAGAGAGAGAGAGAGAGAGAGAGAGAGAGAGAGAGAGAGAGAGAGAGAGAGAGAGAGGTGAAATGAATTGAAATGTTATATTAACGTCTTCAAAAGGCCACAATGACCTATGAGACCAGAAAGTTACAAGGTGGTGGATCTGATACAAAGTCAGAGTAACAAAATAACCTAACAACAATACAAAACAAAGATATATATTATGGGATTCTAGATTGGTCGATGTGAGCTAAGCCGAAAACTAAGCAAAAAAGGGTGGCTAGTTGGGATAGCTGAATCACAAAAGATCTAGCATCGGTCGTTGGCGAACCTCGTCAATTTCCTCCATGGTTAGTAGTCTGACCGGGCGTCGTGCATGCCTGGCCAGCGTGCTCTGAATCTTTTGACGTAGCCTCCGTCGATGCTGTGTAGTCGTGCGCAGTCGTGGGCGCCTGGATTTCCCTAGTTCAATCGCTCGGTCAATCAGTGTGCCTCTGGTGTGAGACAGGGGGGAGCTCTGCTGTGGGAGTGGCTCTTGCGGATGTCCCGTGTCTGCTCTGAAGAAGTCTGTAATCCGTCTTTGAGACTGGTTAGCCTCGCCATTCATCAGGCTCTCTCTGTGTCTGCGCAGCTCGAGCAAGAACAAACCCAGGCATCTTTGATCTTCGTATCCCATTACTCTTGAGAGTGGTCCAAAACCCTCTCTGAACAAGCAATGGAAGCGGCCTCGTATCTCGTAGTAGACGGGGTAGCGGCATGTATAATGCAGCTCTGTCTCAGGTTCCATGTCACACAAGGGGCATGTCCTGGCCTCTGCTGGTACTCCGCTGTATCTCCCAGTTTCAATCCGCAGCTGGTGAGACGATGTGCGTAACTGGCCAATAGCACACCGTATCCCATGAGACAGGTGGGTATCCATGTATTTGGGTCTCATCACAAAACCATCTTCCGTAAGCTGGAGAAGGTGGTCCGTGTAGAAAGCCATCTTCGTGCCCAGTTCTTGTGCTGGTTGTATTCATGTCCTCCTGGTGTCTAGCTGGGTCAGGTCTTGGCGGATGAGCTTGGTGATCTCCGATTGTGTAAGAATGAGAGATGGTGCATCCAATGAGTACTGGAATGGTGGCAACCCGTCATTCTGAACCCATGCGCCTGAAACCATGATGTCATCTCCCTATACCAGCATGTTGTATCTCCTTGTATGGCTAACTGTCGAGAGGACTCAAGTGCTATGCGAGCATATCTGTCTCTGGGAAGTTCCCTTGTGTGGTTTATGAAGGAGACCGATCTGGTGAGCGCCTCTACCACTAGTGGGGGGGCCGCTAGCTCTGCTCGGATAATGGCCCGTGGTACTAATTCCTTGGCTCTAATGAGCCGCGAGATCATAGAGACGAGAGGTTTCTCCATGTTCCCCCATCCATCTGAGCGACCCGGCCTCCCGTGGTGATCCAGTGAAGGTCCCCATATAGCAATGCTGAAGCCACCAAGGTGTCAAAGAGCCAGAGCTTCGTCCGGGGCTCCTGAAACTGAACCTGCGAACACATCCTCTCCAATCTACCCAATGCTGCGTGGGCTCTAGTAAGTCTAGTCTTTGCTGCTCTTCTGAGTGAATGCAGGTCCGCTAAAAACCACTCCAAGGTAAGTGTAAGCGTCTGTGTACTCCACAGTCTCCTGGCCGCATGTGAATGTAGGTGCTGACCTCCTGATCCATTGTGGGGTGGTATTAAACACCATAACCTTGGTTTTACCTAGGTTGACAGACAAACCACTTTCGTGGGCAAACGTATGCAAAGCATCCAATTGACGTTGCATTCCTTCTGGGGATTCGGAGATCAACACTATATCATCAGCATATAACAAAAGTGGAATCCATGTCCCTGCCAACTCAGCACCTTTATCCCCATCGCTGTCAATGTAGTCAGAAACCTCATCCACATACATACCGAAAAGAGTAGGAGAGAGCGGGCAGCCCTGCTTCACCCCAATAGTGGAGTGAACCGGTGTAGACAGTCTCTCCGGGGTGCGTACATGCACTACTACTGATCTGTACAATGCCATGATCCCCCAAATGAGTTCTGTGGGTACTCCCATTTCCTGTAGTCTGCGCATCAGTCTAGCTCTGGGTACCGTGTCGAAAGCTTTGCGGAAGTCCACAAAGCTACAATAGATCCGTCTCCCATGAGATCTGCCTTCTTCGATGATGGCCCCGAGTGTTAGGATATGGTCAAGAGTAGAGAAGCCTCTCCTGAATCTTGCCTGCCGAGTTGCACGTATCCCTTCCCTCTCTGCCCATCTACTTAGCCTTTGCTCCAGAATGGATGCATACAACCGTGCCAGTGTGTGCCCAATCATAATAGTGCGATAATTCCTAGGCTCCATGGGGTCTTCTGACTTGAAGATAGGTACGATCGTAGATAGGCTCCAAGAGTCTGGTAGGCCCTCACACATGGCCCGATTAAACATAACTGCTAGAAGCTCTGCTAGTAGGTCTTTGGCATGCATGAAATGCTCAGCGACTAGGCCATCATGATCATATGCTCTCCCAGTCTTCATCCTGTCAATAGCTTTCTTCACCATCTCAGCGGTGAAAAAGACACATGCGTGTGGGCATGGATCGGGGGGGTTGGGGAGGGCCGGCTGTCCAGGTATTGTGTACAAAGATGATGCGTATTGCCCCCAGGTCTCTGTGGAGGAAATAGCAGGGGGGGGGGGGGGGGGGGGGGGACTGCTCATGAAAGAGCCGCCACGCCTCACGCGAGTCCTGACTCAAGAATAGCTGATATAGATCCTGCTCGAGTCGAGCCAAAAAAGCCCTCTTCTTCCGCCGCACCAGGCGTCGGAAGTCAATCTGTGACTGTCTGTGAGTGATGTCCCCCAACAGCACCTCCCTCTGAAGTTTGGCTCTAGTCTAGCGGCATTCCTCATCGTACCAGTTGTTCTGAGGCATGCTCCCTGATCAGCGGCTATGCTCAGGCTGGGTGTGTGGGTATGCTTCTGCTGCTGCCTCATGTAATGTCTGTGTCAGTATAGTAGTTAGCTCTTCCAGAGGTCGCCCCGGGTCAGTGCATAGGTGTCTGTAGATTCCGTCCATGTATACAGAATCCGTCTCCCGTGTGAATGTGTAGCGAGTAGGGGCTGCTACTTGTGGCCTGTGTGCTACACTGAACTGGTAGGAGATGGTCATTGACACCAGAGCATGATCCACTGCCACCCCGATCGTTCTGGGCTCAATTGTGAGATCCTGGATACTAGAGATGAGATTTGGCTTTGCCATGACATAGTCTACTGTGCTGGCTCCATGTCTGTGTGGGAAGCATGTAAAACCTCCCGAAGCAGGAAATCTTTGTAGGCCGTTCAAGATGGCCAATCCATGTGCAGTGCCCATGTCTATCAGGTGTCGCCCATACTCAGTACATTCCACATTGTGTGATAGTTTGGAAAGGCCCGTCTCTACAACATCTAGCTCTCTTAGCATCTCCTCTGAAGTATCATAAAACACTGCCTGGTGATGGGCAGTCCTGGCATTGAAGTCCCCTAGGATGATAATGTCACCGTCCCTAGAGAACTCCCATATGTCATCATTCAAAATAGAGAAAGGGGACTGTCCTCTGGGTGATGCATAAACTGATGTACTCGGGGGAAAGTAGCAAATAGCTAGATAGAGGTATATGCCTGTCTCTGCTTTCAGTCTCACCCACATGTACCTAGCCTGCTCATCCCTGCGGGCTATATGTATCAGTGGCTGCAGATCCTCTCTAAATAACACTGCCACTCCCCCCGAGCCCCGCCCTCTGTGCTCTGAGCGTGTCTCCTGTCTGTAGGCTGTCTCCCACCTGTATCCACTGATGTGAGGCATGGATTGCCCTGGGGCCTGGTGTGTCTCAGAGTAAAGGATGATGTCTCTTCCAGTAAAGCTATCCTCAAAGGCACCCACATCAAGACGCATAGATCCATTGCAGTTCCAGGCAGCTACTTTGAGTGTGGTCCCATAAGTCTCACACCGTCATGTGGAGCGTCGTTCTAGTATTACCACTTCTCCATCTCGGTAAAAAGCCATCTTGCCTTTTTCCCTTGCCGCTCTAATCTCCGGCATTACTTCCTGCATATGAGCGATCTGCGAGAGGGTGAGATCATCCCCGAGAAAGATGCCAGTCTCTTTAAGAGTTGGTCTTTTCTTCAAGAATGACTTCTCTGCTTCCATGGAGGGAAAACGGAGGATGAGTGCTCTTTCTTTTGAGGTTTCTCCATTGCTTCCATTTTTCTTTATGTTGCCCACTCTCCATGCCCTTGTGTGCGTCGGCTCATGAATCCCCATCAAGGCTGTGAGTTCTTTTACTTCTTCGTCCACATTGCCTTTGTCTTTAAGACTGCAAATTCTCACATGTAAAGCGCACACCCTTCTCCTCTGCTCCTCCTCTAGTGTCTGATTAATGATGTTGTTGGGTGTGGGCGTGGGCGTGGGCGTTATCTCCTTGCCTTTTCCTTTCTTGGCCACCTTGATCCATTTCTCGGCTTCGTCCGCCTTCTGTTGAGTTTTGGTAAGAACATCCACCCAAGAGGTCGTCATTTCTTTATGCTGCTCTTCTCCTTCTTTGATGGCCCGTACTTGCTCCTTGATCGTGTTGATTTCTTCGATTACTGAGGGTTGCAGTTCGCCCTCTTCCAGTGTGTTTCTTGATCGTGCTTCGGTGAGCTCTTTCTTGAGTGACATGATCTCTTCCTCTTGGGTCGTCACTCGGTCTTCCAGCGTGCTTATCTTGCTCTCTTGGATCAGCACGCGTCCTTCGAGCATGTTTATTGTGCCCCAGAGGTTGCGGTTCATCTTGGTCATGATCTCCGTCATCTCCTCTTTGCATTTTTGAATGGCATCCTCTAGGGGGTCGGCTTTATCGTTCATCTTCCTCATGCTTGATCGCCGTCCGCAAGTGAGTTAGGTGTACGTGTGCACCCACCCTAGCAGCGGGCGCGGCGGCTGGGAGTCAGTGGATGTACGTGTGCACCCACACTGGCAGCGATTGCGACGAGTGGTGGAGCGCGAGGCGGTGTGGCCAGGTGCCCTCAATATGCTCAGCTGTGTGTGTTTGTGTGTCTCTCGAAAACAAAAGTGGAGGGGGAGGGGGGGGGGGGGTAAAGTATGGTAGAAATGAAATGAAATGTTATATTAAAGTCTTCAAAAGGCCATAATGACCTATGAGGCCCGAAAGTTACATAGTGGTGGGGGCGGTTTTTTTTTAAAAAAATAAAATAAAAAAATTAAAAAAATTTTTAAGACTTCCTACGTGTAGAAGAAGAGAGGGGGACATCCTACGTGTAAAAAAGGGGGGGGGGGGGAGGAGCCCTACGCGTAGAAGAAGGGGGGGGGGGGACGCTCTACGCGTAGAAGAAGGGGGGGGGGGGGGGGTGGGGGGCAGGGGACGCCATACGCGGGGGAGCGGGGGAGTGCGGGTGAGCAGAGGACGGGAGCAGGGGACAGCGCGGGTGAGCAGGGGGCGGTGGTGCAGGGGGCAGTGCGGGTGAGCAGAGGACGGGAGCAGGGGGCGAGGGTGTAGGGACAGCTCGCGAGCAGAGGGGGGGGGGGCGGGTGCTGGGGAGCAGTGGGCGGTGGTGCAGGGTCACACAGAGAGAGAGAGAGAGAGAGAGAGAGAGAGAGAGAGAGAGAGAGAGAGAGAGAGAGAGAAATGAAATGTTATATTAACGTCTTCAAAAGGCCAAAATGACCTATGAGACCAATCAGTTACAAAATAGTGAATCTAATACCATGTCTGCGTACAAAAGAACTAGAAAAGAACTAGAAGTGGAACAAAATACTACTACTACTACTACAATCTAAAACTACGTGGGTGTAGCAGCTGATACAATAGGTACCCGGTAAACTGGATGTAACAGTGTGTGAAACAAAGATGGAAGAAATGGTTAGGATCCATCCTCATCTGCACTCTGGATGTCGAGAGAGTATGGCTCGAATCTTCTGTTGTAGTCTCCGTCGATGCTGTGTAGCTCCTCTCCTCAGTCGCGGTCGTCTGTATCTCTGTAGCTCCAATGCTCGGTCGATGAGAGTGCCAGTAGTGGTCGAATGAGTGTGGGACGAGCTCTGCAGTGGTGGCTGCTCCTCTGGCTGTCCCATATCTAGTGAAAAGAAATCTGTAATGTGTCTCTGGGACTGCCTCTCTCTAGCTCTCCCCAGTAAAGTGTCTCTATACCTGTGTAACTCAAGTAGATATAGTCCAAGACATCTCTGATCCTCATAACTCATGACCCTAGATAGAGGACCAAAACCCTCTCTGAATAAGCAGTGGAAACGCCCCCGTATCTCATAGAACACTGTGCAATGACATATGTAGTGCAACTCTGTCTCTGGCTCTCTCTGGCATAATCGGCATATCCTGCTGTCTGCTGGTATCCCTCTGAATCTACCAGTCTCAATCTCAAGCTGATGTGAGGATGTGCGTATCTGACCAATGTCACAACGCAAACCATGAGACATATGTGTGTCCATGTAGCTGGGTCGAATCACAAACCCATCTCCTGTGAGGTGGAGAAGATGCTCTCTATAGAAAGCCATCTTCGTGCTCAACTCCTGAGGCGGCTCTATCCATGTCCTCCTGGTGTCGAGCTGGATCAGGTCCTGACGAATGAGTCTAGTGATCTCCACCCGTGTAAGAGACAGCGAGGGTGCCCGAAGAGAATACTGGAAAGGGGGCAACCTGTCCATGGTGAAGCCATGTGTCTGAAACCATGAAGTCATCTGTGCATACCAGCATGAAGTGTCCCCCTGTAGAGCTAACTGTCTGGAAGACTCAAGGGCCAGTCTAGCATATCTGTCTCTAGTAGTATCCCATAGGCTGTGCACAAAGGACACTGATCTGGTAAGCGCCTCAATCTCCATGGGGGGGGCAGCTAGCTCTGCTCGAATGATCGCGTGAGGTACGGAGGCCTTCACAAAGTGTACAACTTCCTGAGGTTCCATCTCTCTTCAAGAGTTTGCGTCCAGATGCTCTCTAGAGTCTGGCCCTCAGGACACTTAAAAACAATACAAGGGATGCCCAAAAGGAGAGCCCCCAAAAGCTCTCATCCAATAGCACTTGGCACCAAAAGCACCTACTCTCAAAAGCTTCACACTAATCTGCCTTGCAGCCACAGCAAAACGTGGAAATCCATACAGCCTGCCAGGTCAGCATGTCAACGCAAAATCCGGAATTTTCCGTAGAGGTGCCACGTCAGCAGGCGATGCACAATTTCAGATTTTTAGGGTTAGGGCCCCTCGGCTGGTGCTCTTTAAGCTTGCAGGGTTAGGTTTTTTAAAGCCCTAACCCCTTTGGGCCCATCTTCTGCAGTTCTTCTAAGAAACTCTAGCCCCTTGTCCTTTTGGCCAGTCCCTTAAGTTGGGCATGCCACGTCACAAACTTGTGACATATCCCTCTCTTGAAAGAATTGTAATCGCCATCGATTACGCTTGCAAAGTAGACAAAGGCCAAAACTTTCTTCAATAGACATTGGCTCTATGTACTAATGCACTAGGCTGCACACATCTGGTACTTGCACAAAGACATCAGCCATTGATCAATCACATTTCTATCAAGGGTCTCGGTATAGTATAGGGCGGTACAATTTCAATTACCTGTTAATTATACACAAAGGACTGATAAGAAAGAGGACACAAATGCGTCTAGCAACTAGATTGTCACTGTGCACACGAAGACTGACATTGTGTAGGTCCCAAAGACTGGCACCCCTTGTGGTATTGCTTTATTCAATTGGCAACAAAGGATTTAGGCGCTTAGACAAAACTCCCACCAAACTGTCCAAACCTGTCAAGGGGCTGAAATTGCAGGTTTGTGACCCAATTTCGCCAACATAATGGCACCAAAAGCTATGCATGTCAAAAGTACAAGTCTAGGATGGATTTCCCTTGCATTTTAAAAGCTTTTCAGTGAGCTGCTAGTCAATTTCAGCATGCTGTAATTTCCTGTTTTGGTCACTGATACATGCCCAAACTCTTGTATACCACCCCAAGGCTTCTTTGAGGCTTCCCGAGTGTTATCTTGTAGTTTTGGTGCGAAACCCTAAACCTGCAAATACACGCAGCAAGCCTGTTTTGGATCGTTGTGAGCGGTGCAAACACGTCGATGAGTGTCTCACAAGCTCCCGCACGCAATGGGACATTTCCCATTTGATTTGGACGAGTTTTCATGCGAGAAAACTCTCCTGTTTTGCAATCTGTCGCGATGGAACTGTGCGTACCTGTGGGGGGTTAGCAATTAGCCAATCCGGTTCCTGTTTAGAAGGCTTGGCAAACGCGCTTAAAACCGACAAGACTGTACATAGTCATCTAAGAAGCCGAGCTAGTGGGGCATTACCATATGTGTAAGGGGGAGAGAGATGCACGAGAGCCATTCACCGGACAAAATCAACCCTCTCTCTCTTTTGGGCACCCACTGAGTTGGCCCTCTGCTTGGAGATGCTGACTAAGTAGGAAAGTGAACCTCCTTTAGCCATGCATCCACGTTGCCCTATCTGGTCCAGTTCCCTAATCCCTCCCAACTTATAAAGTTGTCAGTGACTTGCCGTGTGGCTCAAATTCCATTTTAGCGTGCACACACTTGGATTCTCATCAGAATTCAGTGCTAACTGGCCCAACCAAACACCGATTGACTGACCTAGATTTTTGATGTGAGAAACCAGTTTCGTTGCAGCTGTTCCACACTGGCCATGCAATGTCCACTTGCACCTATTCACTAGTACCAAGGGAAAACAAGCAAAACTAAAATAAATAAAAATATGTAATTTTTATTTAAAGAAGACAACAGGAAAAATACACCTCTTGGTGATAATGATTGTATTTTGCGGAATGAATTTATGAAAATATCTACATTTTTGTTGGCACGTGGTGCCCTCCCGTTACATAATGCTTAGTATGCTAGAGTTTGATAGGCAGAAAGCACCGGGATTGTTACAGCCATTACTGATTCCTTCAAAGGCAAGGGAAAGCATAGCGATCTACTTTATTTTTGATCTTCCAACAGGAAATGATGGGATTTGAACTAAGGTTCAACAAGGAAGCCCATTTTATTGTTGTTAGGAAGAGATAAAGTCACAACACATCGTCAAGACATTTACGCATAATATTTTCAAGTACCATGAGATACCTCAGTCAATTGTCATTGATAGGGATCCACGTATGACGAGCCTTTTTTGGAAGGCATTGTTTGAGAACATGGGCACTACACTAAAATTCTCATCTTCGCTTCATCTACGGACAGATGAATCGTCAGAGGAGGCAAATTTTACTGTCTTGGATTTTTTGCTCAAATGCTATGTGTCATAGCACAAGGCAATGTGGGAACACTATCTACTATTGGTTGAATATGCTTACAATAACACTGTGCATATGTCGACATGCAAGGCGCCATTTGAGATAGTGGAAGGAGGAAAGAAAGTCCCACCCATTTTGCAGACTATGGACAACATATTTGAGGCAGACTAGTATGTGGCATGTGCAAGCTATGGTTGAAGCATACAAGAAGATGACTCAAGCTAAGTAAACTACTGATCGTCATGGTCGTGAACTTGTATTTTTCCTTGACGATTGGGTACCTCTACGCTTTGAAAAGGCTAGGTTACGAAAAATGAAAGGCAAGGAACATTTGTTTTCTAAGTTGGGTATGTGATATTATGGTCCTTTTCAGATTTCAAAAAAGATCAGCAATGTGGATTATAGAGATCAACAATGTGGATTATAGATTGAAGCTACTAGAAGGCTCGAAAATACCTAATGCTTTTCATGTGAGCCTTCTAAGGCCCTTTGTTGGTGATGTGCGAGAGAATATGGTTGAGAGGAACAGCCCAAAGTCGAAGAATTAGATGAAATTTTTGTTCTTGAATAGACAATGGCACATAAAGAAAGGAAAGTCAGAGGGAGAGTTGCAAGATGTTACTTGGTGAAGTGCAAGAACTACTTATGAATGGATACAAAATGGACGGAAGAGGCTCAGTTACCGCAAGTGTACCTTGAAGCTTTCCAATTTGAACCCATAGTGACTTGCTTGATGTAGCTCAATGGAGCAATGTGAGAGCATGGTTCATGATGCTCAAAGGAGTAGATAAGCAATTGTTATCTAAAATTCCATACAGAATTTGAGTGCAGAAGTTTGTTCTTGAGAGTACACTAGAAGACTTCTATGTTTGATAGACATGTTGTTGCTAAATTGGCTTTATCTTACAGAAAAATAATTCTAAATGAATTATTGGATTTATAAGTGAGAGGGTTTTCTCGCTTGGAACACCAAGGAAAAAATAATTCTAAATGAATTATTGGAATTTTAAGTGAGAGGGTTTTTCTCACTGGAGACATCCGAGTACAGAGTATTCCTAGTGCGTCATTTAAAGTAATGACGGGAACACTGAGAACGGGAATATCTGTAAGGCCACCAGGAACGGGTACTTCTGATGCGTCACATCGGATGGGTGACAGGGAGCATCGGAAAGAAGTATCCGACCATCCGGGAACGGACATCTCTGATGCGTCAAAGGATGGGTGACATAGAGCATCGTGAAGGAGATTGTACCGTAAGTTCGGTAGGAAAGGACTAGGTGATGGGTATTCTTGATGCATCACAAGGTAGGTGACAGGTGCATCGGAAAGGGAATATCCATAGTCGGGAGGAAATTCCGAACTGTGTTAGAATTGTGCACAAGGAAAAGCAAGCACTTGAATGAAGATGGGTTCAGAGGAAACTTTGAGGAAAAACAGATGCTTTCTGAGAAAGCGGGATTGCTTTTCGGGAAAGCAGATGCTTTCCCGCGAGGAAGTCTATGTCTACATTGCAACTGTGCATGTGATTGCATCCAAGAACGCCTGGGAAGTGCTGTGAAAGCATTGTTTTTAACTTATAAGGTTTTATTGAGTTTTTGGGCAGGTTCAGATTATTTTTAAAATACGCCGGCCGTCCACTTAATAAGTGGGCAGCCATCTGATAAATAAGGCAACAAATCATCCAGCGTTTTCTCTCTCTCTTTTTTTGGCAGAACAGAAAAGAAAAAGGAAAAAAATTTTTTTTTGAAAAAAAAAAAAAAAACGGCGCGATCTCTACGCGAGCAGCTATTCGTGCCCGTGGCTAGGAGCTATAAAAGCATCACATGCCCTCACTCAGAGAGGAGGACGAATCTTTGCAAGGAGGAGATGCTACTGCAGATTTCAGCCATAAAGAAGACGTTGCCAGTGATGCCCATGGCTGCCCCAAGTGTACCAGATGTTGCCAAGACCCAGTGCGCGAGTTCCCTCGCGAAGAAGTGCCTACGAAGCGTGTTTCCATCGCGACAAGTTGCTGTTTTTCTCTGTTTTCAGCCCATAAACGTCGTAGACGGGGCTGATTTACGAGAAGGAACCCGAGAACACACCTCTTTTGTGTGTAGGATTGGAAGAGAGGATTTTTCTATGTAAAGATCTCTGCCGGGGAATTGATTTTCGAGAACGGAGTTGCGCTTCGAGCGTCGAGACTTTGAAGGTAACGTTTTTCATGTTATGATCTTTGAGTATTTGATTGCAGGTGTACTTCCTCTTCGTGAGGGAGTAGGAGCAGAGGAAGGCATGAGCCTCTGCAGGAGAAAAGCGCTTTGAGGAACTAGAGCCAGATTAGCCCAAGGGTTTCGTACCCGAGTTTGGGAAGAAGATCCACGGATCGGAGAGAGGTAGTCTCTCAAGTTGCGATCCGGAAGTTGGGATTCCCAAGTAAGGACTTCGTGTCCGGGAAAGCAGAGCTCTTCTGCGGGAAGAGGACTCTGGAAAGAGAGTTGCAGGGATGCCATGCCCTGAGTCTGGAAGGTGAGATCCAGAGGCGAGAACCTTGATTCTCGAGGAATTGGAATAAGGAACGAAAGTTCCTTGGAATAGGGTTTTGCCCTAGGAATCGGAAGCTGAGGCTTCCGGGAACCATCAAGTCTTATTCTAGAACGAACGTGGTAATACGTTCGGTTCAAGTGCTTGTATAGACTTCTCCTCAGTAATAAAGATATTATTACGGGGGGGGACCAGCCCATCTTCTGGTCCCCAATACTGTGTCGATCTTCTCACTCTCTATCTCTCTCTCTATTTATTTCTCTCTATATCCTCTGGCTTCAGTAATAAGTGATAAATCCTATTTATCCGAATGTATTTTATATTGTTATGCGCTCCCGTTTGTGACACATGTGGTAGCTAGGTTGGTGGGATTTTTAATCATCCAATACTACATTTCCGGAAGCACGTATATGTTAGATTCCCATCATAGAGTATATGTGATATCAAGTGATGTCAGCATGTATTATTGGCATGCAACCGAAGTCCCTTGCAGTATGTCAAGGGGGGGCATGTCACTAGGAGGTGTGTTTTTCTTGTTGCCTTCTTTAAATTACATATTTTTTATTTATTTTATTTTTGCTTGTTGCCCCCCGGAACCCTTGAAAAGGTGCAAATGGACATTGCATGGCCAGTGTGAAATGACTACAGCTAAATGGGTTATGTGTTGAGTTTGCAAAGAAAAGCATTCGATCGTGTGTGCTGGTAGTAAGTGACCATCAGCTCCTTGCATGTAAGTAGTGGTATTTTTGCGACAAGTGTATTCTCTCTTTGCATATCTCATGTTTTGAGCTGTAAGAATAGATTGCCCCTTTATGGTTTAGTCACTACTATGCATGGTTACATTGTCTTGTGGATGACTACCACTAATCTATTAGGTGCACTTTGCTATAGCTGACTCTGGGCATTTCTGACATCTAGCTATACACAATGGAAGGGGTGTTGTGTCCATGCACGTGTGCACGAGCATTTATGAGTTTGATTTTGAGACCTTAGGTTAAACTAGCGTGCTGGTGGAAGCTTCTTTCTTGAAGGGTCAACATTTGTTGCAATTTCATTCTATTGGAGTGCTATACGATAACATAGCTGGATCAGCATGCTTAAGATTTGTATAGTTTGATTAGTAACTCATGTCACAACTTACATTGTTCCTTGTTGAATGTGTCATGGCAGGACAGTGCTGGCGGTATGCTCAGGGACTGGCTTGGAAACTTATCAATTATAGCAGCAAATCCAACTAAAGGTGATGAACAAGTTATCACACACTTGGGAGATTCTTTATGGAAAGACCAAGGCGAGGTTTGATGACCAATGTCCTCCTGTATGTTTTTGTCTTTGCCCATATCTTTTGTTGGAGGCTTAAATGTTGCTTACTGCAGGTTGCAGGGGCACATACGTGTTATCTTGTTGCTGATACCACTTTTGAGTCATTCTCAAAAGAGGCTAGGCTATGTCTTGTGGGTGCAGATCATTTCAAATTTCAGAGAACTTTTGCTACACCTCAAGCGATACAGGTACAGATTAGGATAAGTCTAGTATGGCCGTTTCCTGTTGGCATAGTCTGACGATTGTCTTTTATTCTATTAATAGCGGACAGAGCTGTATGAGTATGCAAAGACGCTTGGCAACCCGCAATACGTGTTGTTTCCTTTTCAGCCTTTCAAGTTACTGTATGCTCATATGTTGGCAGAGGCTGGAAGAATTACGGAGGCTAGCAGGTAGTTATCATAAGAGTGTGTGCATGCCTACTAGTATGGTGTTTCTTGGCCCCCTCAGACATCTGTCTGATGGAGCTCTTAGCCAATAAAGTGGGTCATTTACATTTGCCTCTCTTTGAAACAGGTATTGCCAGATGGTTATAAAAAATCTAAAGAGTGGTCGTGGTTCTGAGATTGAATTTTGCAAACAATCTGCAATTGGATTGGAGGAGCGATTACGGCTACATTCTCAGGTTTGTGTGGAGTCTTTTTGGTGATATTTCAGGGGAGGAAGTTGACTGTCATTGTAACATTACCTTTGTTGTGAGTAGGGTGGATACAGCCTGAACTTTTCTACAGGAAAGCTTGTGGGCAAAGTTATGGGGACCATTGATAGTACAATACATAAAATAATTGGTGGCCCCCCTTCTTTGCCTCAGCAGCCCAGTCCTGCCTTTGGGAATTCTCAGGACTGGTATGCCAATGACAAAAATGCGGGCTCGTCTACAAAGGCTGCTCCCATGATACCTTCAGCTTCAAATAACAATTTATTCAGTGGAAATAGTCAAGTGGATGTGCCAACTCGAAGTGTGTCAGAGCCAAACCTGATCAGGAGTTCTTCGCAGGTATGGTTAGTTTAACTGAGTTTCATGCCTGTTTGTTTTCAAAGCAGCAATGCTTATTTCTTGCATGAAGCAGGATCCAAATGCGACGAGTTCGGAGACATCATCAGCGACGCCTAGCCAACTGAAATCTGCAGGCTCCAATGGTGGTGGTGGTTATCTTGGTCGGTTTGGAAGTCAAATTTTTGCAAAGGCAATGGGGCTTGTGAGGCATAATAAGGAGGTAAAGATCCCAATGGGTATGCTTGATTTTGTTGTCCGCTTTTATGTTGTCTAGTCATGTGAAACAATGGTCTCATTGCAGGCCAAGCTAGGTGATGAAAACAAGTTCTACTACGACGAGAAGCTGAAAAGGTGGGTTGAAGCTGGTGCTGAACAGAGCACTCAGGAAGCTGTTCTTGCACCACCTCCTATTATGGCTAGTTTCAATTCGAGTTCTGGGTCACCATCAGATGCCAAATCTGGCGGAGATTCCCAAGGTCGGAGTGCTAGTGTGAGCTCATCTGCAGACTTACCTCCCATTCCTCCAAGCGTCAATCAATTTTCTGCTCGAGGGCGCCTCCATGGTGTCAGATCAAGGTGAAAAACAAACTACTGTTTGAGCATCATAGAGTGCTGTTGTTAATTGATAAAGAACGACCTTTTGAGATCCTTGATTTTGTCTGTTCATATGCAGATATGTGGACACGTTTAATAAAGGTAATGTCCAAGTGGCAGCTAAATCTTCACAATCACCACTTGTACCTGGTGCTGCTGGTGGATGGGGAGTAGCTTCAAGTCCGTCTCAATTTTTTGCGCCGGTTTCAGTTACGGCAGTGACAAACGGCAGCGCTGACATGCTTGCTAACGGTCACAAAAACGACGGCAGCCCAGAGTTTCTGAAGCCAGCATCTGATCATACAAAGGGTGGCTATGCACAAGTAGAAAATGAACCCTTACTGCCAAAGAACCTCAACACTAGTTTCATGGATGTACCTGTAATCCAGAAACATTCTAGTACAGGCAACATGGCCCTGCTTACAGATAACGAGCTTACTCCAGTCAAGAGTGACACGCCTTATCTGGCAAACATGGCAAGAGCTGTCTCATGGAGTGGAGATTCACCCACACCATTCCATCAGTGCAATTTGTCGAATGGTAGCATAGGAGATGCTCAGACCAAAACGTCCATGAATTCTTCTTTACTACCCTCTCCCCCTATTCTTGAACCTCCTCCATCTTTTGCAGGGTATGAAAGTGGCCAAATGCAGGCAGTAGCTGCAGAAAGCATGCTCTCCGGGAGCTTACAAGGGGCTGCATTTGGCGAAATGCAAGAGGTGGAACTGTAGCAAGACTTGATGAGGGGTTTATGTGTGAATGGAAGAATTTTTGCGTAGGAAAGGCCCGTCGAGGTCGGGGGCTGTTCTCCTTATGCATCTGCTTTGCCTGCCTTGGTTCAAAGTTGGAAGCCCTAGGCAGCAGGTTCTTACCCGGTAAGGTGGGCAAAGTCCTCCTTATCTGTGAGGCATGTGACAAGCGGTCTTGTATGTAAGAATCTCAAATGCTGGGTGGGCCACGATTTTGAAAATTGGGTGAAATAAAAGGTTCCCCCACACTTGCTAAGGTATTCTTTTGGGGATATATCAAATTTCCCTCGTGATGATAATCTGGCTATGTAATATGTTGAGTACATTTGGGGCTTCCTCGCCTTGTTACAATATAGACTACAAAGTGCTCTGTACCAATGAATGTTAGTCTTCAGTTCCAACCACTGTGATTGGTTTTACAGCTTGGAGTTCACAAATGTGCAATAGTGGTTCCTTGTCATCACAAGCTACTGGGACACTTGGCAAGATAGTACTGTAAGATTGTGGTAGTTGTGCCTAGCCAACAGGATCGTAACCTCCGGTTAAGGTCGATGTGCGGGTATGTATGTAAGCACCCAGGTTTGATACTCAGTGGCATTTTTCGATAGCTTTGTTTGTTTGTTTTTTTTTGGTTGTCACTATAGATTCTGGTTCTTTTAAAAAGGTTGCATCGTATGTGCCTAGAAGTAACTCCCTTGAACTTTGCGAATGTACAACCTCTGTTTCTTTCTTTGCTGCTTGTCATCACGCGCCTAATGAAGTGTTTTGGGTTTGCGTGGTTTTACTGGAGGACTTAAATACGGATTCTGATTAGCTTGGCAAGGGTATGCTCGTAAGATTGTTACTAGCATAAGACCTCCTGCTAGTGATATGAGGCTCATATAGCCATCCAAAAAGTGGAGTTAGCATCAGAGCCTAAAACTGACACCTGTTTTCTTGTCAAGGGCTATTTTGCCTGTCAAAACAGCTGCTTCAAAAATTTGACATGCTATAATCTCGAAATCGCCTGTCATTTTTTGTGTTTATACCCTTAAATTTACGTTATATATGGCAAATTATGTAAGTTGATCTCATTAAACAAAGGATATGAAAGAGGGCTTGGAAATTTGCCCGTCAAAAGAAATTTCTACTATGCCTGTCAATTTTAGGCCTTGGTTAGCATGCAACCACTCTAGGATACAAAAGCTATGTATGTAAAAGTTGTTTTCAATAAGAATCTCTCTTTCTTAGTCGTCATCTTTGCCGACCTCTTTGTTAGGAGCATACTCATCATGATTTGTCTTGGTGACACGCTTAAAAATATCCAAGGGTGAACATGAGCATCACAGATACTTCCACCACATTCAGTGTCAAATAGTTCCCTTAAACCGTCAAAGTCCAGGGAAGGGGGGCCGCCAATTTGGGCCGTCCATTTACTGGCGATTAAATCACGTAATATTTGCATACAGCTATTCGATGATTGACACATCAACAGAGGGAATAAAGTTTATTCTAAGCCAATGATTGGCGATGGCGCGTCACTTTCATTGCGCAGAATTTGCCTGCACGTCGCTTTCGCTGCGCGGAATTTGCCCCCATCGCTTTCGTTGTGCAGAATCTGCTCCCATGTCGCTTTCATGCTCCGCTACTTGGCCCCCCTCACCCTGGACATTTGACGGCCGGGAAAGGACTGCTAGTATCCTTTCCCATGAATAATGGCTCCCAGCACTGGCTCTCGGCTCCCCGCCAGTCGCCAGCTGGTCGCCATTATTCATGGGAAAGGACACTAGCAGTCCTTTCCCTACACCTTCATGTGATCCTTGGCTACATGAGAGGCCAGCTTTTGGTGACCCTCAGCATCTGGATTCGCTCTGCTACTACCTCATTGCAGTTTACAGCTTTTAATATCCTCAATTTAGCATAAAGCTCATCAGGGGATTTTTCCGTGGAATTCATTAATACCATGTAAAGGGCGTCGTGTATGTCACATGCACATTACCTCGCAAGTGGGGGATCTGAACTAAAAGTTGGTATTCTTAGCACTTTTCTGTGTTTGAGTTGGTACGTACTACATATCTAAGAGTTTGAAAAATGGTAATACAATAGAATCTATGGAGATGCCCTTCAGTAATAGAAACCTCTCTCTCTCTCTCTCTCTCTCTCTCTCTCTCTCGTCGGCTAGACCTTTAAGGTCTCTTGGGATAGTTTCCTATGACGTTAAAACTCTCTTCTTCTTCTTCTTCTTCTTCTCTCTCTCTCTCTCTCTCTCTCTCTCTCTCTCTCTAGTTTCCTACGACATTAAAACTCTTTTCTTCTTCTTCTTCTTCTTCTCTCTCTCTCTCTCTCTCTCTCTCTCTCTCCCTTGCCCCCCCCCTTCCATGCGTTCGTGGTCTTTGCTTGAGGGACACAATTACTAATCTTTAAGTATATGCATCTGCATACTCCACAATTTCTCGACCATATGTAAAAGTGGCGGCGGACCTCCTTACCCACTGCATCGTAGTGTTAAACACCAATACCCAAGGCTCACAGACAATACATTGTCGTGTGCAAATACATGCAATGCATCCAAATGATGTTGCATCCCCTCTGGAGATCAACACAATATCATCAACATATAATAGCAACGGAACCCATGTCCTTGCAAGTTGAGCACCTCTATCACCCTCTGACATATATCCAAAGAGAGTTGGAGATAGGGGACTTCCTTGCTTCACCCCAATAGTGGAGTGAACCATGTCGGACATGCCCTGAGTAGCGCGTACCTGCCCTACCACTCTCCTGTATAAAGCTAAGAATCCCCAAATCAGCTCTATGGGCACCCCCATGTCCTGCAATTTGCGTATAAGTCTGGCTCGTGGCACTGTATCAAGGGCTTTGCAAAAAACCACAAAGCTACAATAAATCCTCGTGCCATGGTGTCTACCCTCCTCAATAATGGCTCTGAGTGTCAAAATCTGGTCAAGAGTGGAGAAACCTCTCCTGAACCCTACCTGTCTTGTTGCCCATATGTCCCCTCTCTATGCCCATCTACTCAACTCATGCTCAAGAATTGATGCATATAGCCTAGCCAGAGTGTGACCAACCATGATGGTGCGGTAATTCTCGGGAAGCATAGGATCTCCTGACTTCAAAATAGGCACAATCATGGATATACACCAAGTCTCAGGAAAACCCTCATACATGGCTCTATTAAACATCATAGCAAGAGGCTATGCAAGCATATCTCTGGCATGGATGAAGTGCTCTGCTACTGGACCATCATGATCTTGTGCTCTTCCTGTCTTCATCCAGTCAATGGCTTTCCTTACCATCTCAACAGTAAAGAAAGTACATGTCTCTGGGCATGCCTTTGGAGGGTCAGGCAAAGGTGGCTGCCCCGATGATGTATAGAGAGATGTAGCATATTCCCCCATGTCTCCGTGGAAGTGATGGGTGGTGGTGGAGAGTGCTCATGGAGAAGCCTCCATGTCTCACTAGAGTCCTAACTCATAAACAACTGATACAGATCACGCTCTAACGGAGATAGGTAAGCCCTCTTCTTTCGTTGCACTAGGTGGCAAAACATAATCCGTGACTGTCTATGTGTAGTAGTAACCACGAGCACCTCTCTCTACAAACTGATCCTTGTCTCTCTACACTCCTCATCATACCAACCATTTTGAGGCATGCTCCCAGAGCGTCTGCATGTAGGCTGGCTGTGGGGATATGCCTCTGATGCTGCATCATTGAGGGTCTCTGTTAGAATCTGGGTGAGCTCATCTAGTGGCCGCCCTAGCTCCTGAGTACATAGTTGCCTGCATATCTCATCAGTGTACATGGGATCCGTCTCCCTCGTGAATGTATGTGTGAAGACCTCATGCCGATGTGGAAAACATGTAAAACCACTCGTTGCAGGGAATCTCTGTAGGCCATTCAAAGTGGCCAATCTATGTGCAATCCCCATATCAATCAAGTATTTACCATACTCAATGTGCTCCTCATCCTCTGATAATCTAGCATCCTCTGATAATCTAGACATGCCCATTTCTGTAATACCAAGCTCCCACATCAACTCCTCCGAGGTATCATAGAATACTGTCTAGTAATGGGCAGTCCTAGCATTGAAATCATCATAGTAGAGGTGGCAGTACTGAAGGATGGAGAAGTATGGAGAGGCCCTTGGTGTCTATGGTTTTTCGGATGATTAGGACCAAGGCCTCATTACTGTTGGGGTGGTGAAGCCCAATGTGCCGCGCCTAAGTGTTGGGTGGCCGGAGACTACCGAGAACTAACACTGACCATTCATTCTACATAAAAGAATAAGGACTTATAACCCTAACACTATTGTGTTTGGAGTCTATTCAAACATGTGTCTCCTCTCTTCTCCATTGTTGCATACACACACACACACACACACACGCTCTCGCACGCGCTCTTCAACTGGTATCAGAGCTCAGGGATTCGGAGCACCATTGGAGCTCAGCGGGGAGGCAAGCGGAGAAGCAGCAAAAACTGCAACACGTTTTTGCAGATCTATTTTTTCCTACCAAAATGTCTTCATTTAAGCCAATTCTCGTATTTCCTACCGGTTTTTCGTCCTCTTCAACTTTGCAGAAGAAAGTTTTCTCAAAATCTTCACCAATTTTGAGATACGTCAGACTGCCTATAGGTTGTGAAGTAGAAGCTGCAGAATTTTACAGATCTGTTTTGATCTGTAAAAACAGCTTATTTCAAGTCCATTCCTACTAGTCCCAACCGTTTTTGCATGGTCTACAACTTTGCAGAAGGAAGTTTCTGCAAATTTTGCACAGTTTGAGAGATATTTAGTTCAGATAGCAGGGTGGTCTACGCTCGTCGGTTCTTCTATGTCTAGATTTTCGTTGTAGACTCTTTCTGCAATGTCTATCGCATGCATATTTGATGTAAGGTCTTGAGGGTCTGTTATATCAGACAAACCGCCACAGCGGTTATAGAAAAGGGTTTCTGTGGTTGATGTAAGATCTTATGCGGTATGCAAAGCCTATTGTTGAGGGTCATGGTAAGGTTTTATTGAGCTGGGAGATTATCAAATGTGGAGATCCTTTCGGTGATACAAGTTTTGGAGTGAGCCCCCGACATCCCCATAGTGTCGGCATCGACATAGGATGTATGTTTATGCGGTTAGTGCAGTATTAATGTGCATCTGCTGACCCGCCATTGTTGGCATTGCTGTCATCTTTATGCGTATGCCTTTGACAGTGTTCAGTTGGTCAGAGACACTCTTCTAGAGTTGGAGACATTGACAGTGACAGTTCTTTGAGATTTTAGCTTGCCGGTTTACCACTTTGATCAGTATTTCAGTCATTGTACACATTTGTTTTGGGTTCAGAAGTCAGTTTTGCAGGGGAGACTGTCAAAAATTTTCAGGTTTTCTATCATCTTCCTTAGTGGAGCGGATCCATCACTTTTGTTCCTTGTCGAGTGATGGCTTCATCATCGGAGAATTATTTGTTCAACATTGAGAAGTTAGATGACACTAACTTCCCATTTTGAAGGAACAGATTTACAATGTCTTAGTACAAAAGAAGCAGATCCGACCGATAAAGATGAAAGGGATATAGCTTGAGGATATGGATGGGTATGATTGGCAGAAGTTGGATGAGCTTGCCAGGTCCACCATCATGCCGACTTTGTCAAAGAATGTGTACTTCAATGTGAACATGGAAAATACTAGTTATGAGATGTGGAAGAAGTTATGTGATCTGTATGAGAAGCAAAGTGCAGCATCACAGGTTTATTGGCTAAAAAGGTTAGTTGATTTGAAGATGGATGAGGGCACACCCATCTGCAACCATCTCAACGAGTTCAACACAATTTTCAGTCAGCTTTCTGCACAGGGAGACAATTTTGACAATTCGGTCAAAGCAGTGTTCTTGCTAGTTACGCTGCCAGAAAGTTAGGATACTTTTTGCACAACCATAAGTAACTCAGCACCTCCTGATGGTTTAACATGTGCTGATGTTGAGGCAATTTGCTTATTGAAGAGGTTAGCATGAAGAATCTTGATACTTCTCGTGGTACTAGCAATGCTCTCGTTGTTCGTGATCAATAACAAGAAAAGGGCAAGCAGAATCAGAGAGGAAAATCTCATAGCAAATCACGTGGCCAAAAAGATATTGAGTGCTATCATTGTCACAAAAAGGGTCATATGAAGAAAGACTGTCGAAAGTGAAAACAAGAGAAAGGTAAAGACAAGAAGTCGGAAGAAGGCAAGACTAAGGAAAGCAGTATAAAGATTGAAGAGATCAACAATGTTTTTGTTGAAGATTCTAATGGAGATATTTATCTCACATCTACCATGGATTCAACATTTTTAGTTGCCACTAATGACTATGCTTTACAGGATTGGGTTATTGACTTAGGTGCATCGTTTCATGTGACTCCTCACAGAGAGTGGTTTAGTACATATGATGCAGCCCGTAAAGGTCGTGTTCGTCTTGGCAATGATTTTTCTTGCGACATAGTTGGTGTCGGCGATGTGCAACTGAAATTTCAGAATGGTTCTTCATTCATGCTCAAGAATGTGAGACATGTGCCGAAGCTTACCAAAAGCTTGATTAGTACAGGATAATTGGATGACGCAGGATATTCCTGTACATTTGGTGATAGTTCGTGGAAGATCACCAAAGGTTCTTTAGTGGTAGCACATGGTTCAAAGTCTGGGACTTTGTACATGCTACATGTATCCAATGTTAAAAACCATGTAATTTGTGTAAGCGAGTAGCCAAGTGTTTCTTTGTGGCATCGCCGGTTAGAACATATGTCTCAAAAGGGAATGAAAATCTTATCTCGTTTTGGTTATGTTCCCGACTTCAATTTCTCAGACTTTTCAGTTTGTGAGCATTGTCTTTATGGTAAACAAACACAATCACCACAGAAAAGGGGAAGCACTCGAAAAAGTGAGCCATTAGAGTTAGTGCATAGTGATGTCTGTGGACCTATGCCTAACGTATACATGGGAGGTTCATTGTACTTTGTTACATTCATTGATGACTTCTCAAGGAAAGTGTGGGTGTATCCTCTCAGGAAGAAGGATGAAGTTCTTTCAAAATTTTAGAATTTTGTGGCATTAGTGGAGAATCAGTCTGGCAAGAAAGTAAAGTGCTTGAGGTCAGACAATGGTGGTGAGTATGTCACTAAAGCCTTTCAAAATTTTTGTGATTTCAAAGGCATCAAAAGAGAGTTGAATGCTCCATATAAACCTCCACAAATTGGTGTTGCTAAGAGGATGAACCGTACCAAGAGGATGAACCGTACCATACAAGAGAAGTTACGTAGCATGTTGTCTAATGCAAAGTTGCCTAATGGACTTTGGGCGAAAGCGTTAGCAACTGCTGTCCATGTTTTTAATAGATCTCCTAACAAGGCTTTAGATGAGAAGGTACCTAAAGAGCTTTGGTCTGGGAAGCCACCTTCTTACAAGCATCTTAGATTCTTTGACTGTGAAGCGTATTTCCATGTTCCAAAGGAGTTTCAAAGCAAGTTGGCTCCTAAGTCAAAGAAATGCATATTTCTTGGCTATGGCAATCCTAGCGAGATGGGATTTTGGTTATGGGATCCTGAAGCTAAAAAGATAGTTCGCAGTAATGACGTATACTTCAATGAAGAAAAGATGCATAAGAAGCCTGTGCATACAGTGGAGGTCAGGAGAGTTATCTTCCAAGAATATGGAATTGTTCACAATAGGGCTGAAGTGCCTAATGTCAGACAACAAGTACAGAATCCTCTTGCAGTACAAGATGTTGCTGAGGGACAACCGGCTCAAGCAGTTATTAGAAGGTCTACAAGAGTTTCAAGGCCTCCTGATAGATTTACTCCCTCATTGGACTACATTATGTTGACAGATTGCGGAGAGCCTTCCTGCTATAAGGTTGCATGTCAATGGATGACAAGGCAAAGTGGGTGTTGAGCGGAGGACCACACCTATACATTTTTTGCTCACGCTCATATTGTTGTAAACACTTATTGTAATAAATGTCTTTCCGACATTTCATTTTCTTTACGGAGCCTATTCATTGTAATTAGCGGGACTCAATTGAGTTTCCAGTTTGTATTCCCCAAGTAGTTTCACCTGGTTATGTAATTAGATTAGAGATGTTTTCACACCTCCAAGGCTGAGGTATAAGAGCGAATTTTTGTAAACCTAAGGGGGACTTATCATTAATCAAAAGTTGAGTTTTTGAGCGCCGTGACTGTGTCTGAGAGAGAGTGAGTGAGAGAGAGAGAGAGAGAGAGTCTTATCCTCTTGCTACGCGAGCTACGGAGCCACCATTGGAGAAGCGACACTGCCATTGTGTTAGCAACGGCGAGAGCTACGCACTGATACCAAGTGTGCGCGCATTCGGCTTCTATGTGAGCTTTCTCCCTACCTGTGTGTCAGAATTGAGCGTGCCATATATCTATGGAACCGCAGCAAGTAGAGCTACACATTAGTACCATCGGAGTCGGGATTCGATCACCTGTATTTTTCGGCCTGTCTTCATACGCGTTAACCGCCTGGAGTGGTTGCAGGTTGAGATTGTATTGTAGATTCATAGGGTATTTTCCTTACCTAGTGTAGAGAACCCCCTTTGAATTTGAGGCTGATTCGATGACTTTAGATCATGTTTCTGATAGCATTTGTTCGTAGTATGGATTTTAGTCATTTGCGTATTTGAGAACTTAGGTTTGATTTCCTTGGTAGTGATTGTCATTAGAAGGTCGAGTAGGTGATTTGACACCCACCTATTTGTTTCCATGCGCCTGCGGGTCAAGCTCTTTCCTCGTATGACATTCTTGTTTGTTGGTTGAGTTCTGGCTATTATAGCATCCGCTAGCGGCGTAACCGCCACAACATTTGGCGTCGCTGCCGGGGACGAGAGCCCTAAGTAGGTGACCTTAGACTAATTGTACGAGATGAATTGTTTCATTTACTTTGTATATTTTAGTTAGAAAGGTCTAGGAGTGGTGGACTCCGAGGATCTTTGAGAGGTACTAGGAAACTTGTAGATTCCTGGGTCTGTCGTGTTTGACAATTTTTTTTTAGTTTAGATTAGATTGATTTTTGTTGGTGTTGAGTGGTTGTTGAGATTGAGGTATTTGCTAGTCCGTGTGTGACAGTGAATCTCTTTATACTCACAATTGTGAAAACCCATTTTAATTAGAAGTAGCTTAGGTAGAACTGGATTTGATCCTGATCTAGAGCTATTAAGCAGTGATTATTTGCTTGATGTGTTTGTTTGCATGTTAGATCACTAAACCGTTGATTTGGTAGTGAAACTTGCATAAAACAAAGTTCAGAGAAATTTTATGTGAAACTGAGTATTGCTGAGCACTTAAGAGAGCTCTTGGAAGAGTTCTGTGCCAAAAAACTGAGAATTTGCAACTTTATACTTCATATGCGTATGATGTCTTAGGGGCTAAACAAAGACCAAAACAGAAAATTTGACATTACCAGAGTGTTTAGAAGGGGGGTTATACCCTAAGATCAACTTAAAACAAGGGCTTCAACAACCCTAGAAACTCAAAAGACCAAGTTAGAGTGCAAAAAAAAAACGCAAAGAATAGGGAAAATTGATTCAGAGCTCAATTTTGCATTCAAACTTGATAATAACAATTGAAACTCAAAGATAAACACTTGGAGAAGCTTAAAATTGAAAATTGGGCAAATCTGTGAAAAAAGACATCATACGCGTATAATGTCTTTTTGCACTTGCTGATGTGATTTTTGAATTTTGACTTGACAACCTTGTTGCAAATATAGTGAATAGCTGAAATATCAAGTTTGGACCAAAATTGGACAAAAAGACATCATACGCGTATGATGTCTCCAACCTAATTATGGGCAAATTTTGACATTTTGCTATCATAGATCCTTTGTACTAGTTGTCTAGAGCTTGTATTTCAAGTTTCATGTCATTTGGATCACATTTGACCCCAAGTAAGTCAAAAATCGGGAAATTGCCCAGAAAAGCCTAATCTGGCCATAACTTGCACAACCAGAGTTCAAATTGAATTTTGTGAGTGGACAGAGCATAAGGGTGCTACTAGGAGTGAGCAAAGTAAAAATATCCAAAATCTGTGAAAAAAGACATCATATGCGTATAATGTCTTTTTGAGCAAATCTGATACAAAATTTTCACTTGAGATAACAGAAATCTTCCAATTGACAAAACAAACCATTTGACCAGTATCATTCAGTTTGGATCACTTTTGATCACAGAAACGGGGGATAAACAAACTGCCGAGACTGAAAAGTTAGATTCCTTTAAGGGGATTGATGAATTTGAGATCCGCTAGATATCTCCAGAATAACCAACCGAGACAAAGAGAACAAGTGAGTGTTATATCAACCGAGGAGAGTGTAAACCAAAGTGTAGTGCGACCATTAGAGCCGATCCTTGAAGGAAGTATTTTCGATACGTCTTCAGAGAGATCTTACGAGATTTTCAATGAACACATAGGATACTTGAACTTAAACGAAAGAGAAAACATGGCAGCATGACCATCAAACCCTTCAGCCACAATGAAGCTATTGTTCATCAAGTATCGATATGACAACAAGCAAGGTGCCAAGATCTACAAAGATAGTATGGACCGCTACTGTGTGAAAATAGAAGATAGACCAAGTGAGTTCAAGGACTTAGTGCCTGTGAGCTATATACCTAGATGATGAAGGTATCATGTACTTGGTAGTCCTGAATCCTGGCATTGTGGACAAGTGGGGATTGATGGGCACAAAAGCCAAAGTAGATGAAGATCCTGAAGAGAAAGCACCAACAATGAGCTTCCCTAATGCTAGATTAAGACGAGAAAACAAAACTTTGAGAATCAACACAGACAACGTCTATGTGGTGGGGTTATACAAGTATAATAATGGAGAGGAAGATCTCTATTATAGATGCGAGGAACCCTACGTCGATGAGTTGACAGAGCGGAAAAGACTTTATGTCTTTACCTACACAGAGGGATCAGAAACGAAGATTGTCGCATACGACAAGTATGGAAGACGATATGCAGCAATCGATAAAAAGGAGTTGGAAGGATACACGTACTTTGGGGGACCACTCCACCATTATTATGTCACTCCAAGCCCACTGAGACCAACACCTACAACTGTCATGCCAGAACCGTTGGCAACAGGGAGAGAGAGGACTCATGTAACTGAATCTTTCAGTCGACCTCATTATTCTATGCCAAGCCCAATGGAAACATTACATTCTAGAGAGTCAATGGCTACGAATCAAGGTAGTGTAGTTCCATCCTCTACACATACTACGGTAGGTTTGATGTTTGCAGCAACACCATCACATTTGCCTCCTAGTAGTAGATTCGTGGCAAGGGAGACAACTAGAGCAGCCCATGAAGTCCATGACACAAGAGAAAGTTTTAGTCGGGATACAGGAGCAATGAGTTTGGTGGCAGACAATAGACGCATGAGACCATCTCAAGTGGCCAAGTGTATGCCGAAGAAGTATAGTGGCTTAGGAGATCCGTATGCATATGTCTCACTTTTTAAGCAAGTCTTAAGAGCTGAGCAGATAACAGATTTCCACACACAATACGAAGGATTTGGTCTTACTTTAGAAGGGACAGCATTGACATGGTTTCAACCATTGAATGGCGGAGGTTTCCAAGACATTGACCACTTGCTGCGAGAGTTTGCCGAGGAATTTTCAAAAAGAGGGATCAAACACAACACGGTATCCCAAATGTATGCTTTCAAACAGAAGGAGCAGAAAAGGTGAAGGAATCTTCGCTTTGCTTCAAACAATCCATAGAGAGATGTCCAGTACAGGAACGACTGCAAGATGATAGACTATCTGTCCTCTTTATAGAAGGGCTGAGAAATGACACTCTCAAGAAAGACTTGCACCTGAAAGCTTGTACAAGTTTTGAGCAAGTGACCAGAGAAGCATTGTACTTAGTGGATAACTGTGCTGTTTATGGAGAGGTGACAACGGATACGGATGTCGCATCCAATAGCTCATCATCCATAGCTAGCGAGACCACCACTAAGAAGAGTGTCCAAACAACAACAATGCCGAACATGGAACAAATGATAGAGGATGCTATAAGGAGATTAGCACCATACCCTAAACCAATGCCAAAACTAACGAAATGGTGTGCGATCAAACAAAAATGGACGAATCATTCAACAGAAGAGTGCTATTACAACAAGGGTTATGTGAAGGAGCGTCAGTACGCCCCTCCAGCTCAAATAGAACCTCCTCAGGTACATCCAGTACCTAGATACCCAACGGAAAACGTACCAGGACCTATGGGGATAGAAAGATCACAGCCGGTATTGGGGCAAAAAATGCACCCACCCTAGAGAATCAGGAAGAACGAGCTTTAGTGCCTGTTCAGACTTATTACGAAGATTCCGGTGCACCCATGGCTCCTACTGTGTATTACCCACCTGAAGAAACAAAACAACCAGAACCTTGGAGCATGATAGGAAATGTTGGACCACCAACAACCGCACATGCCTCAGATGAAGAGAGGTATAACTTGGACGCAATAACACTTATGTTCATAGCTCATGGGGGGTTGGCAGGCCAAAGACCAGCCTACACACAAAGAGAAAATCAAGGGACACCAAGACTTGCATTGGGACCCTGTTATAAGTGTGGAGGTGACCATTTGATGAATGTTTGTCCACACATAGAGATCATTAGAATAAATGCATATTGCACAGAGTGTGGTGTCACTCACTTCATTGAGGATTATTCAAAGAATCCCAACAAAGTGCAAAAGACGTCATTGAACATGCTAGAGTCGATTCCTACTAGCAGTGGGTCTGAAAATGAAACCATGATACCAACACAAGTTGTGACTAGAGCTCAAGCGAAGAAAACCACTAGAGAACCAGAGAATGGAAAGTCAGAGAAGGAATTGGCAAGTCAAGGACGACGAAGCCATAGAAACACATGGAAAGCTAGGAAACCACACATGAAACTGAAAAAAGAACAGCAAGACGTGATTCTAGCTGAGAAATTAAAACAAACAAAAGACAGATTAGAGAAACTTGAGAGTCAAAACGGAATACATGAAATGGACTCTGAAAAGTTGAAACTGAAGAGCATCAAAGAGACAACAAGTGTAGGCTCAGGGGGATCAGTGTTAGTCAACAAAGTACACGAACCATTGGATGCACCGATGAGAGTTTACGAAGCGAGACTAAAGAGCAACCAAACACAAGAACAACGGTGGTTGACCTATCCAAACGCGAAATTGGAAAAGTAGAGACTCGAAATGTGTCAGAGAATGATCGAGACTGCACAAGCCTTGTTAGAACCACCTAGAGAACCAATGAATTGTGGAACGAAAAACCCAATTCATTAAGAGACTATCCTCTCACGGGTAGTTGAAAAGCCTAACAGTGCACAAAAGCCTGAAAAAATGCACAGGGATGAACGTATAGTTATGAACACCACAGATCAAGAAATAGAGAGTTTTCATCCTGTGATACAGAGGTCTTACGGAAGAGATGAAGATTACAATGAGTTTTGGAAACAAGTGAGAGAGGCAAACTTTGCAAACGAGCTGAGTTGTCAAGCTAATCAGACAAATGGGGAAAAGGACGTCAGGAATCCTCCCATAGAGGAATTTGAGGTAGGATCTCAAGTGGACTTAGATCTGCATTCTTACTGGGGAGATGGAGGCTCTGTTAGAACAGTAGAGAGTAAACCTCATTCGTTGAAAACCTTACCTTCATACTTAGGAGAATACGAAGCAAAATATGAGATTAGAGCGCTTCCCTCACGAGGAATCGCTTCAGAAAAAGTTATAGACTCGCAAGGATTGATAGAGATTTTGTCAACACCAGTGACATGCACTATCACTCTAGCTGAGCTTTTGAGAGTACGACCAAACATGTGGGCAACTGTAGGAAAATGCTTGGAGAAATTTGGGATAAAAGACCCAACTACAAAACTGCAAGAGGGCATACGAGAGGTGAGTACGCCACAAAAAAACGCTAAGCCTGTACCTTTGAACAAGGTCGGAGAGTATTGCGAAGGCAAAGAGGGGAATAGAACCTTACCAGCTGAATTCCAGGGAGTTAACACGATGGCAATACTTGACAGCGGGGCTGGGGTAGCCATTCCTATGAAAGAAATCTGGAAAAAATGGGGAAAACCGGCGATAAGAAAAATGAGGTTGAAACTCCAACTAGCGGACGGACATATGGAGAGACCTTTGGGACTATTAGAGAAAGTTGTAGTGACTTCTTGTGGAATTGAGTATGAGCATACTTTTTCTATTGTTGACTTTGGCAAGGAGAATAACTATGATATTATACTTGGAAGACCGTTCATGAGACAATTGAAAATGGTCCAGGATTGGGGTTACAACCACATATACTTGAGACATATGGAAACCATTACTCGCGTGAACCTAAAAGACCATAGCTACAAGGATGTGAACCGAACACCAGTTGAAGAGTTTGATTCAACTACTTTCGCAGGATCAGAGTTTCCAGCTTGGTTAGGCAAACCCAAAGAGTTATGGATGTGTGGAGCTTCGAACTGTGGAAGTCTGAAGCGCGAAGAATGTGTTTTAGAAAGGGAAATTGAAGACGGAAATTATATAGGTGAGCCCTTTCCAAAGGATGCACTTGAACCATTAGAATGGACACACATTCTAGCAACCCTAGATGTTTGTGCAATTCAAGATGGCCCCACAACGAAGTTCTGTGATAAAGATGGATATGATGTGGTTCCGTACTTCATGATGCGAGCCGTACTAAAAAAGGAGACTGAAAAGATTGATATGCCAGACAAGGGAGATGTTTCACGACATTCCCGATCTCCAGAATGAGAAAATGAAGCTGACAGCGAGTCCACAGACAACTCAAGCGAGAACGTGGAAACCATAAAGGATGTTAGATTCTACGACTTCCCAAATCAGACTGAAAAACTCCAGTAACGCTACAGAGAAAAGAAAAAACGAAAGGGGTTAGAAACACTCCGATGCCTAGGATAAGAGGGAAAAACCAATTCCTAATGCTAGTAAAGGCGGAAGATTGTGTCAAGGACAAGATTTTCTGGAAGAATGAGAGGAAATGTGGAAACAAGCTCACGGAAAGACAAACGAAGCTCAAGAAATCGAGTTCAACCCAGCGAGAATATTAGAAACAAGGAAAAAAAAGAGTCCAAATTAGAGCGCCGAAACAAGTACAGAGAGTTAAAGAAAACTCTGAAAGAAGTTTGGACGACTAAAATCGAGAGTGGTGAGGACGAAAATGCCAATGTCAAGGGAAACATGGATGTTCCCTCTCACTACTGGAAATTTACGATAGAGGATAGAAAGGTGATATTAACCCAGCCTATTCGAGAAAGAAAGGAGAACGAATCCTATGATAAACCGGAGGACACTAAAAAGGTTGATATAGCAGCTCTAGGAGAGGAACCGAAACCGGTATACATAGATAAAAATTTGTCTCCGGAAGAAGAAGAGAGACTTTTGAGTCTTCTTAGAGAATACAGGGATGTGTTTGCATGGTCGTACAAGGACTTGAAAGGAGTCGATCCATCAATATGCCAACATACAATTCCTTTGAAACAAGATGCTAAGTCTAGCAGACAGAGACCGTACACGTATAATGACACATTTGCTAAGCGAATCAAAGAGGAAATAGACAAGCTAATGGAAGCTGAATTCATATATGAGATTGAACACACGGATTGGGTATCTCCGATTGTGGTAGTGCCTAAGAAAAACGGGAAACTCCGAGTGTGTATCAATTTGAAGAAAGTAAATGCCGTGACAATCAAGGACAATTATCCCTTGCCGATAACTGATCATGTTCTAGAACGTGTATCGGAGAAAAGAGCATATTCCTTTCTAGATGGATTTTTATGATATAATCAACTTTCCATTGCGCCAGAGGATCAACACAAAACAGCTTTTGCAACGGAGTGGGGAATCTATGCGTATCGGGTTATGTCGTTTGGTTTAACTAATGCTCCCGAAAGATTCCAGAGGCTGATGACGCATGCTTTCAAAGAGTATTTGAGGTTGTTTCTAGAAATATACATGGATGATTTGTGTGTACACTCTCTTCTGAGAGATGAGCATCTAGAACACCTAAGAAAGGTATTCGAGAAATGTAGAACATATCGCATTTGTCTCAATCCTGAGAAGTGTGTGTTTATGGTCCGACAAGGCAGAATTCTGGGACATATTGTCTCACATAACGGAATCTCCATGGATATGGAAAAGATAAAAGTAATAGTGGATATGCCTAGACTAGCCAACGCGAAACAAGTGCAAAGCTTTATGGGACATTGTGAATATTATAGACGATTCATTTACATGTACGCTATAATAGGCCAACCACTTTACATGCTAATAGTGAATTTCGAATGGACAGAGGAGTGTGAGGAATCCTTCAAGAAACTGAAAGAGGCACTCATTACTGCTCTAGTCTTGAAATCACCAGATTGGGAGAAGATATTCCATGTGCATACAGATGCTTCGGCATATGCAATAGGATGCATCCTGGCTCAGCCAAAAGAAGGAAACATGGATTTTCCAATCTGCTATGCTAGTCGACAGCTCAACAATGCTGAAAGGAATTACACAACAACAGAGCTAGAGGGATTAGGAATGATTTATGCTGTGAAGAAATTTTGGCATTATCTTCTAGCCAATAAGTTTGTGTTTTTCACAGATCATCAAGCCTTGATCTAACTAGTGAACAAACCATGCAATACGGGACGGATAGTAAGACGGTTCATCATCTTGTTAGAATTCGACTTCACGGTAGTAGTAAAGAAAGGGAAGACACATCTCAAAGCTGATCACCTTTCAAGGTTGACGAATGAGAAGACCCTATAGGTGTAGATGACGACATGCCAGATGCGTACTTATTTAACATAGAAATGATACCAAAGTGGTCTCAGGATGTTGTTAGTCTATTAACCTATGGAGGAGAGTTTGATCGAAAAGAATACAACTAGAAACAAGTTATTATTCAGCAATCCAAAAATCTTCAGCTGATTGCAGGAAGGTTGTATCACTTAGGAATCGATAACATTTTAAGGTTATGCATCAATCCTGAAGAATATAACATATATCTGCGAGAAGCACATGTTCACGAATGTGCATTTCATTGTTCAAGAAGGAAAACGTACAGGAATCTGTTACAACTGGGAGTCTACTGGCCAGGAATGAAAGAGAGTGTACATGAATATGTCACGGTATGTATTACATGTTCGTCAAAACCGCCAACTGAGTATTCAACATTGTATCAGATAATGATCGCTCTTGAATGGAGTCATTATATTGTTGAATATTTTACAAATAGAACTTTTCTAGAGGGAACCTCAAAAGTGCCTCAGAGAGCTGTACAGACAGAAGCGCGAAATTACACTTTAATAGGAAATCAACTCTATAAGAGAGGAAAAGAAAACCAGCTTAGGATATGCGCATCAGACTCAGAGTATGTGATAATCCTAGAGCAGGCTCATGGAGGAGTAGGTGGAGGCCATTTCTCAGGTGATAAGACAACAAAAATTGTCTTAGTTGTAGGAATATGGTGGCCGACATTACACATGGACGCTGAGGAATACGTAAAATGATGTGATGAATGTCAGCGGACAAAAGTACCACTGAAAAGAGATGATATGCCGCTTAGACCAATGATGGGAGCAAGAGCCTTTGCAAAATGGGGGATTGATTATGTTGGACCTATCTCACCTCCTACATATAGGACTCATGCACAATACATCATTGTGGCGACCGACTATCTAACAAAGTGGGTTGAGGCAAAAGAAACTCAAAAAGCAGATGCCAGGACCACAACAAAATTTCTGTATGAATATGTCTTTGTACGATATGGATTACCAATAGAAATTGTGAGTGATCGAGGCACACACTTCATAAATGAAGTGATAGAGATCCTTCTAGACGAATTCATGGTACTACATCACAAATCAGCTCCATATCATCCACAAGCCAATGGAAAAGCTGAACGCGACGAACAAAACCATATGCACGGTCCTTACAAAGATTGTATCAGAGTCGCGAATTGATTGGGACCAGAAATTGCATTCAACACTATGGGCATATAGGGTAGCATATAAAACATCGATAGGAACGACCCCGTACAACATGATTTTTGGTTTGAATGCTATTTTACCGATATAATTTTTAACTCCAACACTGAGAGTAGCTAAGGAATTAGAGTGGACAGGACATGAGCTTTTAGATAGAATAAACGACCTTGAAAAGTTAGATGAGATTTGCTTAAAAGCCGTGGCTTCAATCTACGCTCAGAAAGATGAAAAAAAGAGTTCTTTGATAAGCATGGAACTAAAGAGTTTAAGATTGGGGACTTTGTCCTAGTATACACTCTAAAACAGCATGCGAAAAAGCTTAAAAAGCGAGGGATGGGACCTCTTGTGATTAAAGATCTATCACCAAGCGGGGCCGTCAAGCTTGCTACATTAGACGGAGAAGAAATTCCAAACTGGATTAGTGGATGCAGATTGAAGAAGTATCATTTGCCACTAACCCAGGACATGCTTCTCAAAATACATCAAGATAAACTGCGACTTCAGAAAAAGAAAAAGATTGTTGAGGAAGCGCAAGTGGAAGCAAAAGAAAGAATGGAGAAAAGAAGACTACTGCGTCAGCGACAACGCAATGAAGGAGCCTTACGAATAAATGCAGTCAGTGTATCAGAAATGGGTGAAGACAAAGTAGAGCTCATCATCGAGGTCAAAGTGGGGCCAAACCAGATTAAAGCCAGAGCACTATTGGATTCAGGAGCACAAGCTAACCTGCTTTCAGTCACAGTTTGTACAAACAATTGAAACATGACACTAAGTTGCAAACTGCCAAACAGGAGTTGAAGAGTTATTCAGAACACTCAATTAAAGCAATCGGATGCATAGTACTGCACGTACAGATAAAACAATATGTGTATCCACATATGTTTTATGTGGTTGAAGACAAAGCTACGCAACATCCGTTGTTACTAGGACAACCATGGCAAAAGCAGTAGAATGCGATGATTAATTGGAGCTCAAATTCAGTTAACATCAAATATGAGGAGGAAAGTCAATCAATTCTGTTCTCCAAAGCAACCGTACAGGTGCTTGCTGAAGAATACAATGACAAGGGTAAACGACCTAAAGAGGTGAAGAAGGAGCGATGGCAACCAAAAGCCACTTCTACACAACCGGAATGTTCCTCAAAGAAGAAATCTCAAACATGGGTAGAGACGACAGAAAATACACGCACAGCTCAACCTTGAATAAAGACAGACTCAAAGTTGGTATGGAGGCCAAAGAAGGTTGTGCCAAAGAGAACAAAGGTGGAAAACAAAGTCTTCAACACCAGACAATAGAGTGATTTCAGACAGTCAAATTTAGTGAAACTGATTTGGATTCCAAAGAAGTTGATGACAGCACAAAGCCATAGCAAGGAAATTTGGATTCCAAAGATTTGTAAACAAGAACTCCCTTCAGTACAATCAACAGAGAATCCTCAGTATTCAAGGACAAAGACATCACAACCTAAAGTCAAGCAGATTTGGGTAGCAAAGAGTTTGTGGCAAGCACAGGCAAATCGGACGCAGATTTGGATTATAAAAAAGGACACAAATGTAAACAAGAACCCAGGTACTGATTCTACAACACAAGTGCTACAGACAACCCAAATATTGCCCAAAAACTTGACAATCAAACAAAGAGCGGCATTATTGCAAATATTTCTCTTTCATCGCTCTACAATTGAATTCACCAGGCATGACCACAACAACTACAATGCTTCACCCTCAGACACTTCATAGTCGTCCGGGAGGACTCAGACTAGAAGGGGGGGAGGTATACAGGTATACAGGAACCACAAGCAATAAGGACAAAGAAAATGATATTACGAGGGCAGTGTCTTACATGATTTCGAATTTTTTATGTTTGATTGCGGATATTGATAATATTTATGTCCTTATATACTTTGTTTTGCAATAATAAGAGATCCAATGATGAATTTGAGTCTCTAAGTTTGTAAATACGACTAAATATACGTGTTTTTGGAGTCAAAAAGTGGAAAAAGTGGTAATCCAAGCCGAGAAACCACAAATAAGTGTATATACATATACATGGGATTACCAGCTAATTATTGTGTATTTTTGGAATTTTTTGGTTTCAATTTACAATTTTCCTTTATTTTTTAGGATTTTCTGAATAAAAGTAAAAGAAAAATAAAAAACAGGTGAAACGAGATCAGAAAAAAGAAAAGAATAGATGGAGATGATTCTAATGACAAGGGTAACCCATGGTAAAAATTGGGCACAATTCGGGAAAAGTTGCGGAAAGCCCGAAATGACAGAATTTTGGCAAAGTGGTCAGATTTCTCAGAAACAGGTCAAAAGGAGTCCAAATTGAGAAATTTCAAATCCTAAAGTGCATTTCACGACGAGATAGAAGCACATGTCAAATTTGGTAACAAGTGAGCCCGGAAGTCCAGAGTTAAGTATTTTTGACTTCACTTACAAGCTCATTTGCACTATTACCCACTTGGAGAGAGCAAAGAGCACACAAGAGCATCCGACCTTCTACAGCCTTCTACGACTGCTATGAGAGCTCAGAGGACTCCAGATATGAGAGGTAGACTCGTTTCCATAAGCTTTTGATGCTTACCACTAACTTTTGTCGCGAAAACTAACCAAAACAAAGAAACAAGAGCAGACGGGAAATGGGTAGAACGCTAGGTAGAGGCACAACCGCGTAACCAAACCATGCAAGAACCAATAGGTGGATTACCCTAGTGTAGAAGATGAGTTCCTAACTCTCAACGTACGAGAAAGACCAACTGAAAAAACCCTAGGTCAATAGAGCCTGCAAGCGGCAAACAATAAAAAGTTGTCGAAATGACATAAAACTTCACAAGAAGCTTGACAACATCGAGGACAATGCAACTATGGAGTATCTCCACGTTTGGACCACCAAAAGTGGGTCAAAACAACCGATTTGGCGGCAGACACACAAAGCGTCATTTTGGCATAACGACCAAAATTGACGACCAATTTCTATGAAACTTCACAAGCAGCTTCAAATAGCCATCAATGACACATGTGTACAAGCAAAACCCAAAAGAAAGCTGTTTCACTTACCGATGGGAAAAAAGACGCTTTCGGGCAACCAAATGGCCAAAGGTGGAAAAGAAGGAACCAAAGTCGAGTCCAACCACATAGACGACTTCCCAACACCTCAAATGAGCTCGGGATGCAACTCTTGAGGAGAAAGATCAAGGAAAATCAACTCCAACACCAAAAGACGACTTCGGAGACTGAAATGACTACAAAGGGGGCTTTTAACTAAACTGATGATTTTTAAGGTTGAAAACTAGTTAGCAGGGCTTAGGGCACTAGCATAAACCATGCTTTGCACAGAAAATACTTTTTTCTCAAGAATAGACATCATACGCGTATGATGTCTCACAGCATGATTTTCACATCATCTTGAACACATGAATGCATAGTCTCTTTCTATATGCTAACAACATCCAATGTACAAAGTATCATGAGATTTGGAGTTGAAAAACCACTTGGAAACAAAAGAGACTCAAAGTAGGGCATAAAACCGACTTATGGCCCTAAATTTGCCAAAATAGCTCCAAACTCAATGAAACTTTGTAGGAATGCTGTTCAACACATGCACAAGCTATCTGGAACCAAAAGGTACCATTTTGGCCAAAAAGACATCATACGTGTATGATGTCACTTTGCACATACAGAGCCAAAATTGATCATTTCTCATCATATATCCATTATATATATCAAATATATGCCACATATGAAGTTTGGTACCATTTGGTCAAGGGGATCACTCCATTAGTCCAATTAGCAAAAAATCCTCTATTTAGAGCTTAATCTTGCCAAAATACATCATACTCAACTTCAAGTCAAGATTTGGGTACACACAGTCCTTTACTATCATATGAGGAGCCCACATAACCAATCTCATGCAAAAATGACACAAAAGACATCATATACGTATGATGTCTCCAGAGCCAATTTTAGTCCAAACTATACCCAAATTTCATAAAATCATTGTCTAAGCCTATATAAAGCCAAATCCAAGCTTACAATGCAAAATGGTTCAATTTTACCCAAAAATACATCATACGCGTATGATGTCTCCCTACTTGAATTTTACATTTCAGAGTTGCAACCACCACATAGAAGTGATCTACATGCCAATTGAGAGCAAACCACTTAGTTTCATCCAATTTGGATCACAAAATCCAATTCCCCCTCAATATCTTGCAAAGAGCTTGACGAGGAATAAAATAATCATAACTTGACCAAATGGGACCCAAATTCAAATCCAGGCATATAGAATGGATGTATGCACTATCAGCTACAAGCACAACCAATATCAAGCCATTTTGACACAAAAGACATCATAGGCGTATGATGTCTCCAGCATGATTTTGCACCCAAATTTCATATTTTTCTACATGCATTGCATCCTTAGGCCCTGAATAGCTTATGTTTCAATTTTTAAGTCATTTGGATAGTTAAAAGCTTAATTTCAGCTTTCAGTACTGAAAAAGACGCTAACTTATGAAATTGGAGTTACAGGATCCATGGCTTCGGGGAAGTCGTCAGCAAAGAGAAAGAGACCGACACTCAGGGAACCAATAGCAGAAGCCGAGCCATTTTCTATTCCCCTAGAGACTCTCAAGCCCACAAAGACTTGGATAGAAGAAGCAGTGTTAGAAGAACAGGGGATAAAGATATACCAAGGTACTTTCAGAGACCCACAGGGACAAACAGTGGATATCCCAATGATTCCCCAAGAACTGGTGGACTACAGCAGAACAGAGGAGATAAGCAGATACCTGGAAAGGGCAGATCTCCACAGATTGTTTGCTTCCAGACCATCAGGAGTAGACGCTCAAAGAGTGTATGAGTTGGTAACCACCATACAGAAAGACGGAATGGCTACACTCACATCCTGGGAGGGGGAAAAGGTTGAAGTGGTTATCACTCCTCAGCTCATTGCAGATGCTCTGAAGCTGCACAACAAAGGATGCTCAGTCAGAGAAAGAAGAGAAGCCATAGAAGTGTATGGGCCAAAGAAGCAAAATCCCACCTATGAAGACCTGGTAGATCCGAAAGCGGCAAAGCTTTGCCGGCTCTACAACCAATTTTTTAACATATGCAGCAAAAGACCACATAAGTATACCACACCACCAGATGCCATTGCCACAACCATCACTTGGGCAATAAAGAGCAACATCCCGAAGGAAGTCAATTATGCTCATCACATTCATGATCAAGTAATTGCTTTGCAGAACGAGAAGCCAAAGTACATTGGGGGAGCCGAAGTGTTGACTAAGATAGCTTATGAAGCTATCGGAGCAAGGGACCAGTGGCCAAAGGCTCCCTTGAAAAACCAATGGCTAAAAGAGATAGATGAAGATGAAGACCAACCAGAGGTCACCAAGAGAGTGTCAACAAGGGAAAGGCGGAAGCTAGAGATTGTTTTCGAGCCAGAAGAAGAAGAAGACGAGCCCCTCAAGAAGAAGACCAAGAAGAAACCCGCTCCCAAGCAAACTAAGAGCCAGAAAGCCGCCAGAATGGAGAGGCTGATTGAACAGTTTAGAGCTGAGCGAGATTTAAAAGGAGATTTTGAGGAAAAGTAGGTGCCAGACCCAGCTCAACAAGACCAAATATTGATCAATACGATCAATATATCAAGGCTTATGAAGAATCAGAAGCTATATTGGAGCAGAAACCAATAGAGCCATACACCGACGCAGAAGTTCAACACCTTAAAGCTGAATTAAAAGGAGGTGACAAGGGCAAGGGCAAGGTAGAAGAGCCTAGTCCTGAAGGAGAGGAAAAGATAGTGGAGGAAACGACTCCTAAAGTTGAGGTGGATGTGCTAGAAAAGCCCGAAATACAGCAAGAGGAGAAGGCAACGGATCCAATTCAAGAGAAGAAAGAGCAATATGATGCTCTAATAAACACAGGATATACTCAAGAAGAGGCCCTCAAAGTTGTGTATGGCATTGCCTTAACACAGGAAGAACAAAGAGGAGGACCAAGAATCGATTCGACAGAGAGCGGAGGTTGGTACCTGAGGAGGCGGAGGATGAGCTTGAAGAGGAGGATGAGCTTGAAGATGAGGATGAAAGAGATATCTAGAAAGTGCATCAACTATTGCAGCAGATCAAAGCCCGATCAAAGACAATAAGGGACAGCAAAGAAGAAGTTGAAAAGAGAGAAGATGAGCTAGAAACAAAATATGAGAGTGCACTAAAAGAATCAGAGTACCTCAAGGAATCTCTCGTGGAAGCAAAAAATGAAATAGATGGACTAATCCTCCAACTTGCTGATGCTTCAAGAGAGGTGGCCAGTGCACAAGCCAAAGAAACAATTAATGATGAATTGGAAGCTACAAAGGACGAGCTCATTGAGCTACGAGAAGGGATGGAGTTGCAGGAGAGAACAATCCTAAGGCTTAGATCCACACCAAGAGCTAGTAGAGCAGGAGTAGATCCAAAAGGATCAATAGTCCCGGTCTGGAAGATCAAATCCGGAGTTTGCAAAGAGAATTGCGGCTAGAGCAAGTGCAGAGATTGCACATTACGGAGGGCTCATTGGCTGCAGAAGAACGACTTACATCAGAGACCCAAGCACTGAGAGAGGAGAATGAGGCCCTCCGAAAGCAACTCCAAGATCTGCAAGACAAAGTGATAAAAGATATAGAAGATCAACAAGAAGAAACAGGCGGGGAAGCCGTGGAGCTTCCTGAGATTGGGGAAGCCACAACTAGTGAAGATCCAGCCCCAGCACAAGAAGAGGCCACAACATCAAGACTTACCGAGGAGGAGGAAAAATGATTGCACGAGTAGATAGAGAAGGCAACAGAGGAGAGTGCAAAGGTGGCCATGGAGTGGGAAAGAAGACTCCTGTTCTCCATTGGACTTCAAGGGTTAGATACTAAGGTGCTGCAAGAACAGTGGATGCAACCTACATTGCCCCTTCCTCTACTGAAGTTTGAAGTGCTTAAAACAAAGAAAAGGATAGAAGAAGAGCAGTATGTTGCGCTATACGAAGGCGACATCACAAAAGAGGAGGAATCAAAGAAGATAGTAGACTCCCAGCCAAGATGGAGGAAAGGGTGGTCGACAAAGTACCCCACCTACCTACTCTATTTGGTGGAGGCACCCAAGGAAGTTAGAGAAGATGCAACATTCTATCCAGTGCCACGAGTCAGGAGCTGGCAAGAACATGATAGAATCATAGCAAAGAAGCCGAATTGGCTTAATTACCCCAAGATGCCAGTGTAAAGAATGAGGATGCAAGAGAGATACACAAGACAAGCACAAAGCACACAGAGATGGAAAGCTTCTTCTTCTTCTTCTTCACAGAAAAGAGAGTACAAAATGACTAAGTGCTAAAGCTGAAAAGTAGCACATATGTACATGCGGTCACTAAGTGTGAACTCGCTAGAAGCGTACTAGGCTGGCACTATAAGTGTAGTCCAGCTGTAGAATCACTGGCAGAGATCCTCCGTGTCGGTCACCTAACGCACCAGTGAGTAAATGCCGTAAGCGGCCAAGACCCGTAGTGGATGCCAGCTCAAGGTGTAGAGCTCGACATCTCAACACTCCCCCTCGAGCTTTGCATGTCGCAGAGTCCAAGCATAGTCCGAAAACGTCAAAGCTTCTCAACTCCGAGGGCCTTGGTAAAGATATCCGCTATCTGCTCCTTTGTGCTGACGTAGACCAAGTCGATGTCGCCCGCCAACACTCGCTCTCGAACGTAGTGGTAATGGACCTCTATGTGTTTGGTCCTGGCATGGAAAACTGGGTTTCTAGCCAACTGCATGCTGGTGAGGTTGTCACAATGAATGAAAATCTGCTGGTCCACCTGCACTCCCAAGTCCTCAAGTAATGTGCGTAGCCAAGCTACCTCGCACGCCGCAACTGCTGCACCTCTGTACTCGGCCTCTGTGCTCGATAAAGCAACCGTAGGCTGCTTTTTGCTGCTCCAAGTAACAGCAGCACTCCCAAAAGAGAACATGAAGCCACTCGTAGATCTCCTATCAACAATGCTACCTGCCCAATCTGCATCTGTATACCCATACAATGCTAATGGTGCATCTGCTGCATAGAACAATGCATAGTCAAGAGTCCCTTGCACATACCTAAGTGTGCGTCGTACTCCATCCAAATGTGGCTTCCTCGGAAGCTGCATGAACTGACTCTCCAAGCCTACTATGTAGCTCAAGTCTGGCCTCGTGATAGTCAAGTAGATTAGACTACCCACCATCTTCCTGTACATATTGACATCCTCAACAACATCACCCTTCTCTGCACTCAGCTTTGCATTCACATCCAAGGGAATAGAAATTGGCTTACAATCAGCCATACCATACTTTGACAACATGGCCAAAGCATACTGTCTCTGTGATAGACATACACCCTTTGGAGTCCTAATCACCTCAATGCCAAGAAAGTAGCGCAACTCGCCTAAATCTTTCATTTCAAACTCCTGTTTGAGAAGACCCTTCACATGGTCAATCTCCGTAGCATTGTCACCAACAATAATAAGGTCATCTACATATATGGTAATGACCACAATCCCCACATCACTCTCACGTACATATAGTGAATGATGAGCATGAGCTCTCCTAAAACCAATACTGACAAGATACTTGGCAATCCTATCATACCATGCTCTAGAGCCCTGCTGCAAACCATACAAAGCTTTGAGAAGTCTGCATACATAATCTAGGTAACCTGGATTGACATAACCAGGTGGATGATCCATATACACTTCCTCTTGCAACTCACCATTCAAGAAGGCATTCTTTACATCCATTTGATGCATAATCCATCCTCTAGATGCAGCCACTGCTATGATAGCTCTCACAGTCGTCATCTTTGCCACTGGAGCAAAGGTCTCCTCATAGTTTATGCCATACGTCTGTGCATAACCCTTTGCGACCAGCCTTGCCTTGTGACTCTCAATGTTACCATCAGCCTTATGCTTGGTTTTATACACCCATTTACAGCCAATAGCTTTCTTGCCGCTTGGCAATGACACCAACTCCCATGTGTCATTTGCTTCCAATGCAGCCATCTCTTCATTCATTGCATCATCCCAATGCACATTTCCAACTGCATCCTCAAAACATGTGGGCTCCACATCCTGTATCACCTTAGCCATGTAGGCTTGGTGATGCGCTAGATACCCATCATAAGTCAATTTTTGATATGGATTTCTGACTCTATTAGATCTGCGCGGTCCTGGGTCACTCCTTTGCCCTGTAGCATCTTCTTGTACTTTCCTTACACCAGGTGTCCTGACAGCTGGAATTCCAAATTCCTCATCAAGACTTTGTTCAGAACCATCTGAATCCATGTCTACATGTGAAAACCCCGATGATGCATCAGCCATAAAGGGAGGTTCATCAACCTTTTTCTTTTCTTTTCGTGATACATTCCCTGTACCTGTTGGTGGAGTAACCTGCGTACGTAGTCTACCATTCCATGGTTTCTCAACAGAGCCACGAGAAGAGGACCCTTGTGGTCCACTCAAAACCTGTGACTGTGGCCTCACATTTTGTACAACCACATCATCTTTTACATCAGCCCCAATAGTGCCATGTGCATTACTGTACCAGCTGCTCATCTCATCAAAGACTACATCTCTGCTCACTCGTAATTCTCGTGTAGTAGGATTGTAGCACCTGTACCCCTTTTGTTCAAGGGAATATCCCACAAGAATACATTTCTCTGCTTTAGGATCCAATTTCCTACGCAACTCATCTGGTACATGCACGTAAGCTATGCAGCCAAACACTTTCAAGTGGGCCAAATCAGGCTTTGTACCTGTAAACTTTTCCTCAGGTGTTACATCATGCACCGCAACTGTAGGTGTCCTGTTCATAATGTACACAGCTGTATTTACAGCTTCAGCCCAGAAATGATGAGGCATGTTCTTCTCATTCATCAATGCACGTGCAACCTCTGCAATGTGCTTGTTTTTCCTTTCTGCGACCCCATTCTGTTGTGGAGTATATCTGCATGTAAACTGCCTGCGTATACCATGCATTCGAAGAAAATATGAAAAATCATTGGAGAAGTACTCTCCCCCTCCATCTGACCTCAATGTCTTGATTTGCATATCTGTCTCCTTCTCAATCATGACTTTGAAGTCTTGAAAGTGACCAAACACTTCACTTTTGTTACGCATGAAGTAGACCCATACTTTCCTTGTATGGTCATCAATGAAAGAGATATAATACCTGCAACCATGTATACTTGCAGTATTGGTTGGACCCCAAACATCTATGTGTACCACCTCAAGTGGCTTTTTACATACATTGCGCTCATGTGGAAATGAGCCCTTTGACTGTTTTCCAAACTGGCAGGCTGCACACACTTTATGCATACCATCCACCTTGAATTTGGGCAAACCTTTTACAATCTGTTTTGATTGCATGCTGCGCAATCTCTGCTCATTGACATGGCCAATGCGTTTGTGCCAAATGTCAACATCAGCCACAACACCTGTGCCCTGTGCAAATAATGCAGCTTTTACCTCAGGCATGTCTACATTCAGCGTAAACATTCTGCCCACACATTTGCCCTCTATGATCAGCTTATAGACATTCTGGAAATCTTCTACATAACAGCCATTTGGATTGAAGCGAACCTGCAAACCTTGCTCAACCATTTGTCCAATAGAAACAAGATTCTTTGTAATGTTTGGGACATGAAGTACATCTGCTGAGTACTTTGATTTCCCACTCTCCGTATTTAGGGGTATGTCCCCTACATGAGAAATGGGGTGAGCTATGTCATCTCCTGTCTGCACATAGCCTGACACATTTGGTTTGCGCATATCTCTAAACCACTCTCCACGAGACGTCATGTGATTAGAGGCACCTGAATCCACATACCAAACATCATCTTGGGTGGAATTCTCTGCAGTCATTGTATTCATTACATGCTGCATAACAAACATGCACTCATTTTTGCTGTCATCTGCATCTCTGCTAGTAGATGCATAGTTGCCCTGTTCTCTCTTTCCACTTGCTTTTCCCTTTGGACAGTCACGTGACATGTGACCTGTTTCACCACAAGTCCAACATTCTCTGCTATCTGGAGTATGTTGCTGCCTGCTTGATCCTGCACCACGACCTCTTTGACTCCCCCTGCCTTGAGACTGGTTTCTCCTGCCACCTGTATTGTTTTGATTTGATTGACCTTCCAGAAATTGGCCCCTGCAACCCCTTGGGCCTCGACCACGACCTCTACCTCTACCTCTATTGGAGTTAGAATAGAAGGCCTGTTCAAAATTATTTCTGCCATGAGAAGAAGATGTGTCAAGGTTCTTCTCCTCAAGAATAAGCATAGAAATCAAATCTTGGAACACGGGGATGTCGTCTCTTGTATTCATGGAAGACCTAAAATGTACATACTCATCTCCTAAACCATCCAAGCATGCACGGACAATGTCATCGTCTTCCACTGAGACTTTAATAGATCCAAGAGCCTCAATGATACTCTTGATCTTCAAGGCATAATCATTGATTGAGAGGTTGTTCCTCTTAACCTGATTTAGCTCCGACTTTAGTTGAAGCTTCCTGGCCTTAGTGTTCACCTCGAACACTCTGCCTAAGTTTCTCCATGCAATGGCGGGGGTTTCAACATCCTGTAGATAGCCCATCATGCCATCTGTGATGCTCATAGAAAGCCAATACATCACTTTGCTCTGGCCTTGTTGCTAGTCCCTCAAAGCTTTCCTTTGTTCTGCTGTAGCATTTGCCTCGGGAATCTCTGGTTCCGTTTCATTGTCTCCTTATACATAGTCCCAATAACCTTTTCCTTTTAGGAAATTTGTTATTTTGAACTTCCATGCAGGGTAGTTATTTTTCTCAAGCTTCTCAGTAACAATTTGACTGAAACCGTTAGACATCTTGAAGCACTAAGACAAAATAGCTGCAATCTGCAAAAACCTGCAAATCTGCTGAACCTGCTATCGTGGTACCTGTAACACTTTCTACACTCAACGAGTGTCCACAATCAAGCGTACATACAACCACTGTACTTGTACAGTAAATCTCTGTATACTGCACTTCGGAGACCCGTTCAGAAACTTGTGCGAACGAAGGGATTGTGATGCTCTTGCTCTCTTAGCCTCTCTTGCCTGCACCAGGCTCTGATACCATGTAAAGAATGAGGATGCAAGAGAGATACACAAGACAAGCACAAAGCACACAGAGATGGAAAGCTTCTTCTTCTTCTTCTTCACAGAAAAGAGAGTACAAAATGACTAAGTGCTAAAGATGAAAAGTAGCACATATGTATATGCGGTCACTAAGTGTGAACTCGCTAGAAGCGTACTAAGCTAGCACTATAAGTGTAGTCCAGCTGTAGAATCACTGGCAGAGATCCTCCGTGTCGGTCACCTAACGCGCCAGTGAGTAAATGCCGTAAGCGGCCAAGACCTGTAGTGGATGCCAGCTCAAGGTGTAGAGCTCGACATCTCAACAGCCAGGATTGAAGGTGGGAGAGAGAATAAGTAAGGCCTACATGCTGAAAACCCTAACGGGCACCTTAAGCTCTTTACTGGCTCTCCTGACCTTTCGTGCCAAATGCTCAAAAAGATTTACAGAACATTATTGGCTTGCATTGAAGTGTTCGTGCCGCATAAAGCTACCAGCTCAACATTGTTGTCAACGGCCGACACAGTCACATATATGATGTATGATTTAGCCTTGCAGCCATCACCAAAAGTATTACACCTATTTTACCAGAGAATCATGTTTATGCCTAGTTTCCACATGCAGGCCTTTGAGGAGGCATTCTACACTTGTTTCTTTACTCATGAAAGTAAGATACTCGGCCCTACATTGACCATTGGAAACCTGAGATACGAGTCACATCTTCAGATGCTGAAATTGACGGGACTCCACTAAAGACAAAGCAAGGATGTCATGTCAGGGACGACATGAACGCGGGGGGGGGGGGGGGGGGGGGGGGGGGGGGGGGGGGGGGGGGGGGGGGGGGGGGGAGGACCACACCTATACATTTTTTGCTCACACTCATATTGTTGTAAACACTTATTGTAATAAATATCTTTCTGACATTTCATTTTCTTCACGGAGCCTATTCATTGTAATTAGCGGGACTCAATTGAGTTTCCAGTTTGTATTCCCCAAGTAGTTTCACCTGCTTATGTAATTAGATTAGAGATGTTTTCACATCTCCAAGGCTGAGGTATAAGAGCCAATTTTTGTAAACTTAAGGGGGACTTATCATTAATCAAAAGTTGAGTTTTTGAGCACCGTGACTGTGTCTGAGAGAGTGTGTGTGTGAGAGAGAGTCTTATCCTCTTGCTATGCGAGCTATGGAGACACCATTGGAGAAGCGACACTGCCATTGTGTTAGCAACGGCGAGAGCTACGCACTGATACCAAGTGTGCGCACATTCGGCTTCTACGCGAGGTGAGCTCTCACGAGATTCCATGTGAGTTTTCTCCCTACCTGTGTGTCGGAATTGAGCGTGCCATATATCTATAGAACCGTAGCGAGTAGGGCTACACATAAGTACCATTGGAGTCGGGATTCGGTCACCTGTATTTTTCAACCTATCTTCATACACGTTTACCGCCTGGAGTGGTTGCAGGTTGAGATTGTATTGTAGATTCATAGGGTATTGTCCTTACCTAGTGTAGAGAACCCCCTTTGAATTTGAGGCTGATTCGATGACTTTAGATCATGTTTCGAATAGCATTTGTTCGTAGTACGGATTTTAGTCATTTGCGTATTTGAGAACTTAGGTTTGATTTCCTTGGTAGTGATTGTCATTAGAAGGTCGAGTAGGTGATTTGACACCCACCTATTTGTTTCCATACGCCTGCGGGTCAAGCTCCGTCCTCGTCTGACATTCTTGTTTGTTGGTTGATTTCTCGCTATTACAACATCCGCTAGCGGCGTAACCGCCACAACAGTGGGAGAAGGCTATGCAATAAAAAATGGACTCGTTGCATAAGAATGAAACTTGGAAATTGGTTCGGGTGCCTAAAGGTAAAAAGGCATTACCATGCGAATGGGTGTACAAGCAAAAAAATACACCTCATGATAATAAACCCGAGTACAAGGCACGACTTGTTGCTAAAGGATTTAAGCAGCAACAGGATATTGACTTTGATGAGATCTTTTCTCCGGTTGTCAAGATGACTACTCTGTACTGTGTACTTGCGTTGGTTGCTAACGACGACATGGAACTTGACCAGATGGATGTCAAGACGACGTTCTTGCATGGTGATCTTCAAGAAGAAGTTTATATGCAGCAGCCATAAGGTTTTGTTGAGAAGGGCAATGAAGACTTGGTGTGTCAGTTAGAAAAGACTCTTTATGGTCTAAAACAATATCAAGGGAGTGGTATCGTAAATTGTACTCGTTCATGCTCTCTCAAGGCTACAAACGTAGCAATATGGACCATTGCCTGTACACTAAGCGAGCTAATGATGGTAGTTTTCTGATTTTGGTCCTTTATGTGGATGATATGTTCATTGCCCGAAAATGCAGGGATGAGATTTCAGCCTTGAAGTCAGAGTTACATGCAAACTTTGATATGAAAGACATGGGTGAAGCAAGCCATATCCTTGGCATGCGCATTAAGCAAGATAGATGCAATAAATTGGTCTATTTGTCTCAATCTGAGTACATTGCTAAAGTGCTCAAGCGTTTCAATATGGAGAAGGGGAAGGCATCAAGTACTCCATTTCCCTCCATATGTGAAACTTTCTAAAAATGATTGCCCTAAGTCTGAAGAGGAAAAGGCTGAAATGGCACAAGTGCCTTATTCATCTGCAGTTAGGAGTCTGATGTATGCTATGATTGCTACACGTCCTGATATTGCTTTTGCAGTGGGAGATGTTAGCAGATATATGTCAAATCCAGGCAAGAAACATTGGGAGGCAGTGAAAGGGGCTATGCGATATTTGAATGGTACAAAAGACATGTGCATTTGCTTTGGAAGAAAGAAAGCATGTGTAATTGGTTACACAGATGCAGATTATGCAGGAGACTTGGACAAGAGAAGGTCTACTTCAGGCTATGTTTTTGAATTCACTGGAGGTGCAGTTTCATGTCCATCTCGTTTGCAAGATTGTGTTACCTTGTCTACTACAGAGGTTGAATATGTTGCAGCTTCAGAATCTTGCAAGGAAGCTATATGGTTTGGCCGGCTGGTGGGAGACTTGGGAATCAATGTTGAGATGCCTGTGTTACATTGTGATAGCCAAAGTGCTATACAATTGGCAAAGAATCCAGTGTTTCATGCAAAGACAAAGCATGTGGATGTGAAGTGTCACTTCATTCGTGAAGTGCTTGAGGACAAGCGATTGCAGATTGCCAAGATTCACACCACTGAAAACCCTGCTGATCTTCTAACAAAAGGCTTACCTTCAAAGCGGTTTGCACATTGTCGGGCACTCATGGGCATTGGGTAGATGATCATGGTCATTGTCTACCTGTATTAGTATATATATGTATATATATTGTCACCCCAGCTTAAAGGCACATTGTCCTTTAAGTGGGAGGTTGTTGGGGTGGTAAAGCCCAATGTGCCACACCTAAGTGTTGGGCAGCCGGAGACTTCCGGGAACTAACACTGACCATTCATTCTACATAAAAGAATAAGGACTCATAACCCTAACACTATTGTGTTTGGAGTCCACCCGAACCTGTGTCTCCTCTCTTCTCCATTGTTGCACACACACACATGCTCTTGCATGCACTCGTCAATTACCACATGACATTGTTAGGGTGGAGCTCGCTGCTCCTCCATGGTAGTGGAGGCACTCAGTCAATTAGTTTCATTTATGCATAGCACCTGGGCTCTCGTAGAGACAGATATGCTCGATTAGGACTAGACTCTTTGCGACAGCTGGCATTGCCGAGAGATAGATCATGTTGGTATGCAGAGATGGCATCTTTGTTTCAGTTACATGGATTTAGTATGGATCGGCTACCCCCATTTTAGTACTCTCTGGATGCACCCTCCATCTCCCTCACCAGGGCAGAGGTTTCCAGGCGCATCAGACATGACTTGATTCAATTGGATACGAAGAGGACATGGATACAACCTATACATGAGTTGGATACAAAGATGGATTTCTATAGAGAGCATATTCTATAGCTTACAGAGGATGGTTTTGTAATCAGACCGCGGTCTAGTCGCCCACGGATGAGGGGACCCTCTCACAATGCAGATTGCGACAAAGGATCCATACCATAATGGCAGGGCATAGGAGCCATCCCAACAAAGTGCTTACCTTGGAGGACATGAACCTCTACAGCCTTTTGAATACCGATGTATATGTATATGATACCTCAACTGTCAGAGCTCCATTGTATCAGCTCACCCTTTGTATCCCCTTTGTATCAGATTTCACCCCACCCCTACCCACTATTTTCTTTTCAGTTCTTTGTACTTATTGTACCCAGACCTAGTATTAGATTCACAACATGTAACCTTTTGGTCTCATATGTCATTTTGGCCTTTTGAAGATGTTAATATTACATTTCATTTCTCTCAACATTTCTCCTTTTTTCTTTCTCTGCCTCTATTTTCAAGTGTTCACAAAGAGTCTCTCTCTCTCTCTCTCTCTCTCTCTCTTCTCTCTCTCTCTCTCTCTCTCTCTCTCTCTCCTCTCACTCTCCTCTCTCTCTCCTCTCTCTCTCTCTCTCCTCTCTCTCTCTCTCTCTCCTCCCCTCTCTCTCTCTCTCTCTCATCTCTCCCCCTCCCCCTCCCTCCCCCCCCCCCCCCCCCCCCCCCCCCCCCCCCCCCCCCCCATAACTTCCTCTTAGAGATTCTCACCTCGCAGAATTATTCACAAAGAGGCCTTCCAACTCAATAGTGCTAGGTTCTGCCCACCTTGCTTTGCTCTTTTGACAGATGTTGATATAGTGACTTCATGTAGCTTGCCCTTCTGAGACACTCTTTTGGGCACTCGCAAGATTGTGGTTGATTTGGATGTGTGTGTGTGTGTGTGTGTGTGAGAGAGAGAGAGAGAGAGAGAGAGAGAGAGAGAGAGAGAGAGAGAGAGAGAGAGAGAGAGAGAGAGAGAGAGAGAGAGAGAGAGAGAGAGAGGTGATGGTGGTGCCAGAGGCTTGGATCCAAGAACTCATTGGGGAGAATGGAAAACTAAAGCAACACTTGCGTAAGCTTGTAGATGCAAAAGAAGTAGAGAGCCAAGCTCTACTTACAAAATCACATGAAATCAAAGCCTCCATCACCAAGACTGTCATGGTGGTCTAGAAGAAATCTCACGAGAACACACAACAAGATTGAAACCAAGATACAAGCGGTCGTAACAGAATGTTGGCTACAAGAATCTCTTGGCCTCAAGGTTAGGATTGGGGGCCTCGACTCACCATGATGCTCTGACAAGGACACCCTTAAAGAAGCAACCACCAAGCTTAATGAAATTCTCAACCAATTAGCATCAAGCCCGAAACCGTCTCTAGGATCAAGGACACATGTAGGAATGTGCCCATTGCCACCCAAGCACTCTATTCTCACTTTTAAGGAAAAAGGAGAGCGAATGATGCTACTACGCCAATGAAAAAAATCTTTGGATCAGAGAATCGGTAGTGATAGCTTGATCTTGTCCAAAAAAGTGTATATGGTCCTCTTGGAACTGATCTTGTTCCCCCCCCCCCCCCCCCCCCCCCCCCCCCCCCCCCCAAAAAAAAAAAAGAAAAACAACTCCTCCCAACACCACAAAAAACCCCTCCCAAAATGATTCACAATTTTATAAGTCATTTGGTATGGGGTTTTACATTTTTAGTATTTTTTTCCAATCATTACTTGTTCGACTCCTTTTGGCAAGCTTTGCATGTGAATTATCAATTGGGTGGCGGGACACCTGCTTGAGCGGAGTGCCATAGCCGATGCTCTCTCTCTCTCTCTCTCTCTCTCTACCACTAAGGGGAACCCCAATTTTAACTATATACCCCTCGAGCGTGCCTTGTTATGTGCATCTGGGATTAACCACTACCACGTGGAAACTCCACAATCCACACACCCTCCCAAGGGTTCAAAAGTCTCACTCAAACCTCAAAAAAAGTTTTTGTTTTTGGTGCTGCTAGAAAAGCCCCATATCTTTTGGCTCCACTATCTGATAAACTTCTTGTAAAATCCTAGCAGACTTCATATTGCCGAATTTTAAACCTCCATATCACCTTTGCATTTTGAGGTTTTCAAGGCTGTAAACCATTGCTCCAAAAGATGGCAAAAACTATCTGCACTAGTTACCACTATAACTTGGACCACTATAACTTGGACTAGGTATATCTCATTGCTTAGAATTCCGATTGGCATTCTATAACTTCCTGCTTGCTTTACATAGTGAACAATACCTTTGAAAACTCTAGCAAGCTTGAAAAAAGCCCCGCTTTTTGAGGCGATCAAATCACTATAGAGACGACCCGCCGAATCTTCATTCGCTCATAGCTTGACCATCTAGACTCCGATTGCAGATCTGGATACACCACCATGCACCACAGATTGCGCATTTCAATCCTAGTATCACACATACGCTTTGAGTCATTTCCACTGTCGAAGTGCATGGTTCTCCGCGGTTGACCGAGAAAGCGTCGGGCTTCTTGCCGTGAGTTGTGATATGAGAGAGAAGAAATAGAAATAAGTATATATGGTATAGCTAGAGATACATGAGATTTAATATGAGAGCATAAGTACCATTAGAGGCTAATTTGCAAGAGATAACATAGATTTAGTAAATATCATAAGATTAATAACAACACATATTGAGAAACAATGCAACAAGAGCCCAACCAGCATTGAATTTATTGAATCTTATAAATCTGTACAATGAAGTGATCAAAACCGACGAACCCGATAACTCGAAAACAGTAGAAACTTGGGGAAGTCTTTACATGAACTTAGAATTGGTAGTTAGAATTGGCAGTAGCTTCCGTTATAGATTATGAGAACCCCAATTGAAATATAATTGCATATGCCATCGTTGGTATGCACATCGATTTGTGAACTCAAATCGCAAAAAATCTACTTCCCTGATGAAACCATTGCTTGTCAAGCATCAACTGCACGACGCTGTTTTCAAACCTTGCGACAAACTCCCCAAAATCCCTGCATCTTCTTTCCTTCTCCTTTTTCAATTTGTCATCTTCATCCACTTCCTCTTTTCTTCATATCACTTCCCTTACACAAAATATGAGAGAGAAAGCTCATCCAAGAAGAAGAATAAACCCCCCTCTTCCTCTGCTTCTCCTTTTCCCTTCCTCTTCTCTTATTTCTTCCTGCATCTCTCTTGAAAAGAAGTATACAAAAACTTTGACATCTCCCAATTGAAAAATGTGTGTGAAACATAAAAATGCTCAAAACAACATTTTCCTTGTCCCTAATGGCCCGTTTTCGTAGAAAACGAGTTTTTTTAAAAATTTATAGAACAAGAATTTTTGGCCCTCCTCATGCAATACATTTAGTCTCTCACCCTCTTTCCTTTCTATCATTGACCACATGGTCTCCAACTACCCAACTTGCCTTGCATGCTTTTAGAGGCATTTCCCATATACACTTTCTTGTAAGCATAAATTCCCTACACTTGAAATTGATCACCTACTATGATATTATGATATACATTTACCATTGCACTTGCCGATCATCGTGTCCCATCACTGCTCAATTAACATATACACTTCAATCAAGTAAGCTCTTCATCTTTTAACATGCTCCCACTTGACCTTATCATCCATTTGCATGGTTTCTTTTGTAACAAGATGGCTCACCGCAGTTAGTCAATATGACATAGTCCAACCCTAGCTAAAATCGCCCAAGTGGATGTGAGAATCTAGTAGATCATCTCAAAGCCAAACTACTGCTCTTTGCCTTGTTGGTTGGAGCACTGCTAGTGGAAGGTACATCACAAGGCTTCTTTCATAGATTCTGAGGGGATGTCCTTGAATGTGACTTTTCTATACTCAACCTCTTTGATAGGTTTCTTATGGATCTGCAATTTGTTGAAGATAACATGTGAACTGTAAATTAATTTGCAAGATTTTGGGTGCCAGAGATGATATCCCATGCCATAAAATCTAATATTTAACCAACCCAAATGATTTTCTCATATTAAACTGATCACTTAATGTGGGAGAATAAACGGGAACAAGGGTTAAGATATCGACATGTGCTTATAGATCTATCTCAACAGGGGGCCAATGATAAAGGAGCCCAAATAGAGATAGTCTGTCAAAGAGCAAGGCTAACCAATGGAGCATAAGACCTCAGGGTTAGCTTCATTAAAGACCTCCAATAATGTGTGTAAAAGTCCTTTGACCTTAGGTAAGCTAGGGATGAGCTTGAGGCGGGAACCCAACCCAGCTCGAGGTGCTTGTCCTGCTTGATGACTAAGGTGCTTTATGATTGAGGTGCTTGAGATGCTTGAGGTGCTTGATGATTGAGATTCTTGAGGTGCTTTGTCATGCTTGAGATGCTAGGGTTGCACTAGAGGTGAGAACCCAACCCAAGCTTAAAGTGCTTAAGGGCCAAGCTTGTGGTGGGAATTGGGCCTATGCATGAGGGGCTTGAGGTGTCAAAAGGTCAAGATTCAATCCCTGCAAGGAGGGGGTGAGCCCTACAAGAGGGGGGATGAGAGAGAACACCCATGTTGAGATGTCGAGCTATACACCTTGAGCTGGCATCCACTACGGGTCTTGGCCGCTTACGGCATTTACTCACTGGCGCGTTAGGTGACCGACACGGAGGATCTCTGCCAGTGATTCTACAGCTGGACTACACTTATAGTGCCAGCCTAGTACGCTTCTAGCGAGTTCACACTTAGTGACCGCATGTACATATGTGCTACTTTTCAGCTTTAGCACTTAGTCATTTTTTACTCTCTTTTCTGTGAAGAAGAAGAAGAAGCTTTCCATCTCTGTGTGCTTTGTGCTTGTCTTGTGTAGCTCTCTTCCATCCTCATTCTTTACATGGTATCAGAGCCTGGTGCAGGCAAGAGAGGCTAAGAGAGCAAGAGCATCACAATCCCTTCGTTCACAATCCACGACCAGATGCCGAAGTTTCTGAACAAGTTTCTGAACAGGTCTCCAAAGTGCAGTATACAGAGATTTACTGTACAAAAACAGTGGTTGTGAAACGCTTGATTGTGGACACTCGTTAAGTGTAGAAAGCGTTACAGGAACCACGATAGTAGGTTCAGCAGATTTGCAGGTTTTTGCAGATTGCAGCTATTTTGTCTTGGTGCTTCAAGATGTCTGACGGTTTCAGTCAGATTGTTACTGAGAAGCTTGAGAAAAATAACTACCCTGCATGGAAGTTCAGAATAACAAATTTCCTAAAAGGAAAAGGTTATTGGGACTATGTAGAAGGAGACAATGAAAAGGAACTAGAGATTCCCGAGGCAAATGCTACAGGAGAACTAAGGAAAGCTTTGAGGGACTGGCAACAAGGCCAGAGCAAAGTGATGTATTGGCTTTCTATGAGCATCACAGATGGCATGATGGGCTATCTACAGGATGCTGAAACCCTCGCCATTGCATGGAAAAACTTAGGCAGAGTGTTCGAGGTGAACACGAAGGCCAGGAAGCTTCAACTAAAGTCGGAGCTAAATCAGGTTAAGAGGAACAACCTCTCCATCAATGATTATTCTTTGAAGATCAAGAGTATCATTGAGGCTCTTGGATCTATTAAAGTCTCAGTGGAAGACGATGACATTGTCCGTGCATGCTTGGATGGTCTAGGAGATGAGTATGTACATTTTAGGTCTTCCATGAATACAAGAGACGACATCCCCGTGTTCCAAGATTTGATTTCTATGCTTATTCTTGAGGAGAAGAACCTTGACACATCTTCTTCTCATGGCAGAAATAATTCTGAACAGGCCTTCTATTCTAACTCCAACAGAGGTAGAGGTAGAGGTCGTGGTCGAGGCCCAAGGGGTTGCAGGGGCCAATTTTTGGAAGGTCAATCAAATCAAAACAATACAGGTGGCAGGGGAAACCAGTCTCAAGGCAGGGGGAGTCAAAGAGGTCGTGGTGCAGGATCAAGCAGGCATCAACATACTCCAGATAGTAGAGAATGTTGGACTTGTGGTGAAAGAGGTCACATGTCACGTGACTGTCCAAAGGGAAAAGCAAGTAGAAAGAGAGAACATGGCAACTATGCATCTACTAGCAGAGATGCAAATGACAGCAAAAACGAGCGCATGTTTGTTATGCAGCATGTAATGAATACAATGACTGCAGAGAATTCCACCCAAGATGATGTTTGGTATGTGGATTCAGGTGCCTCTAATCACATGACGTCTCGTGGAGAGTGGTTTAGAGATATGCGCAAACCAAATGTGTCAGGCTATGTGCAGACAGGAGATGACACAGCTCACCCCATTGCTCATGTAGGGGACATACCTCTAAATACAAAGAGTGGGAAATCAAAGTACTTAGCAGATGTACTTCATGTCCCAAACATTACAAAGAATCTTGTTTCTGTTGGACAAATGGTTGAGCAGGGTTTGCAGGTTCGCTTCAATCCAAATGGCTGTTATGTAGAAGATTTCCAGAATGGCTGTAAGCTGATCACAGAGGGCAAATGTGTGGGCAGAATGTTTACGCTGAATGTAGACATGCCTGAGGTAAAAGATGCATTATTTGCACAGGGCACAGGTGTTGTGGCTGATGTTGACATTTGGCACAAACGCATTGGCCATGTCAATGAGCAGAGATTGCGCAGCATGCAATCAAAACAGATTGTAAATGGTTTGCCCAAATTCAAGGTGGATGGTATGCATAAAGTGTGTGCAGCATGCCAGTTTGGAAAACAGTCAAAGGGCTCATTTCCACATGAGCGCAATGTATGTAAAAAGCCACTTGAGGTGGTGCACACAGATGTTTGGGGTCCAACCGATACTGCAAGTATACATGGTTGCAGGTATTATGTCTCTTTCATTGATGACCATACAAGGAAAGTATGGGTCTACTTCATGCGTAACAAAAGTGAAGTGTTTGGTCACTTTCAAGACTTCAAAGTCATGATTGAGAAGGAGACAGATATGCAAATCAAGACATTGAGGTCAAATGGAGGGGGAGAGTACTTCTCCAATGATTTTTCAGATTTTCTGCGAATGCATGGTATACACAGGCAGTTTACATGCAGATATACTCCACAGCAGAATAGGGTCGCAGAAAGGAAAAACAGGCACATTGCAGAGGTTGCACGTGCATTGATGAATGAGAAGAACATGCCTCATCATTTCTGGGTTGAAGCTGTAAATACAGCTGTGTACATTATGAACAGGACACCTACAGCTGCGGTGCATGATGTAACACCTGAGGAAAAGTTTACAGGTACAAAGCCTGATTTGGCACACTTGAAAGTGTTTGGCTGCATAGCTTACGTGCATGTACCAGATGAGTTGCGTAGGAAATTGGATCCTAAAGCAGAGAAATGTATTCTTGTGGGATATTCCCTTGAACAAAAGGGGTACAGGTGCTACAATCCTACTACACGAGAATTACGAGTGAGCAGAGATGTAGTCTTTGATGAGATGAGCAGTTGGTACAGTAATGCACATGGCACTATTGGGGCTGATGTAAAAGATGACATGGTTGTACAAAATGTGAGGCCACAGTCACAGGTTTTGAGTGGACCACAAGAGTCCTCTTCTCTTGGCTCTGTTGAGAAACCATGGAATGGTAGACTACGTACGCAGGTTACTCCACCAATAGGTACAGGGAATGTATCACGAAAAGGAAAGGAAAAGGTTGATGAACCTCCCTTTATGGCTGATGCATCATCAGGTTTTTCACATGTAGACATGGATTCAGATGGTTCTGAACAAAGTCTTGATGAGGAATTTGGAATTCCGGCTGTCAGGACACCTGGTGTAAGGAAAGTACAAGAAGATGCTAGAGGGAAAAGGAGTGACCCAGGACCGCGCAGATCTAATAGAGTCAGAAATCCAGTTCAGAAATTGACTTATGATGGGTATCTAGCGCATCACCAAGCCTACATGGCTAAGGTGATACAGGATGTGGAGCCCACATGTTTTGAGGATGCAGTTGGAAATGTGCATTGGGATGATGCAATGAATGAAGAGATGGCTGCATTGGAAGCAAATGACACATGGGAGTTGGTGCCATTGCCAAGTGGCAAGAAAGCTATTGGCTGCAAATGGGTGTATAAAACCAAGCATAAGGCTGATGGTAACATTGAGCGTCACAAGGCAAGGCTGGTCGCAAAGGGTTATGCACAGACGTATGGCATAGACTATGAGGAGACCTTTGCTCCAGTGGCAAAGATGACGACTGTGAGAGATGTCATAGCAGTGGCTGCATCTAGAGGATGGATTATGCATCAAATGGATGTAAAGAATGCCTTCTTGAATGGTGAGTTGCAAGAGGAAGTGTATATGGATCAGCCACCTGGTTATGTCGATCCAGGTTACCCAGATTATGTATGCAGACTTCTCAAAGCTTTGTATGGTTTGAAGCAGGGCTCTAGAGCATGGTATGACAGGATTGCCAAGTATCTTGTCAGTATTGGTTTTAGGAGAGCTCATGCTGATCATTCACTCTATGTACGTGAGAGTGATGTGGGGATTGTGGTCATTACCATATATGTAGATGACCTTATTATTGTTGGTGACAATGCTATGGAGATTGACCATGTGAAGGGTCTTCTCAAACAGGAGTTTGAAATGAAAGATTTAGGCGAGTTGCGCTACTTTCTTGGCATTGAGGTGATCAGGACTCCAGATGGTGTATGGCTATCACAGAGACAGTATGCTTTGGACATGTTGTCAAAGTATGGTCTGGCTGATTGTAAGCCAATTTCTATTCCCTTGGATGTGAATGCAAAGCTGAGTGCAGAGAAGGGTGATGTTGTTGAGGATGTCAACATGTACAGGAAGATTGTGGGTAGTCTAATCTACTTGACTATCACAAGGCCAGACTTGAGCTACACAGTAGGCTTGGAGAGTCAGTTCATGCAGCTTCCGAGGAAGCCACATTTGGATGGAGTACGACGCACACTTAGGTATGTGCAAGGGACTCTTGACTACGCATTGTTCTATGCAGCAGATGCACCATTAGCATTGTATGGGTATACAGATGCAGATTGGGCAGGTAGCATTGTTGATAGGAGATCTACGAGTGGCTTCATGTTCTCTTTTGGGAGTGCTGCTGTTACTTGGAGCAGCAAAAAGCAGCCTATGGTTGCTTTATCGAGCACAGAGGCCGAGTACAGAGGTGCAGCGTACGAGGTAGCTTGGCTACGCACATTACTTGAGGACTTGGGAGTGCAGGTGGACCAGCATATTTTCATCTATTGTGACAACCTCAGCAGCATGCAATTGGCTAGGAACCCAGTGTTCCATGCCAGGACCAAACACATAGAGGTCCATTACCACTACGTTCGAGAGCGAGTGTTGGCGAGCGACATCGACTTGGTCTACGTCAGCACAGAGGAGCAGATAGCGGATATCTTTACCAAGGGCCTCGGAGATGAGAAGCTTCGACGTTTCCGGACTATGCTTGGACTCTGCGACATGCAGAGCTCGAGGGGGAGTGTTGAGATGTCGAGCTCTACACCTTGAGCTGGCATCCACTACGGGTCTTGGCAGCTTACGGCATTTACTCACTGGCGCGTTAGGTGACCGACACGGAGGATCTCTGCCAGTGATTCTACAGCTGGACTACACTTATAGTGCCAGCCTAGTACGCTTCTAGCGAGTTCACACTTAGTGACCGCATGTACATATGTGCTACTTTTCAGCTTTAGCACTTAGTCATTTTGTACTCTCTTTTCTGTGAAGAAGAAGAAGAAGCTTTCCATCTCTGTGTGCTTTGTGCTTGTCTTGTGTAGCTCTCTTGCATCCTCATTCTTTACAACCCACACACTCACACAAGGCATGCATGGTCCAAAGAAAGCAAAAGGGACACTTGTCAAGTTCCTCCTCATGTTGCCCTCATGGTGTGCATGAAGCCTATTGGTTGGCCACCCAAGGGGTCCAATGATAATTTAGGAGATTTAATTTCTTGATTTTGCATTTATCAAGTCCTCTCTCTCAAAGGGAAAAGGGGGACACTTGTCCCAAGGCTACCCTTGTTGCTTGGTATGACTCCTACTTATGATTGGCTAGGCCTGGAGGGGTCCAATGAGCTTCAAGCATGAGCTACAGGGGGAGGGGGGGGGTCAACCCAAGCAAGCTAGGGGGCTGCTTAGGGGGTATACTCACCCACACACACTCACACACACTCTCATTATGCAATGTGAAAAGTGCAAGAGCTCCCTTTCTTTCTCCAAGCAAGTAGAGGTTGAGAGCCTACACCAACACTCTTGGCTATGGAGTGCAAATCCAACCAAGAGCCATGCTTCAATGCTTAAGCCTGCCATCTTCTCCATATTCATTACTATGCTATTATCTAGGCTAGCAAGAAGAGTATGATAACTGGGGAACTAATGCTTTCTCCTATGAAATGATTCTTCTTCCTCTTTCCTACCCTCATTCCTTGCTAGCTCTCTCCACGTTCAAAGGTGTTTGAGGTCTTGGGACAGAGGCTTGGGATAGTTAAAGCTTTCTTCACGTTTATGTTATGCTTGTGATGCATGAAGTTTTCCATCTTCATTGCATCACCTAGGTCATAAGGAACACAAAGATTGTATTGTAACAAGTCTCTCTTAATGGGAGATCATAATACAAATGCCTATTGGAGGGGGGACCGGCTCCACATAAATCCGATCCTCAACTGTTGTCATGTTCTCTAAAATCTCTCTTTTGCAAAAGTATTGTTCATGCCAAGTTAACTAATTGTTATGATTATGTTGCTATCTTCAATTATGTTCACACAAAGTCATTTCGCTAAAGTACTCTCATTAATTTTTGCTAATCTCAAGTTAAATAGGCCAATTCCATTACATTGGTATCAAAGAATTTGGTTTCTCTTTTCTTGCTTAAGAAGAGAGGTCCTTAAGTAGCCTATAAATGGTTGATGTTGTTAATTATATTAGGGTAAGTGGAACTGGGATCTATTATCGGTTTTGTTGAGCCCACTATGTGGGATATGGTGCACACCTCGGGAGATTTGGACTTAATAATGGAGTCTTTTTAGACTTGCCTATGGCTTTACCATTATTGAGCCATAAGAAGTCCAAAAGGAGCTAGCCCTCAACAACTCTGCTATGTTAGACCTACTCCTCTACTCTCTATAATTAACCACTTCGAGCCCTGTGTGTAGATACTTAAGAGCCGATTTTCAAAGGCTAAGAGGAGTGGAAACTAAGGTTTTGAATTGCCAAAGCATACACTAAGTACATAAATAAATTTTGTTAACATGGCTGACAATAATCAAGAGAATAGAATGAACATTGATAGCTTTGATTTTGCACATGAAGGTGCTAATGATGATGCTCCCATGTTTGTGTAATTATCTCCTCACTAGGTTGCAACAACTATGGGCAACCCTGCTTTTCAAGAAAAAGTTACTCAACAAATTCGTGCTTATTGAATTTCCCTTCCTCTCCAAGAGGAGAGAGATCTTAGGAGGCCTCTTGAAGAGACCCCCAAAAGAAGACTCTTTCCCATTCGAGAGGAGGAATCCAAAGAGCAAGAAAGAAATGAAAGTTTAAGTTCCTCTGAAGATGTGTCTCCACGAAGACGACGGTCTAGACGATCGCCCACTCCTCCCAAGAGGAAAAGATCAACACATAGTCCTTCTCCTCATCACTGTGAAAGGGAAGAGAGGAAACAAAGGAAGAAAAGGGCTAGGAAGAGGTCACCCTCTTCTCCTTGTTCTTCACCTTCCTCCTCTTCCGACGAAAGCTATGGCTATCCTCCTAGAGAATACAAGAGGGGAGGACATCACAAATCATTCTCTGCATGGCAAAGGTCACAAAAGCTAAAGAAGTTCAAGGAGGGGGGAAAGAGTATCTCTTTTCTCACCTATGATGGCACATTTGGTGTTACCGACAAAGTGTTGGCCTTCATCCAACAATTTGATGCGGCTTTTGGAGACGAGGGCTTTACGGAGTCCTCCAAGCTACGCCATGTAGCTATGCACTTTCAAAAATCAGCTCGTCAATGGTGGGCTAGCCTTCGTGGTAACGACGAAGACCCAAAGACATGGAAAACTTTCCATCATGAAGAAATTCCTTGAAAGCGATGCAAAGTAAAAAGTGCTTACCGAATGGTGTAGCTTGAAGCTTCTCTCTCATGATTCTATCCACAAGTATGTAGACAAGTTTTGGGATTTACATCTCAAGGCTACTATCTTTCAAAAGATAGACTTTGCTGAGCAAAGGTAGCAATTTTGTGTGGGATTACCTAAAGAGATGACCGAATACATCAACTCTCAACGGCCTAGTACTATTAGTGAAGTAATCCATCACACCATGGTTGCTTCACGCATCAATTTCCATCAAGGGGCTCACTATCAAAAACAGATTTCCCGTGCCTCGTGTAGAAGATCTATTTGATAAGCTACAAGGCTCTACCTACTTTAGTAGGATTGACCTAAGAGTGGCTATCATCAAATAAGGATAGTGGATAAAGATATCCTAAAGACCGCGTTTCGCACAACTTTTGGTCTCTATAAATATCTAGTCATGCCTTTTGGCTTGACTAATGCATCAGCTACATTCAATCGTCTAATGGAGAAAATATTTAGACCGTACCGTAAAATCACTGGAGTGTTCTTTGATGATATCATCATCTACTCCAAATCTTTGGAGGAACATAAGCAACATCTCCAAGTGATTTTTCAAACATTGAGGGAGAATACGATTTTTCTTAACCAAAAGAAAAGCTAATTTTCCTTCAAGAGATTCAATACCTAGGTCATATTATCTCTCAAGATGGTATCCGTATGGACCCATCAAAGTTAGAGGTAATAAAAGCAAGGCCTAACCCAAGGAATCTACATGAGCTAAGAAGCTTTATGGGTATGTGCACATACTATAGCTTCACAACAAAATTCTCTCAAGTAGCAAGAACACTACAAGACTTAACTAAGATATCTCCATTGTCTATACCTACGGTGTGCAAGGAAGCATCCCCCAAAGATTGTGCCTCTACGCATGCCATCCAAATAATCCATGCAAGTACCTCAAGCCTCATACATGCAATTTCAAATTTGACATCAACAGATTTTCCCACGGCGCGCATATATGCTGGGTTGCATTTATACGCTCGTATCAAAAAGATTATGCATATAAAATGCCATTATACGCCAAAATCCCGTATAATCACCATATAGCCATTTAATTTTATTTTTGATCGAAAGCATTTTCAATGAAAAGATCTTTTGATCAAAAATTCTTTCGACCGAAAGATATCTTATATAAGAAACCATCATCGGCTTCGATTGAAAGCAGTTCTAGAGCTTGAGTCAGTTTCGATCGAAGGCAGTGCCAGGGTTTGAGGGGAGTTTTGAGGCAGCCAGAGCTTGAGGTAATATCAAAGAGTGGAGAGATGCATAGTTTATGCCCTCTTAACTTTTGTATGATGCATTGGTTACTCTTGTGTTTTGAACTCCAAAGACATGTCATTGTTCATCACTAGATGACTTGGTGTTCTCTTGGATGTAGATACATACAATATTTGGCCTGCATCTGAGATTATTAAGTTGTCCGTTGATGTTTGTGTGTGAGTTCCACACACTTCATCAGGGATTGGATTAAGTCACATCATCGTTCTTACTACATAGAAATATGAGGGATACGTTTGTCTACCTAAGAGTGGATAGATGCATACTTATGCCCTCTTCATCTTAGCACGACATGCCTTGTACTTTCTGATCCGTAGATATGCCACTCGTTAGTAGATGACTTGGTATTGTCTTGGATGTAAATATGTACAATGTTGACCACAATCGGACATTTTTAATTTTTTCGCTGATGGTTGTGTTGTGCGTTCCACACACTTCATCAGGGATTAGATTGATTAAATTATCAATCAACAGTACAAAAACGTCCAGGAGTTGTGTTGAGTGTACCTCACACCAGCTGGGTTGTTCACATTCACGCTCTGATCATTTACGTGTATTATGTAACGTACATAACAGGGTCCAATTCTTGTGATGAACGTACCTCACACTCCTGGCTTGTTCACCTCACCTCTATATACCTCTTTGTGTATTCTCCTCTCCATTCTACAATGTATGTATTGCAATCATAATATATCGTTGTTTGCTATGAATTAAGTCAAATTATGTATGGAATTTGGATTAATAAACATGACACAAATTTGATAGTTTCCCCTCTTCTCTAAACATTTATGTTATGAAATTATAGCTTGAAGATATGGCGGATATTAAGCTGGCGAAACATCAACAAAAATTTGTCTTCGAAGTAATAATACGTCACTTTTATCACATGTCAGAGCCTGAGCTTTATCGCTGCCTAAACCCTTCTGCTCCGAAACAATATTACCAATTCAAAGACTTAATGAAGTTTGTCTTTGAGCAACTTCAACACTCATTTACGGCCGCTTCTTTTGACATATCTCTAATGACCTAAGGTTCATTATCGAACATGGTCAATTCGTCTATTGGACAGATTGCGAAGATTTTTCAGGATCTAAAAAATCCTAAAATCATTGCTTTTCCAGGCGTAGCTACTCGCATACAACTTGTGCAACAGTTGTATAGTGAGTTCAAGAGCAAGGGAAAGTTGGAAAGAGTAGCAAAGCGCACAAGAGTGGAAGTCAGCTCTTCGATGCTACTGGAGAGCCAAAGACTACGGTTAGAATAGAGTCTCCTGCTAGTGCCACTCTCACTCTCGATCAGTCTCAGCTCCCCCCTGTAGTACATCTTTTTCCAGGAACAAAAATCTTCAACATACAGGCTCCGCAACTGGGAGAAGGGAGATGGGCAAATGTGAAGCGTGTAGGTGTCACACACCCTACATTTAAAGAGCCACTGTATGAAGAGAAAATCTTCAAAGTCCACGTGCATGGACCCACAATGTATCAACAGATCAAGGACAAAGCCACAACTTTGGACATCGCTCATTACAGCATTATTTATCCATTTGCCATGGTCTGCCACATAGAGCGTCCAATGTTCATTTCACGTTTTTGGAATGGCGGCCATATAGAGCAGTGGATAAGAGAGTGCACTTCAGATGGTAGTCAACCTGCCACATTCGCGATTATGTAACCACAGAAGGAACAATAGAGTTATTCCAAAATAGCATTTTGCAGATAATAAACACTCTTCTTCAGACCCTAAAGTATCTACACGCACATGACTATCTCCACAATGATCTTCACTCTCGCAACATGAAGCTTCACTTTGGACAGAAGGGGGCCTATGCAGACATTGTGAATTGGGGGTCATGTACAAAGATCAAAACAACTTAATGCTTTCCTCCTCTCTGCAACTTGCAAATAGAAACTAGAAAGCAAAGCGAGATAGATTTTCCATGGGATGCCCCATAATGCATATCTACTAATCCCCCTCTTTGGAATAAAGCCATGGATATCTACTCCATGTGCCATACTTGTAAACGACTCTTGAAGTGTATGGAAGTGCCACAAGAGAAAAACTAAAGGGATTTTTAGGCAATGCACTTACCCACCTTGAGAGTGGCAAGTGAAACAATCCCTTAGCCCGACCTAACGCTTTTGATCTGTCCCTATGTCTAGACGGTGCCCATAGAGTGGGCTATGACATTGTAACAATTTTTGGTCTACGACCAACTGATGATCGAAGTGATGAATTATTTATTATCCTCTTTAGTTTCACTTGTAAATTATATAATTGATCAAGTTATCTTGTCTCTTTTGAACGACATGGTGATAAATATTATGTCTCTTTATTGTGCTACAGGGTTAAGTTATCATGTCTATTTCTTTGAAGATTTGAAAGTGATAATCTATTAACTTTACAACAAATCTCTCTTCTGATAACATGTTCGCTTGATTGATAGATATGGAAAAAGAACTTAACCACACTAAAGTACATGCCATCTACAAAGAAGAGAGAGAGTGTTATGGCCAGGAGAAAGATCTTGAAGCTATTGCACGGATCGAAGAGGACGAGTCCGGGTTGCGAGGCGAGTCTCTCAGCCTTAAAGAGTGCAGGAAGCTGTGTCTAAGCCATATTGTGTTCCAATATTTATTTTGAATCAGCGGCAATGCCAAGGAATCAGCTCCTGTACAGTTATCAGATTTGCAGCACAAAGGGCTAGCACAAGTGTTGCTACAAAGATTTATACGTCAAGAGAGAGTTAGCCAAACAACAACCAAATGGAAATCTACTTTATACAACAATGCTATGTTCACAACATCCTTCGAAGACGTGTGGATTGGTCAGACCGCCCAAAGAACTTTGGCGTTGGACATGATCGGATTGCAGAGAAAGTGGCTGCAAGTCACTCCAATAATCCATTGCCTTCACATAAACGGCCCATAGTTATGCTTCCCAAAGAATCAGAGACACTCGTTGCATTGGCAAGCCAAGGGAAGATCTTGCAAGCCAAGGAGAGACACTTGATATTTTGCACGGCAGAATCCTTGAGCTCGAGATAGAGCTATCAGAGGCCCAAGCTGTTAGAAGCCAGACACACCTTATGGAAACTGACTACTTGGTAGATTATCATTTTTTGTAATTATTCATTTATTGAGAAAACTCGACATTTCACCTTGTAAATATTGGGGCTTATAGAAGTTTTCAGATTGTATCCCAGTTTTGACAGTTAGATTGAGTAGATGGTTGATTTGGAACTTTAGGGTTTGAGAATTGTAAGGTATATATACCACTTTTTGACCTTAATGAAGGACCTTTTGTCATTTTTAAAAAGTTTTGAAGTCTGTGAGTGAGCGTACTGTGTACGAGAGAGAGTGTGAGCTTCATCTTGACGCTATGTGTGCATCGATGGTCGGAATCGAGTGCGGAGAAGTGCAGCGTGTTGCCCCCGACGAGAGCTACGTGCCGATACCTACATTGCGCGCGTACGGTCCGGTTTTGCGAGCTCCACCTACAAGCTTCATCGGATGATTCAATGAGCATACGTCGTCTAATTTTGCATTGCAACATATCCACGCGTTCAGATTGAGTAGAGCTACACATTAGGTACTTTAGATTTTGGAAACGAAGACCTGCAAATTTCGGCGAGACATCCTACGTGATTTTGCACCGTGTGTTTTGGGTTGGGGTTTTGCTTCATAGACCTTAGGGAGAGCGACCTATTGGTGTTAGTAGGGTCTCCTTCAAGTTCTGTGGTGTTTTGAGATTGTTTGATGGGTGTTCGGCTCTAGAAAGCGTTGTAGGAAGTTTCCTCTTATGCACTCTTGTAGGCTGTGACTTAGACATTGGGTAGAGACCTCTGTAGGAATTAGTTAGGAGTTGGTCGAGTATAGTTTGACACCCTATGCTTGCTTCCACGCGCCTGTGGGTTGAGCTTCATCCTTAGCTGACAAATCTTGTTAGATGAGTTCTCGCTGTGCTGACATTCGTCGTGGCGTATCCGTCCAACATTGGCGCCGCTGCCAGGGACGAAAACCTTAGGTAGGTGACCGAGACTAGTCCTTGAGGATAGGGATTTTTGGCTTGCCAAGAGTCTTGTTTTACATTTAGATAGGACCAGAGGGTGGAGGACTCTCTAGGTCTTAGAGGGAGTCTAGGAAGCGTGTGTCTAGACTAGATTCTTCGACTTAGGTAGATTTAGGTAGACTGAGATAGTTTTAGGTATTAGTTGAGTTCTTGAGTAGGAGTTGGAGTGGTAGAAGCGGTGAGAGGAGAGCTTGAGAGTGCGGAGATGCCAGAGAGCAACCAAAACACCATTATCACCATTTCACATGATGAGTAGGAGTAGAGTAAGTAGGAAATCATGTTTCAGGATCTAGAGCACTTCATGCATGTATACTTGCTTGGTAAATTCATCACAAATTGTAAAAGATGAAAAAGTGTGTTTAAAAGCTGAAGTGAAGTCCAAAAGTTGGGGACTTTTGAAATCCAAACCAAAATCTAAGCATACCACTGGGTTGCTGACATCAAAGGGAAGCTGTGGGTCAAATCTGGGGTCAAACAGGCCAAAAAGACATACTACACGTAGGATGTCTTCTGTGTGATTTTGCACTCCAAACCTAATTTTGAGCATATCAAAGTGATCAGCACCTCAAGGGGGGCATGTGCTTTGAATTTGAAGCCATTCTGATGAAAAAGACATCCTACGCGTAGGATGTCTAAAGCAAGAAATTGAAGCCAGATACTGACGGTGGGCATAGCAAGGTGTTGTATAGCCTAAGGCAAGCCTCCTAGTCAATTTTGGTCCAAATTGGAGTTCATTAGCCTGATCAAGACCAGAAATAGGCTGTCGGAACAGATTTCTGATCCATTGACTAGCTTATAGGTGTCCAAATCAAAAAGTAAAAACAACTGTGGACTCAACACATCAAGGAGAATCCATAGTGCAAAAATCCAGGCAAAACAGAGCAGGATACATCCTACGCGTAGGATGTCTACTGGATTCTACTGAGGAGAAAATTTGACTGGGCTTAGACAGTGAGGTTCCATTTGGCTTAAGGGATCCAGAACTTCTTTCAGAAGTGAATTTGGACCTTGTTTTTCCATTTGACGGAGCAAAGATTGAATTCAGACTTTTTCATGTAAATTGACCAACATTCGAGGGAAGTACAGTTCCAGATTAGCAGACCTAATCCAGAACATTAGCAGTGTACAAAATACAGTAGTGGTTGAGATTTACTCTCCAATTATACCAATCATTACTAAGATAACCTCTAGTAGTTAAATGATTTGATTCGATTGTCGAAATTAAACGCTTGTGTACATGTATATTCAGCAGCAAAGAAAGAAGTTGTGCAGAGACTGATCCTTTGCCAGGTGAGTGGTTGGATTTGTGATAAATTGCATTGATAAGTTTGATGAATTTAAGATCAGGAAGATACATTTTTAGAGACCAGAAGGTGGCAGGTGACCAAGGTAGCTTAGTGTCCACCGAGGAGAGTGTAACTCAGGCAAGGCTAGATCGACTAGCACTGATTATTGAGGAAGGTAGTGATACTGACACTTCGTCATACAAATATTTCTTCATGATGGGTAGTTAACAGCCAGGAGGTTTCACCCATGATGGACCAATGCCAGGAGGAAGCACCTCCCTAAATCCTTTGAATGATTCTAAGCTCACTGTGATCTTCTTAGAAGGAAAAAACTCGAGGGGAGCCCTAGTCTATTCTGACTATCGAGGACGCAAGTGCATTTGTATTGAAGAAAGGTCAGCTCAGAGATTGGAGATAATTCGAGTCTATGATAATGGAGATAGATTCCGAGACGAAAAGGGGAACCACTATCTGATAGTTATTAACCCTGAAGATTACAACAGATATGGAGATAGATCGACCTGGAGCAATTTTTATGTATGGTAAGAAAACAACCAGGGTTTCAATTTTTATGTATGGTAAGAAAACAACCAGGGTTTCAATTTTTATGTATAGTTGCTTAACCGAATTAAGCAAAGACAAGGTTCTTACTTATTCTCTTATGAAGCTGCTATGGGGAAGGATATAGTTTTTGTTGATAGATACGGGCGAGAATACCAATGTATTCTCCCAGAGGAGGTAGAAAAGGCAACAGTTCCAAGAGCATCAACATATGCCCCAGAAAAAGTGCCAAGAGCCACCTATCCCCCTAGCAAGTCGACAAATCCCTTTTCAGAGGAGTATGACGCTACCTCTCATTCTACCCGACCTCAGACATTCAACAATCAAAACCAACCAGCAACTCAGCCATCATTGCAGGCATGGCTTCGACAGAGTGCAACATTGGAACAAGACCAAAGTGGAGATGGTTATCAAGCCTCACGAGGGCTAAGGGATTTGCAAGAACCACCACTCTATTCAAGGTATCAAGGAGAGAGTAATCCAAAGACTCAAGGGTCAACAGAGCCTGGAAGACCACCCATAGAACGAGTTCGAAGAGATGAACCATCTCCGGCAAGAGATGTTAGAAATTATGGCTTAGGAGAACCACTGGGAGAGGAACCAGCCTACTACAGAAGACCAGAGGAGGTATACGCGGAGATCCAATGATGAGGTTTGTAGACCATCGTAGAATTAGACCTTCTCAAGTGCAAAAATTGGTGAACAAGAAATACACAGGAAACAGAGATCCAAGAGATCATGTAGCAGCCTTTGTGCGCGTAACTAGAGCTGAAGAGGTGTTAGACTTCCCTACCCAATTAGAGCTGAAGATGTGTTAGACTTCCCTACCCAATTTGCAGGGTTTGGACTTACCCTAGAGGATGACGCTGCTACTTGGTTTGACTCTGTAGAGCATAGAGACTTTGAGTCTATGGAGGAAGTGTTTGACAAGTTTATCGAGGAATTCTCACAAAGGGGGATAGCTCATAATACCGTCTCACAAATCCATAAATTCAAACAAAAAGATGAGGAAATCTGTACGAAAGGCAGCCCTAAGACTTAAAAGATATGTTAAGTTCTGTCCTGTGGAAGAACTACCAACTCAGTCCAGACTCATGCTTATATTCATCCAAGGACTAAGGAATGCGGATCTCCAGAAGGACTTACATATGAAGAGGAGCACGACGTTGAATGAGTTGACCAAGGAGGCTCTTTACCTTGTGGACAATTGTGCGGTCTACAAAGAGGGGGAGTTCAAGACCTTGACGATGATTCATCTTCACAGAAAAGTGGAAGCAAGTCTTCTAAGACAAAACCGAAAGGAGAAGTAGCTGTAAAACAAGAGCAGATTGTAGAGGAAGTGCTCAAAAAGATTAACTTGTACGCCAAACCCCAGGCTAAACAGCCCAAGTGGTGTGCTATTGAACAAAAATGGACAAACCATGGGACAGAGGAATTTTATTATAACAAGGGATATGTGAGAGAGAGACCTTACGCTTCCCAAGCTCAGGTAGCTTCTCCTCAAGTTCCACCAATGCCTAGGTATCAAGCAGGAAACCTACCAGGACTTGTAGGTGTAGAAAGACCACAACCAGTGTTGGGGCAACAACCACGCTTACCAGGATTATGACCAGTCGGTATACGATACACACCAACCGGAGAAGGCTTTGGTGCCTATGCATGCATATTATGAAGATCCCAATCGATATGTGGCAAACTCTGTCTATTATCCACCGGAAGAACCCTCGACACCAGAACCATGGAGCATGATAGGAAGTACAGGACCACCAATAGCTGCACAGGCAGGAGGAGAAGGAAGATATAGCTTAGATGAACGAACATTGTTGTTCATAGCCAACGGAGGTATGGGAGGACAGAGACATGCATACCAACAAAGAGGAGCTCAAGGAGCACCTCAACAACCCAAGGGACCCTGCTACAAGTGTGGTGGAGACCATTGGCTAAGAGATTGTCCTCATGATGAAATCATTAGAGTCAACGCATATTGCACCGAGTGTGGAGTTACTCATTTGATTCCTGATTGCCCTAAAAACCCGAGCAAAGGAGCAAAAACTACCTTGAACATGCTAGAAATAGTACCTTCCAGTGAAGGGTCAAAAAACGAAACAATCATACCAATTCAGGCGGTGACACGAGCCCAAGCTCAAAGAATGATGAACGAACCCATAATTGAAGAGCCAAAAACCGATGCCCCAAGTTCAGAAACAAAAAATCAGAGAAGCACTAGGAAAGCTAGAAAGGCGCGTATGAAAGCAAGAAAGAACGAGAGCAAACAACTCTATCCAAGGAGTTAAAACACACAAAGGATAGACTAGAGTGGTTAGAGGATCTAGCTAGCCTAAGCTCATAGCCTAAGCTCACACACCATGGCAACCATAGCACCCAGGGAAATAGCAGAGCCCAAAAGTGCAGGATCAGGAGGATCAGTACTGGCAGACAAGGTAAATGAGCAGTCGGATGCACTTCTAAAAGCTTATGAAGCCAGACTCAAAAAGAACCAAACCCAGGAGCAAAGATGGATGACTTATCCATATGCTAAAATAGAAAAACAAAGGTTGGAAATGTGTAGAAAGATGATTGAAACAGCTCAATCATTGACGGAAGACACGCTTGGTAAACCTGCAAATTGGCATGAAGTACCAGATCCAACCCCTATCCAACCAACTTTAGAGGAACAAGTAGAAATGAAGGAAAGACTCACGAATGCCTATGAGTCCAGATGAGAGCCTATCATAGTGCCAAATACAACAGATGAGGCAAGTGACGGATTCCAGCCTAAAACATTGACAAAAATGGGTAAGGACTATAACAGTTTAGATGATCTGTGGAAGAAAATCCGTGAGGCCAACGAGGCTAACAGGGTGAGTAACCACATGAATAGCACGAGAAAATAGAAGAATGAAATCTTACCTCCTATTGAAGAATTTGAGGCAAGGTCGCAAACGAACTTTGATATACATTCACAAGGGGGAGACCAGGGATCAATTAGTTCGGGGCACAGCCAACCAGACTCGCTGAAAACTCTACCCTCTTACCTAGGAGAGTATGAAGCCAATTCTGAAGTGAGAGCAATCCCATCTCAAAGACTTTTTTCTAACAAAGTGATGGATTCACAAGGATTGATTGAGTTATTGTCCACCCCGGTAGCATGGACAATCACATTAGCCGAACTCCTAAGATCACGACCAAACATGTGGACCACAGTAGGTAAATGCCTAGAAAAATTTGGAGTGAAAGACCCCACCTCGAAGCTTCAGGATGGGATCAGATAATTGGACAGGCCTCAACTAAACACTAGGCCAGTACCATTAAACAAGGTTGGAGAGTATTGCGAAGGACAAGATGGAAACACGACGCTACCGATAGAATTCCAAGGAGTAGTTTCCAAAGCTATTCTTGACAGTGGAGCGGGAGTTGCTATCGCCACCAAGGAAATCTGGAAAAAATGGGAAAAACCAACTTTAAGAGCTACCAGAATGAAATTGCAATTGGCAGATGGGTTCATGGAGAAGCCTCTAGGACTCTTAGAAAAAGTGATTGTCACTTCGTGAAGAATCGAATATGAGCATACATTTGCAATAGTCAATTTCGACAAAAAGAACAATTATGAGATCATCTTGGGAAGACCATTCATGCGACAATTGAAGATCGTCCAAGATTGGGGTTACGACCACATATACCTCAGACATGGAGCGACAACAACTAAAATACACCTGAAAGACCATAGTTACAAGGATGTGAACCAGACACCAGTGAAAGAATTTGATTCAACTACATTAGTAGGATTGGAACGCCCAGCATGGATAGGGAAACAAAAAGAGCTATGGATGTGTGGAGCTTCACATTGTGGAAGCTTAAGAAGAGAGGAATGCATCTTAGAGAGAGCAATTGAGGACAAGGAGTATATTCTGGAACCTTTCCCTGAAGATGCCTTGGAACCTCTAGAATGGGAACACATACTAGCAACGTTGGATGTCTGTACCATTACAGATAGTCCAACAACAAAATTTTGCGATAAGGATGGCTATGATGTGCTACCCTACTACATGGTAAGCATTATACTAGGAGGAGATGAGACGATAGAACCACCAGAACAAGAAGAGTTTTATAACTTCTCTGAACATCTGGAAATAAATAATGACGCAGATAATGAGTTTTCAGAAACTCAAGTGAGCGTGGGAGAAAAATAGAGAATATCATTATGATTTTGCTAATCAGCACCCTAGACGCTGTTGGGAAACAAGCAAACTAAAACACCTCTATAGCGATGTCACCCAAGAGCGTTGAAAGAGAACTAAAAGACACCAAAAGCTTTGCAAAATCCCTTTGAAACACCACAAGTCCATTAAGAGTAGACCCTTGGGAATTTACTAGCCGTCGCCCACCCAAGAGACTATGTCACATTGGAGCAAAACCTTGTCAAAGCACGGATTTACAACACACACCGACCAATGCATATGAAGACAAGGGCCTACCCTTTCACCATTGAACATCACAAAACCACAACTTCAACATCAATTCCACAATTCATAGATACATGCCCTCCGAATCTGTCTACACACAATTTGCCACTAGGCTGCCATAGCCATAACCCTGCAGAGAACTAGTCGTAACCTGATGAGCACAACTCCAATTGGGGCACTTTAAAGCTTGAGAGAAAGATTGAAAAATGACTGGAGATAAAGCTGAAGATGACCAAAATTTATTCCATACACCGCCATGAGCAAAATTGACGCAAACAGAAAGCTGTCCCAGCACGACTACACGTAGAGAAGGCTAGTCGGGGCAAAAAACTGCATCCAAAAGCATCAAGAAGCCACAACGACCCAAAACCTGAAAATTTCTCGAGTTTGGCTGAAAATTTTTTAAAGTTTTTACATGAGTTTAAATTATATACAAGTCTCTCTTCAAAAAACTCACTCACGGGCACTTACAGTGGCCCGACAACTGTCACTAGACTAGCGGCTTGCAATGCATGTACATGTGCTTGCTAAAGCAAGCTAAAAAACCGACAAAAAGAAATCCCACACACCCTTTTGAAATCGGGCATCATGTCCGTATATACAAATTTACAAAAAACGGGGTGTCAAAAATGCGCCCAACATAGTTTGCCAACCCCCCAGTCTGCTAGAGCATTCATGCTCAGCAGTAGCATAAGCATATTGTCCACCCGGATCAAAGGGACATACAACATAAGCACAAAATGCATGAAAATACACCAACCATATCAATTCTCCAACTTCCAATATCAAAGCATAAACCATATGTAGAATCCAAATCCTCATTAAGCATAAAGTACTCTCAATAGATACCACATAGAGACACCCTTTCATTGCTATAGCATGCAAGGAATCCTTTAACATCTCATCCAAAAAGTCTTCAACTTTAACATCAGACATTTTCATATCCTCATGCATATCCATCTCATTCTCCCCACTCTTCATGAAGCTTCTATCCAATTCAACCGTATCATGCTTGATAGGGAAGACATCTTCTACACATAACTTCCTATGCTCATCATAAGGATCAAGCAAGGAAGCATCAACCATCTCATCATTAGGCATCCATATTAAATTTTTATGGCTTTCCACATGCTCAAAAACCTCCAAATTCTCCTTCTTGATCAAGGCATGGCTACATACATCATCATAGATGCAAACGCGAGAGTCCTCATGGAAAATCTCCTCATTAGCAAGGTCCACAACATGCTCAATAACATCATCATTTATTGAAAAAGACTCAACAATAGCATGCATTTGAGAGAGCTCTTCATTAACATCATTCACTTGCATAAAAGTATCCTCATTAACTTGCAAATCATCCTCAACCACTTCACATAAAGGAGAGGGACACTTAACATCCACTTTAACATCACCCAAGTGCTCATCTTTCACATGGGACACATCAACAACGACATCTACAGCTTGATTCTCATCTTGATCATTCTTTAAGACTTCACTAGTTGCATCCTTTTCCTTCTTATTAACTTTCACATTGGTAGAAACATCATATTTTGCATGTGAAACACCATTGAGAGGCATAAACAGTAAGGATGGCATCATATGTACATTCTTCTCAATATCTTTCTCCTCATTAAATTCTTTTTGCTCTTTCCCAAGAGAACCATCATGATACGATATTACATTAGAGGCTTTCTTTGTATCCATATCAATCCATATAGTAACATTTGGCTCCATATCACCTTGCAATCCAAACCGCCTCACTCTCTCTAGCTTCCATTCCTTATGCTTTGCAATCGATACTGCATCCTCATATGTAAGTGGCCTCTTAAGCTCAACCTTTACCTTCAAATCAGCCCTCAAACTTTGCATAAACATACACATTTTAAGCATAAGAGGAGGAGCATCACTTCCCAAAGAAACACACCATCTTCTCCACAAGGCATTGAACTCCTTGACAAAGGCATTTACACTTTGACCATCACATTGCACAAGTATTTCAATGGAGTGCCATACATCTGTTGGGTCCTCTACCTTCTTGAAATTCTCAAGAAAATCCTTCTTTAATGCATCATAAGTCATCACCAATGGAGGTTCAGATGATTTCAGCCAAAACTCATACTCATCATACCATATTCTTGCATCCTCTTTCAAGCAAAAGAACAAAATCTTGAGCATACAGATCCAAACAACAAACAATCAAACAAAAAACTTCCAGTTGATTGCAGGACGGCTGTATCATTTAGGATCGGACCAAATTCTACAATTACGTATAAATCCAGAAGAATTCGAGTGTTACCTTGAAGAAGCTCATGTCCAGGATTGTGCATTTCATTGTTCAACAGTGAAAACACACCAGAGACTGAAACAGTTAGGGGTTTATTGGTCTATATGTAGTGCCAAAAGACCAATGGATCACGCGACATTGTTTCAGGTAAACATTGCACCTGCATGGAGTCAATATATCATTGATTTCTTAACCACCAGGACGTTTCGTGAAAACATAACAAGAGCACGGAAAAGGGCTATAGAGCTGGAGGCTCGCGACATTCAATTAATTGGGAACCAACTCTATAAGCGAGGAAAGGACAATTAACTTAGAATCTGTGCAAGTGAAAGTGAATACCTGCTGATTCTAGAACATGCACATAGAGGAATAAGTGGGAGGACATTTTTCGCGCGATAAAATGGCAAAAATTGTCTTAACCGCAGGAATATGGTGGCCTACATTGCATATGGATGCTGACGAGTTTGTAAAGTGTTGTGACACATGTCAGCGCACCAAGGTGCCGATAAAGAGAGATGAGATGCCACTACGGCCAATGATGGGAGCGAGGGCATTTGCAAAATGGGGTATTGATTTTGTGGGGCCTATTTCACCCCCTGCATATCGCACCCATACCCAATATATCATTGTGGCTATGGACTATCTCACAAAATGGGCGGAAGCCAAGGCAACACAAAAAGCAGATGCACGGACCACTGCACAATTTTTGTATGAGAATGTTTTTGTATGATACCGTTTACCAATAGAAATTGTTAGTGATTGTGGAACACATTTTCTTAATGAAGTCATTGAATATCTGCTAGAGGAATTCATGGTCATACATAGGAAATCTGCTCCATACCATCCATAGGCAAATGGACAAGCTGAGGCCACACATCAAACACTATGCACGGTTCTCACTAAAATTGTGTCAGAGTCAAGAACAGATTGGGATCAGTAGCTACTCTCAACACTATGGGCATACAGGGTAGCTTACAAAACATCGATAGGAACGACACCGTACAACATGGTGTTTGGCCTAAATGCTATATTACCCATAGAGTTTTTAATTCCAACTCTACGAGTAGTGAAATGATTAGAATGGACAGGGCATGAGCTCTCTTCAAGAATAGATGACCTTGAAAAGCTAGATGAACTCTGCTTGAGAGATGTAGCTTCGATCTATGCTAAAAAGAGAAGAGAAAAAGAGTTTTTTGACAAGCATGTACGCACGAAAGAGTTCAAAATAGGTGATTATGTACTTGTTTATACTTTGAAGCAACATGCCAAGAAACTTAAAAAGCGAGGGATGGGACCCTTTGTGATTAGTGATCTATCACAAAGCGTAGTTGTCAAGCTTGCTACATTAGCAGGTGAAGAAATGCCAAATTGGATTAGTGGATGTAGATTGAAGAAATATCATTTAACACTAACACAGGATATGCTTCAACAAATCCATCAAGGAAAACAACAAATGAAGGAGAAACAGAGAGTATGAGAAGAAGCTCAAGCAGAAGCAAAAGAACGCATTGCAAAACGAAGACTTCTGCGACAACAACAACAAAGTGGAGCACCATTGCGAATCAATGCCATTCGACTAATGAAGTTGGATGAAGACACAGTGGAGCCAATAATTGTAGTCAAAGTGGGTAGCAATCAAGTTGAATTGACGGCATTGCTTGATTCTAGAGCTCAAGCAAATTTGATCTCTTACAGATTATACCAACAGCTCAAGTCCACAGGTCAACTTCATCCTACTCCTCAAGTGCTGGAAAGTAGTACATCACACTCGTTGAAAACATTGGGCTGGACTATATTGCATGTACAAGTACATCAATATATTTACCCGCACAAATTTTATGTAGTCGAGAATGACAGCACACAACACCCAATGTTGTTGGGACAACCTTGGCAAAAAAAGTACAATGTGCAGATAGATTGGAATGCGAATGCAATCAAAATTCAGCATGCACAAGAACAACAGGTAATAGCCTTTGCTAAACAATACCGGAATAATTATCTGCCAGCAATGCACTCACTGCAAAAAGAGCCAAAAGCTAGAGTGCCACCAAAGAACAACATGATACCCAAGGCTAACAAACAGGTAAAAGCCAACCATGCTAACTACATACATACAAAGTCATCGACCGAAGGGCAAAGATCTAGGTTACCAAAACAAGGGAAACACGTATGGATGCAGAAGGATAGAAATGACATGGCAGACCAAACACAATACAACGGAAGAATTCAACCGAAGCAGATAGTTCAATCAAAAACCAAGGGCATAAAACAGATATGGATCCCAAAGAAAATGCTTATCAATAACCCAAATCTTACTCGCATTTGGATACCAAAACAAAAGCAAAAGGAACTCCCTTCAGTACAAGCAACATCGGAAGGCAGACAACTGCATTTGCAACTGGAAAACAGACTTATGTGGATGCCAATAAGCAACAAAACACTGGAAACCAAGGAAGTAACAAGAAACCTACAAAAACCGGCAAAGACAAGCTACCAATGGAAAGCAAAAGAGATACGGGCTACGGCCATTCCGGCCAAGTCAATTCTCTCCAAAGAGACAACTACGGCCCTATCAACAGTAGCGGCAAAGCGACTGCCTTTTGCAAGAAAGACTATTAAATAGAGAGCAGTAGAGTTACAGCTCTTAGTTGCAAAGAAAACAGGAAACCTCGACGACGAATGCCAATAAGCATCTTGCTTATACCCTCCTCTTGCACAACATTAATTTTTCCATGCATTGACCGAGTATGCATAAAATAGGGCCACAATAATCGGCCAAGCATTAGCACAAATTTTTCAACCTATGCATGGCACATACTCCAAGGCAATACCTTGTCGTCCGGGAGGACTCCGACTAGGAGGGGGGGGGGGAGGCATTCTCAAATGTGGAACCAATAGCGGAAAGAGCAAAAAAGGGCATGATTTTTGATTATTTTTAAGGGTTGTTGTTTGATTGCAAAATTTTTTGGACTAACCCAAGTACATATGCCCTTATAGAGCATGTATCTATAGGTATATGGGGCCAAACGCCGAATCAAGCCCCTAGATGTGTGTATATAAGTAGAAATAACCACTTTTCGAGCAAAATATTGGTAAAACAGAGAAATCCGGCCATAAAAATTGCATGTGAGTGTATATAATGTTTTGCGGTGATGTTTTTGATTCATTATGATTTTTGGGGATTTTTTGGGTTTGATTTGCTATTTTCTTTTTAAGTTTGCTAATTTTCGGCAGAAAAACTTCAAAAATACAAAAAGCAGCTGAAAAACGGTCATAATGAAAAATGAAATAAAATGGGGATGATCAATGACTATAGGACAACCTATGATATAGTGGGGGTGCAATTATGAGACTGGACGGAAAGCGTGTTTTGGCCAGATTTTGACCGAAATGCCAAATTTCTGGTAAACAAGGCAAATGGAGTCCAAATCAAGAAATTTTTGAGCCTAAACCTCATCTCGCAAGAAGTTGGGAGCACATGTCAAATTTCATGAAAAGTGGTTCGGGGACCTCCATTATAAGATTTTTTCACCTCATTTTTAGCTCATTTTCACTATTGACCTTAGAGAGAGAGCTTCTGCCACCTAGAGCGAGTGGAACTTCCAGCAGCTTCTACGACGCGCATGACTACCCGACGGGCTTCAGACATGAGAGGTAGGCTCACCACCTTGAGCTTTTCCTGCATGTTTGTTGTTTTGTCGCGGAAACTAGCGTAGGGTTCACACAGAAAGCGGGTAGTAGAGACCTACAAGTAGAAGCGGCCACCTAACGGCTAACCCAAAAGCAACGAGACTTCATCGGCAGCTTACCCTAGCATACGAGACCAGTCTTGGATATCCAAAGGCAGTAGAAAACCATTGGGAAAAACCCTAATTCCTAGAATCCCGCAAGAGGACACCAAATGGGAAATCGGCGGAAAGGCGTCCAAATGCTACCAAAATTCATGGGTAGGAGCATCTCGACATGCTCGACAAGTCTATGTAGCCCACATGACCAAAAGGTGACCCGAAGCGGCACTAAACTTCAGAAACGGCATCAGACACACAAAGCGTCAAATAGCTCTCGCGACCAAACCACCAAACTTCACGAGCGGATTCCCTAGACCATCAACAACCAAATCCTATGGTGGTAGACCACCACAAATCATCGAAGACTTGTAAACGCAACCACGGGTGCTTCTAGAGCGACAAATTGCCAAATGGGGCTCTGGTGAAGCCAAAGTCGACAAAAACCATACGGCAAGGATCCCCAAGGGATTGGGAAGCTATGAAGACCAATATCAAGAAATTTCATGGCCGAAAAGCACTCCAAAAGTTAGAAAACGGCTCGGAGGCTCTGAAATCCACACAGGGAGTTACTTTCTATCCATTTGACTTTTTGTTGAATTAGGCTTAAAAGGGACCCAGGAGGACTAAGGGCAGGCACTAGTGACAGATTCCATGAAAAAATCATCAGGAGACATCCTACACGTAGGATGTCTCAAGGGAATTTCTGGGCACAGAACCCAAAATTTTTCATCACACACATTTTCTGAATAGCCTTTACATACTAGCCACCAAGTTTCATCCCATTTGGACCAACATTGACCTCTTATGCATGAAAAAACGCAAAGTTAGGGCATAGAGGCAATAATGGGCCATAGACCTACCAAATCTTGTCCAAATCACATGAAACTTGCACAACACATTCATGAACACCTAGCCAACCAATCTGTGGTCACCTGCAAAAATTGATGCAGTCGATATCCTACGCGTAGGATGTCTATTTGAAATTTTTGGCCTACAAGGGGTATTTTTACATTCCAGATCTTTTCTTTCATCTTCAAGAGCTCATATACCAAGTTTGAATCCATTCTAATCATTTTTGACTCCCAACACTTTCAAGATACACTTTTTGAGCCCAAAAACACTACCTAGGGTCTTACCAACATCAATTCTTGACCAAATCAAAATCCAAAAGCATGGCCATGTTCCACATGCCAAGGACTACCCACAGAACAAATCCCAAGCCATTTTGATGAAATAGACATCCTACGCGTAGGATGTCTCCAGCATATTTTTGACCTTCTGTGCAAAGAGTGACATCATGGGAGCCAATACCATGGTGCAATGAGCCCATATATCAATTTTCAACCCATTTGGACATCACTTGCTACCTTTTGTGAACTTTCTACCCAATTTGCGGCCTAAAGCTTGAATCAGCCTAAAAATCCACTTTTTGATGCCCAAACCCAAATCCAACACATAGCCATGTTGTACAGGCCAAGGACCACCAGCATGTCAAGTATCACCCAAATCTGATGAAAAAGACATCCTACGCGTAGGATGTCTAAATGAAAATCTTTGGCCAGAATTACACTGTGAGCACATGCACAATTTCACAAGTTCCTTTTAAGTTTTTTTTTTCAATTTTCAAGTAATTTGGATAGATAAAACTCAGTTTCTCAGCTGATATGGAAAAAACGCTATCTTCGGACTACTGAGTGCAACAGGATCTATGGTAGCCGCAAAGTCACCGGCAAAGAAGAAAAGGATGACCATGAAAGATTACCTAGAAGAGGTAGAGCCCTTCGTCATACCAGAAGGAACTCTAAAGCCAACAAGCACATGGATCCAAGAAGATCTGCTAGAGTCCAATGATCTAAAGATTTACCAAGGCGTGTCCAAAGACACCGAAGGAAACGCGATAGAGCTACCAATGCTACCGCGCGAACTCAATGAGTTCGTCAGAAGCAAGATGGCAGAGTATTTGGAGAAGATTGATCTCGACAATTACTTTGAAGCGGTGCCGGCAATTATTGACATAAAAAGAGTATGGAATTTGTGACAACAATAAAAGAAGATGGAGTGGCCCAAGTTACAGATCTGCAGGGCAAGCCAGGCACTGAGATTCTAATCACAGAAAGGGTAGTGGCAGTTGCACTAGACCTCTCCAACAAGGGGGATAGTGTAACCAAAAGAAGAGAAGAAGTAAAGGTGTACACTGAAAAGAAAGCCAACTATACCTTTGAAGATATTGCCAACCCCAAAGTGGCAATCATGAGTCAGCTATACAATCAATATTTCCATATGTGTACAAAGCGGCCACAAAAGTACAGGATTCCGCTTGCAGCAATTGCCACAACATTTACCTGGGCAATGCAGAAAAGCACGCCGAAGATCATCAATTATGCAGCTTATGTACATGATAATCTGGTGAAGATGGGCAACAAGAACCCCACATACATCGTGCCGGGTGAGCTAATCACGAAGGTGATTTATGGGGCATTGCACGCCAAGGGAAGATGGCCCGACCCTCCATCACAAAATGACTGACTGAGGCTCAAATAAGATAAGGAAGACGAACAGCCCAAAGCACCAAGGGTAGCAGCCCATTTGAAACGCCGGTTAGAAACCGTGCAAGAAGAGCAGCCACAGCTGAAGAAGGGAAAGAAAGAATCTTCCCAAGTGCCAGTAAAGGAGACAAAATCACAAAAAGCGGCACGTCTAGAGTGGCTGATGGAAAGCTTCAGGGCAGAAAGAGTCCAAAAACAAGATTTAGACGAGCTATGTAAGCCGTCCCTAGAAGCAATGTCGGGATCATCCCGAAGGGTGCACAGAGACAGATTCGATGATTACATTAAGAATTTTGAGATTCTTGATGCCACAACAGAGAATATCCCACATGTACCCTTTATAGAAGAGGAAGTGGAGCAAGTCCGACAGAAACTGCTAGAAGAGTAGGAAGGCCAAGAGAGAGAAAGGAAGACAAAGGCTGACAGAGATTTCAAGAAAAAGCCGACAACTCCACCGGCCAGCCTTGAATCCAACCCACCGCCCTCACCACCTCCTCGTAGCCCTCCACAAGAAGAGAAAGAGGAGCAAGACAAATGAGAAGACCAAGAAGAGTCCAAGCAAGAACAAATCCAGGAGCAAGAACCAAAGGAAGAGGCTAAGCCTAAAAGTAAGCAGCCAGAGCCAAATGAATCATACAACACATTTCTAGACCTGCTAGCTGCCGGATACACAAAAGAAGAGGCTACCACAATCGCATTCGACTTGGCAAGCATGGGGCCCAAAGAGCCAATGCAAAGCCTACGGTTAGTAGAGCTAAAGGAGATGGCCACTGATACAGTGGACCTACACCCACCCACCAATGATTGGGATGTGGTGATGACAAAGCTCACCGGGCTAAGAGCATAGTCAATGGCCTCAGAAAGTGAAATGGCAACTCTCAAAGCCACTGAAGTGCAGATAAAGCTGGAAGTTGACACTTTACAAAAACAAAGCCAAAGGCAGATAGAGAGAGAAGCAGAGCTGCAAGTCAGTCTGGCAAAGGCATTGCAAAGATGCCAAGAAATGGAAAGAGAAAATCAGGTAGCAGCTCAAAGACTGCAAGGAGCTAAAGAGGAGTATAGACAACTCAGCAAGTCATTGACAGATGCAGAGAGGGAAAGGGATAACCTAACCCTACAACTTGCTGAGGAGTCCAAGGAAGTTGAGGCCATGCGAAATGCCAAAGAAAAGGCATAAATAGACCAGGAGGCTAGCCAGGATGAGGTCCTTGAGCTCAAGGACCAGCTTAAAGTTAAAGATCAAACCATCCAGCGGCTACGGGCATCTCCTGCCAGAGTCAGAGCTACTAGCTCGACTCACACCACTACAGAAAGCCAGATCTATGAAGAACATATGAAAGAGCTTCAGAAAGAGTTGACTTTAGAGAAAAAGCAAAGGTTGATGATGGCGGAAGGGTCGGTGGTTATGCAAACACTCATGGAAGAAGAGCAGAAAGCAATGCAAGATGAGCTAGAAATTATCAAGAGAAAGCTCGAGGAGGAGGAGAAGATAAATGCCGAGTTGAACGACCTCCTCGTGAACATGGGAGAAGAAGCTGAAGCAGAGAAATAGATACTCCTAAAGCAGATAGAAGAGCTAAGAGGACAGCAGGCAGAAGAGCAGGTAGGCACAGGGCCGACAGCCATGGAAGGCATAGACCTAGAGAATGTGGCAGATCCTGTGGACACACCCATGCAAGAGGAAATCCTAGTAGGACCCTCTCAAGAGCCACAAGATCTGACACAAGAAGAGGAAGAGAAGCTGCGCAAGGCCATAGAGGCAGAAATCAGAGAAATGGCCAAGGAAGCCTTGGAATGAGAGCAGAGGGTTTTTAAATCCATGACCATTCAGAAGATTGACGCTAGCAACCTCCGGCGTGAATGGCTACAGTCCTCTCTCCCATATCCTTTGCTAAAGTATGAAGCCGCCACCATCAACAAGAGGATCAGAGAAGAGCCTACATTGCCACTCTACACAGCAGATATCTCCCAGCCTGAAGGGGCCAAGTTGATAGTCGACTCCCAGCCCAGGTGGAGAAAGGCATGGCAGACGAAGTATCCACAGTACCTAATCCATTTGGTAGAGGCACCCAAAATCATCAGAGATAACCTAAGATTCTGTCCTCTACTAAGGATACGGACGTGGAAGGCCCAGGAGATACTACAAAGAAGCCAACCCAGTTGGCTGAATTATCCGAAGCTGCTAGGCTTTAAGGCAGGAGAGAGAATAAGTGTTCAATACATGGTGAAAACCCTAACGGGTGCCATCAAATTGTTCACTGGCTCGCCTAACCTTTCTTGCATAATGATGAGGAAGATCTGCAAAACCCTTTTGGCAGTCTTAGAGACGTTCAAATCGGGCCAGGTGACAGACAATATCTTCTTCTTTCAAGATACTTATAGATGTGCATATGATCTGTCTGGTCAGCCTTCCAAGGAGGTGATACATGCATTGTATCAAAGGATAATGTTTTTGCCATCCTATCACCTCCACGCCTTTGAAGAAGCGTTCTACACCGGCTTCTTCACCATCAACACTGTTATATTTGGCCCAACACTGTTGGATTTACATGCAAGATACGAGTCGTTGCTCAAGATGCGCGAAACCATAAGATGAAGAAGCAGTTCAACAGCCATGTCGGGGACGACATGAGCAAGGAGGGGGGGAGTGTTAGAAGCTGGACACACCCTACAGAAACTGACTACTCGGCAGATTATCATTTTTTGTAATTATTCATTTATTGAGAAAACTTGACATTTCACCTTGTAAATATTGGGGCTTACAGAAGTTTCCACATTGTATCCCAGTTTTGACAGTTAGATTGAGTAGATGGTTGATTTGGAACTTTAGGGTTTGAGAATTGTAAGGTATATATACCACTTTTTGACCTTAATGAAGGACCTTTTGTCATTTTTAAAAAGTTTTGAAGTCTATGAGTGAGCGTACTGTGTACAAGAGAGAGTGTGAGCTTCATCTTGACGCTACGTGTGCACCGGTGGTCGGAATTGAGTGTGAAGAAGTGCAGCGTGCTGTCTCCGATGAGAGCTACGTGCCGATACCTACCTTGTGCGCGTACGGTCCGATTTTGCGAGCTCCACCTACAAGATTCATTGGATGATTCGGTGAGCATATGTGGTCCAATTTTGCATTGTAGCATATCCACGCGTTCACATTGAGTAGAGCTACACATTAGGAATTTTAGATTTCGAAAACTAAGACCTGCAAATTTCGGCCAGACATTCTACGTGATTTTTCACTGGGTGTTTTGGGTTGGGGTTTTGGTTCATAGACCTTAGGGAGAGCAACCTATTGGTGTTAGTAGGGTCTCCTTCAAGTTCTGTGGTGTTTCAAGATTGTTTGATGGGTGTTCGGCTCTAGAAAGAGTTGTAGGAAGTTTCCTCTTATGCACTCTTGTAGGCTGTGACTTAGACATTGGGTAGAGACCTCTGTAGGAATTAGTTAGGAGTAGGTCGACACCCTATGCTTGCTTCCACGCGCCTGCGGGTCGAGCTTCGTCCTAGCTGACAAATCTTGTTAGGTGAGTTCTCGCTGTGCTGACGTCCGTCGCGGAGTATCCGTCCAACACAAGCCAAGCTGCAACAATATGCAACACTCTATGGACCATTTCCAAGTCAGATTGGTCCATCGGAGCAAGGACCTCCAGGCCCATCTCCTACACCTGAAAGTGTTGAGTTCAACATAAATGAACTACTCAATGAGCTGACACAATCTTTGGGTTAAGCAGTTCACTCACTTTACCCCTATCTATTTTGGCAAAGGGCTATAGTTTTTGTAATCACAGTTCATTGTTTATCCCCTCAGCAGGGCATTTTTGTGTTCTCAAAATGAAACAAATTGTATTGTATTGTATCTAACTGTAAATATGACTCTTATTGCAAAAGTAACTTGAGAGAGAGAGAGAGAGAGAGAGAGAGAGAGAGAGAGAAAGAGAGGTGAACATGTTGTAGTGTAAAATGGCAATGTGTCATAATTTTCACATACTCACATCGAGCAGAACTTATAGACCTTAAGGAATACATCTTCATCTCCATCAAACACACCAATCATATCATCTCTTTCATCTATATCGGAGCATTCTGAAGCTATCTCCCATTCCATATCATCATCATCGTCTATTTCCGTAGGTGTAGCTTCATGGGTTTGAAAAACACCATAGTGCTTTTGTGCTACTCTTGTCACAATGTTCACTGGCTTATGAATGAGTCTCATGTTGCAGAAAACATAAACCAAATCAGCAGCACATTGAGGATGAATCCGGTTTTTTTTCTTAGTATGCAAGTCAAAAGCCAGCCAGTTCCTCTCACTACTTCCACTTGATGTTGCAATAGATAGAACCCTAACAGTAATGTGTTCCAGATCCACTTTCTCCCCACCATACTCCTTCAACCATAGGACGCGCACTTGTGTGTGCAATGGCATCTATATGCCATGGATCCTAGAACATGCCAGTTCTATTAGCATAATCAACTCACTGATGAAAAGCAGTCTTCCCATCCTCTTGTCCTAATAGTTGCAAGCACACTGTTTTGAAGTCACTCATGACTTCTTTATTGGCCAATTGTTGATGCATTTGAAATTTAAGATCTAATACAAATGCAGCACCACGCAACGGCGTATGCAATTGCACCCATCGCTTATTGGCAGCTGTGATTATGGAAGCTTTGTCTTTTGCACCAAAGCCAGCATGCTCTCTTACTTTGCACAATGCCTCTGACATATACCAATAGACTCGGCCAAAGACAAAAGAGTCTTTGTCGACTATTCACAAAAGATCTACAAATGGTTTGGCCAGGGTGACAATTCTCTCTACATTGTGCCAAAAAACTTGCAAGTTCACGAGTTGTACACACCTTGTAGTTGCCTCTTGGTAGCTAGGATACTTGCTGAGCCATGCATCCTTGTGTCTATCAGCTACTGTTTCAATCAATGTAGGCTTCACTTCTTGCAAGGTGGCAAGAACATAATATGCAGTTGCAAACCTTGTCGCACAAAATATATACAAAGTTTTGTTGGGTGATTTTAATTAAAAAAAGCATACAAAAATTGATGCTCTCTTATAAATTTCACCACATGATTAGCATCCAATAGTGTTTGTTTTATGGTGGCCATTTTAATAGCAAATTAAGAGTATGAGTGGCACATGGCACCTAAGTAATTTTTGGGTAATTAACTTGGATAGCCCTTCCTGCAGCCTTGTAATTGAATACATTATTTGTGACAATTGCAGTCACATTATTTGATCCACCTACCTTTGCTATGGCACGCTCATATATCCTTGCTATAGATAATCACTGGTCTTCTCTTTTAAAGAGGCGTCAATGGCTTCTACGAACATAGACCCTCTAGGATTGATAAGCATTACATTGATGAGCGGCTTCTTCTGACAGTTGGTCCATCCATCCAATGCTATGGTGCAACCATATGAAGGAAAAAACTCCACCACCATGCGCTTGAGGACGGCTTCAGTACTGTCTTTCACTTTATCTAGATACTGTGTGCACATCTTATTATAATCAGGAAGCACAAACCCTTTTTTGGCAGTGCTCATTAAAGCATCTTGAAATATGGGGTTGCGCATAGCATTGAATGGTATACCACATGCCACAAAAGCTTGCATCCATTTCAAGTGCAACTCAAGTAACCATTGCTTATCTATCACTTCATATAGCATTTGGCAATTGGATGATGCTTTACTAACTTTAGTTGAGCTAGGATTTGCTGCTGCTGACATTGAAGCATGTCCGTGAAAAGGAATTGAATGGGGAGTGTGATCATTTGCTTCCGTAGGCACATGCTCTGTCCTCTCATTGGCAAAAGATATTTCAACATCCATTGGAACTTGTTTGGCATTAACACTTTTTTTTTTAGCTGCAAGAATTTTCTCTGCAATGAGAGCGTATTTTGGCAATCTAGCATGAATATCTCTTGGTGGCACTGTACACTCGAACACATTACCAGGGACTTTAAACAAATGTCTTTGATTCTGGTTGCATTTCCACTAAACTCATGGCCGTATGTTTTGCATTTCAATCAAGACGTATTCTTTTTAGCACGCAACTCATGGACGTAACTCCACTCATGTCCTTTCACCATGCTGATAGATAAATTAAAGTTGCTAGATCAGCAAATCCACTTGTTAATTTCGAGAACAAAATTACTTCAAAGAAACAAACTACACAAGCAATGCTCTATTGAAGTTATATAGTGACCAAAATCTGTCCACATTATCAACTAATCTTGTGCTACATTATCAATTAAAAATAGACAATAATAGTCTTTGCGTTCTTCAATAAACCCATGTCAATTAATTCATATATTTTGATGCACTAAATAACTTCATCACTTCAAACAAAACGTTTCAATCACATTGCACTATATAGATTCATCTAAAATGCAAGATTTTGGCTTTCACATGTTACGATAATCGATAATTTTAATCCATTGCACTATATCGATTTATCTAAAGTGCAAGCTTAAAGCTTTCACACATTATGATAATTGGTAATATTGATCAAATCTTGCAATTGGTTCTCATTGGAAATGAGAATTAATTGCAATCTTTGATGATTGCCATATCTATCTGAAGTGCGAACATGAAGTTCTCACACTCCACAGTAGATCTTTGAAAGCTTGATGCACGTGTACAATCACACAATATGATAAAAATAGAAATCCAAATAAAGATAATGTAATATCAATGTATTTGGACATGATATTCTTAAATTTTGATTCCAGTGAGAGCATAGTGTGATGGCTCTACACAAGATAAAAAAATTTCTATTTATGTTCACTTTGAGGTGAGAAAGTATCTGCATGTCAAAATCGAACTTACCTAAATAAAACTCACCTCTATTCTATTATATTTTGCTGACAGATAACCTCATGTGAGAGTACACTCTACACACAATGGTAATCTCTAAATTATATCACTAATCCACTTCCACATGTCAGTAAAGTGAACACGTAGCAAGTGATTACAAAAAAATAAACACCTTGTATGGGTGAGAGTTTAAGCTCTACACAACATACAAAGTTTACATAATTTGATTTCAAAACAAATATCAATAAAATTTTAAAAAACATTACATTATTTTATCAAATAATTTAAAAATGTAAATGTTTGTTTTTAAATTATAAACAAAGTTCTTTTTTTTTTTTGTCTCTTATTGACATGGAATACCTTTTGTGAGGAACACTAGACTCAACAAGGCACGTTGCCGCCAGTATATATACTTCTTTTTTTGATCAATACATCTTTCGATCGAATTTTTTTTTGTCCTAAATATCTTTCGATCAAAAGATAATTTGATTGAAAAATTGAAAAAATTAAACGTTGCCCGTTTTTGCTGACATGTCACCGTATAATACGCCCGTATAACATGGGATCAAGTAAAATACGCCCGTATATGATGTATTATACGTTTCCCAACGTATAATGCAAATTAGTATATATGCACTCATAAAAAACAAGTACATCCATGTGTGCTGCCGTGAGGAATAGGATATCATAAAAATTTCCATGGTGCATATAGAGGCAAATATCTCAAGCCAAGACTCCTTAGTGAGCCACTGGCAAAGAAACTAAGATAGATATTTATTAAAAAAAGAGAAATACCTTTCCCTAGGCTTGGCATTGCTGTATACTTCCATTGTTGGATCTTGTGGCCTGTCTGATTGACTGCCTAGACAATCAAAAGAACAAGTATTTTTTCCACTTAGAGCAATGAGGGACTGTCCAAACAATCACAAGTTCTTGTCTCTTTATCTCTGTCCCTCTCTTTCTTTATTGCAACACCTGAACAAGATTCTTGGTGTGACCAATCTCTCTCTCTCTCTCTCTCTCTCTCTCTCTCTCTCTCTCTCTCTCTCTCTCTCTCTCTCTCTCTCTCTCTCTCTCTCTTAACACCTGCACAAGACTCTTGGTGTCACCAATTTGCCCGGGGAGGTCACCTAATAATAATGTAACCTATCACGTGAGTTCAACAGAAGGGTATTTAAAGTTCTTGAAACTTACAGAAATATATATACAGAAGGGCATTATTTTTTCAAATTTGAAAACAACTTACAAATTTTAAAAGAAAAGGGTATATTATATTCTTAAAAAATTCACAGATAAGGGGTTTTAAAAACATGTCTTAAACGCACGTGATATGGTATTTTTACACATAGTGAACCCCCCGAGCCAATTTGTGTGTATGTGTGTGTCTGTGCTATTCTCTCTCTCTCTCTCTCTCTCTCTGTATGTGTGTGTGTGTGTGTGTGTGTGTGTGTGTGTGTGTGTCCTCCCCCCTTCCCCCCCCAAAACACGATAAAAGATTGGATTGTTGGTGCCATGCACAATATTATGCCAAATTAGGTTTCACACATGTCCACATTCTAATCATATTATACAATCAATAGAACTTGACTTACTTTTTGTGATTTGGTTTAATGTATCACATATGCTGTGTGTGTGTGTGGGGGGGGGGGGGGGGGGAGAGAGAGAGAGAGAGAGAGAGAGAGAGAGAGAGAGAGAGAGAGAGAGTAGTCCGATAGAGAGAGTGTGTTAGCAGTAAGCTAACTCGGATATTAATTTTTGGAGCTTTTACTTTAAAAACACTTATTATTTTGATGAATTGAGAATGTTGTAACTTCTACTTTCCAAATAAACAATGTAGTTGATGAGCCGGGGCTACAAGCTTTCAGATTATATCAACCTATCTTTAGTTAGAGCTCCCAGATTATTAATTTTGACCACAAAAACCTTGGTTAAAGTATAAAAGCCTTTTTTGGTAAGTATTTTATAAGTTTTGGATAATAGAAACACAGTGTGAGCTAATGGTGCTCACTTCTCCCCTTCTTGTGCTTCCTACTCCCTACCGATTGTCACATTGCAGTGTCATCTGTTGCATTGCAACCGCAGGTAAGAGATCTACGCATTGACGTAAGAATTTCATGGTAATCTGTAGCTTTTGGCGTCGCCGACCCGTGGCATAATTTCATCATAAGTAAGACTTTAAGCTTCAAAATCATAAAATAAGTAGAGGTGGGGGATATTGGGACATTATTACTAAGCATTTAGATACATTTTGGGTCGAAAAGGACTAGGTCAAAAACTCATTGCTGTTAATAATTGTGTTTTTTGCACTTGATTTAAAGTGAGATTTGAGACCATAAGCATGTGTGTTTAAGTCTTATAAACAAGTCCTAGAAGTATTGTAACGTTTGGATGTCATTTGATGTTGTAACGGTTATGATTTGTTTGTCAATTATCGACTAGCTGCTTTTGATGATTTCTGTCATTTGAGTGTAGCTTGAGTTAGATGCGAGTTGTCTGTTGTTTTCCAAGAGATTAGAAACCTCTTGTAGCCTCTATGCACTAGTTGAGTCAGCTTCGTCCCATGGATTGACAATTATATTCATGGTTCTCGCTATGTATGCAATAAGATAAGAGTGAGGTTAGACGTACACCCGTCCCACATTTGGCGCCATTGCCGGGGAACGAAGAGACCTAAACTAAGAAAAAAAATAACGTCTTGTGTAGTTTTCCTTTAACTTCCTCTAGGATCACCTAGAGTTAAAACTTTCTTTTTAAAACCGTATAGCTTAATATTGTCGTCTTTTGTCGTATAGAGGTAGCTTGGAAGTAGGTTGTACTTGCTAAGTACCTTTTAGGATTGTAGGATTAGATTAGGATTTTGAAAATGATTGGTGGATGAGACAAATCTTAAGTAAAAAACCATAAAAAACAAGAAAACGAGTGTTTGTGGACACTTTCCACAACCCCATTTTAGTAGAATCTAGGAGTAGGGTAAGTAGAATCCGAGGTGAGAACTCTGAACATTGCTCACTCCAAAAGAATCAATCGTGAGTTGTTTATGTGAAGTTGCAAAATTTTTGGTATACGGCTTGAAACAACACCAAAAGACTGTCAACCACTAAATCCACCTGGAGATTATGCTTTAAAAGTTGTTTGAACCAGTGGGTAAGCTTAAGGACGCATTTGAGGTAAATTTTCAAGAGTTTGCAAAAACTCAAATTGTTTACTTTTTCTTGATATTTTAGGCCAAATTAAGTTTTGACTTGACTCAGAGACTTAAAATAGATCATAAAAAGACTGTCCCACTGAAAAAATTGAAAAAAGTGCTCATTTTAGGCCAAAAGTAAATAATCGCAATTATTTACTTTCACCTCAAAAGTGACCAAGATTGATACCAGAGACTCTATACATGTGCACAAACATCTTTTGTAAAGGCCCATAGAATTTGAATCACCAAACTCACCAAAATGTTGGTAAAAACTGAACTCTATACTAATTGTCGAGAACTTGAGTGTACATTGGGAAAATTTGTTCAAACTCAATGAAACTTGACTCAGAGGCTTATATTGAAGTGTTAAACAAGTGTACATGCTCAGTTGACCAAAAAGATGCAAAAGTTCGCCAGAAGTAATCACGATTATTTACTTTTGTCTCATTTTTTTACTTTTTGGACCAACCAAGCTTACCACTAGTTTTAGCATGTTATATTAAGCCCACAAATTTAATTTGGTAAGATTTGGATCATTGAAGTGAAAATTATGGCCAAATTTGATAAGTCAAGATCTACTTACACAAAATTGTTGACCATGTTACCATATACATGTGGTAGTGATGTGTGTGAACACACTAGGACCGCCGGGGCATTTTTTCCCTCTTTAGGAGGTTTTTTCCCCCGTGCATTGTATATACGCCCATCACTCTAGGGCTATCTATCTTTCCATTGCACACTAAGTAACACACTCTCTATTGTGTGCCTTGAGCTTCCTTCGTCTTCTCCAAGCTGTGTGTGTTTCTCTGCAACCCTAATTCCAACAATTGGTATCAGAGCAGGTCACGTCCTCCCGGGCTTAGTCGCCAGCTGCTCCAGCACACGCCTGCTCACTTTCTCCGATTTCAGTGAGCTTTGGCAAGCTTTCGCAGGTCGACAAATATTTTGGGTGAGCTCGAAGAGCTCGGTCTGCTCAGAATTTTGATTTGGGCTCATTTCGGCCACCGTTTCCACTACGGGCAGTACTGCACAGGTTATTTCGTCATTTTGTGCAGATTTTCTGTCAGTGCCGTTTTCTGCATAACAGGTGCCTTATAGTCTTCTACGGTTTGTGCTATATAGCACAAGTTGTTCCCGCTCCATTTCTCCTATTTTCGGGCAGTTTTCACATCAGGTGCAGCATTTACCATGGCTGACAACAACAACACAGATGTGTTCAAGATGTTTGCTGCTGAGGACAGGTTGGATGGGGACAACTACCCTATGTGGGCTTATATGATGCAACACGTTCTTGTGTCAAAAGGTGTCTGGAACATTGTGCAGGGCATTGATGTACGTCCTGGTTCTGAAGATGTAGGCGATATTGAGGATGTTGCAGGTCTTGCTGCAAGGATTGCAGCTGTTAGAGTTGTTTTGCCTACAGCAGAACAAGCTCGTTGGGATGTTAAGGATGCGCAGGCTCATGCATTGATTGCGTTGTCTGTGAAGCGCACCATTATTCCTCACATCCGTTCAGCAAAATCTGCAAAACAGGCTTGGGATATTCTAGCAGGTCTTTATGCAAGCCGCAATGAGGCTAAAATTGCTTTGCTGCGTAAAGAGCTAGAGTCGAAGATTATGCATGAGGAAGATGATATGGACACTTTCCTTGCTAGTGTCAAGGATATCAATGAGCAACTCATTTCTGCAGGTGAAGTCATTTCTGACAGTTCCCTTGTGCAGACTGTTCTTGATGCCTTACCAGATTCCTACCAGACTTTTGCTAGTACTTGGAGACTGATGACCCAAGGAAATCCTGAAGTTGTCAAGTTTGATGCATTATGCACATTGCTGTTGCAAGAGTCACTTTCTAGAAAAAACAGGACTAGGCAGCGTGCAGTTGAACAGGCTTTTATTGCTTCTCAAAGAAAGGGTGGTAACAGTAATGCAGCCACTTCTTATGGTTCTGCTGCGAGTGGCAAAAATTTTGTTCCTAATGCTTCTGCTGGCAGCACTTCGTCTGGCAATTCTGGTGATAAGGGCAAAAAGAAGATGCGTTGCCATTATTGTAAAGCCAATGATCACTTGATCAAGTCGTGTCCTAAGTTGAAGGCCAAAGAGGCTAAGAAGAAAGAGGGTGGTTCCACTGCAAATGCTGGTTCCACTACAAATGCAGCCATTGTTGAGTCTTCTGTGAAAGGAGATTGTGATGCTGATGTTGATGCAGAATGGGCTTTTAGCGCAGAGTGCACTTACAATCCTGCTGTCCATGATGCATGCTTGTCAGTTGCTGCAGATTCACATGTGTGGTATTTCGACAGTGGTGCTACAAAGCACATTACCTCACATCGTGAATTGTTTACCTCTCTCGAGTCTGTCCCTCATGGGAATTCAGTCACTTGTGCCAACAACGCCTCTTATCCAGTTCAGGGAGTTGGAAAGATTGTGCTCACTGCTGCTAATGGCAGTTCCTTCACACTTGTTGATGCACTTTATGTACCTGGGATCAAGAAAAATCTCTTGTCTGTATCCGCACTTGCTAGACTTGGACTTGTAGTCAAATTTGTGGATGACAGATGTACAGTTCATGATCTCAGTTTTGGTGATGAAATTGTTGCATCTGGGCTTTTGTGCCGTGGGCTGTATAAGCTCACTTTGTATGACAAGTGTGGACAAAATTTTGCAAATGCTGTTGCAGATTCAAGGGCTATTTCAGATGCAAAACTTTGGCATGCACGTTTTGGTCATCTGAATTTTGCCAGTTTGCTGCGTTTGCAGAAATCTGATATGGTTGCTTCTTTGCCGCCTCTTGAAGCACCTATCAAACATGTTTGTGAAGGCTGTATTCTGGGTAAAATGCAGCGTTCTAAGTTTCCAAAGGATGGTTCAGTTAGGGCCACATGCAGGTTGCAGCTTGTGCATAGTGACGTTTGTGGGCCCATGCAAACTCCGTCCTTGGGCAATTACCTGTACTTCGTGACTTTCATTGATGATTACTCCAGGCATGCGTGGGTATTTCCGCTTAAAGCGAAGTCCGAAGTTTTTATGTGCTTCAAACAATTTTTGGCTATGGCTGAAAATGTCTCAAAATGTACTATGGGCACCCTCCGTTCCGATCGAGGGGGGGAGTATATGTCTCATGAATTTAATGCATTTCTGGCTAGTCGTGGGATAAAACACCAATGTACAGTGCCTTATACACCTCAGCAAAATGGTGTTGCTGAGAGGAAAAACAGGTCACTAACGGAAATGGCACGATGTATGGTCAAAAGTCAAGCTTTGCCGCATTCTTTTTGGCTTGAGGCCATCATGTGTGCCACTTATGTACTTAACAGGTGTCCTACGAAAGCTTTGCAGTCTATTACTCCATATGAAGCATGGCATGATAGAAAACCTTCTATTGAGCACATGCGTGTTTTTGGCTGTTTGGCATATGCTTTGGTGCCACAAGTGCAGCGCAGAAAATTGGATGATAAGGCTGTCAAATGTATTTTTGTTGGTTATAGTGCTGAAAGCAAAGGTTACAGGTTGTATCATCCGCAAACAAAACGTATTTTGGTTTCACGGGATGTAGTGTTTGTGGAAGATTCTGTTCAACCCTTGCTGTCATGTACTAGAGACAGTAATGTAAGCTCACAGGACATTTATGACACTTTGTTGCCTCTTTTCAGTGGTGGAAATACGAATGTAAGTTCCAATGAGGCAAATGTACAGCCTATGGGGGTTTCTGAAAATGTTTTAGAACAGCCTATTACTGATGCAGATGTACATGATGTACTTGATGAGGAAAGGGCTGAAAATGAGCAGGCTAGAGGTATGCCAAAATGGCTGGTGCACACTTTGCGTGACAGTAAATTGGATGCACCTTTATCTAGTCGTACTCGTTCAGGCTCTCGCCATGCATCTTATGCATCAGATTGTTATGCTTTGGCTGTGTCTAGTTTACATGATGTTGAGGAGCCTCTGTCTTTTGATGAAGCACAGAATTCAGAAAATTGGATTGCTGCCATGAAATCAGAATATGATGCACTTATAGAGAATGACACATGGACTTTATGTGATTTGCCTCCTGGCAAAAAGGCCATTGGTACGAAGTGGGTTTACAAGTTGAAACGCAAGCCGGATGGTGAGATCGATCGCCATAAGGCTCGACTTGTTGCAAAGGGTTATGCACAACAAAAAGGCATAGATTATGAAGAGACTTTTGCTCCCACTTGTCGTATGACTACTGTGCGTTTTCTATGTGCATTGGCAGCTCATTTTGGTTGGGATGTACATCAATCAGACATTGTTACTGCTTTCTTGAATGGTGACATATTTGAGGAAGTTTATGTAACGCAGCCTCGCGGTTTTGTCATAAAAGGACAAGAGGACAAAGTGTGCAAATGTAAGAAGGCTTTGTATGGGTTGAAGCAATCTCCTCGTGCTTGGTATGAGAAAGCTGACACTCATTTGGTTAAACGAGGCTTTCGTAACAGTCCAACAGAAAGCACATTGTATGTAAAGCGTGAGGATGATGTATTTCTCATTGTGGTTCTTTATGTTGATGATTTGCTGATCACTGGACCAAATGAGAGACATATTGCTGAATTTAAGGCTGATTTGAATGCTACTTTCAAGATGAAAGATTTGGGGCTGTTGCATCATTACTTGGGTATACAGTTTAAGCAGTGTGATGGTGGTATTGCCTTGTGTCAGAAAAGTTACATAGAGACATTGCTATGTAAGTTTGGACTTGAGGATTGCAAACCTATTGCCACTCCCATGGAAACAGGTTTGAAGTTGAGTCTACATGATGCTGGCGATCCTGCTGATGTCACTCTTTACCAAACTGCTGTTGGCTGCCTCATTTATGTATGCAACACGAGGCCAGATATTCAGTTTGCAGTCTCGCAGGTCAGCAGATTTATGCATAGCCCAGGGTCTAAGCATTGGCAGGCTGTCAAGAGGATTTTCCGCTACCTTAGTGGCACTTTACATCTTGGCTTGTTTTATCCCAAGGGGGGATCATTGCCGCCAGACTTACATGCTTTTTCGGACTCAGATTGGGCTGGTTGTTTTGACACGCGAGTGTCCACAAGTGGTTTTTGTTTCATGCTTGGCAGTTCATGTATATCATGGTTGAGCAAGAAGCAACCTACTGTGGCCACTTCGAGTTGTGAGGCTGAGTACAGGGCAGTCTTCACAGCTACGGTTGAGTGTGTATGGCTCAGACGCCTTATGGCTGACTTGGGTGTTGGACAGGACACTGCCAACACTATCTACACTGACAGTCAGAGCGCATTGGCAGTTGCGAGGAACCCAGTTTTTCATGCTCGCACAAAGCACATTGAGGTGCATTACCACTATGTCAGGGAGAGGCTCTCAGCAGGAGAGATCAGCTTGGCTTATGTGCCAACACAGGACAACCTTGCAGATCTTTTCACAAAGGCATTGTCTCGTGAGAAGCTTGAAGCTTTCCGCAAAGCTTTGGGCTTACTCCCCTTTGTGGACTGATCCTGTCCTCAGGGCATGGCACTTCCCTTTACTCATGTGCCAGCTCTCGTTCACCGCATCACTCCAGGGGGGATTTGTTACCATATACATGTGGTAGTGATGTGTGTGAACACACTAGGACCGCCGGGGCATTTTTTCCCTCTTTAGGAGGTTTTTTCCCCCGTGCATTGTATATACGCCCATCACTCTAGGGCTATCTATCTTTCCATTGCACACTAAGTAACACACTCTCTATTGTGTGCCTTGAGCTTCCTTCGTCTTCTCCAAGCTGTGTGTGTTTCTCTGCAACCCTAATTCCAACAGACCATTTGAATAAGGATTATCCAAACTTGATGAAGCTTGGCTAGGGAGCTTAAGCTGAGCTGCTTAACCGTTTTGTGTTAACATTGTGGCAAAAAATTGCACAAAAATACTAGGAGTAAATAATCGCGATTATTTACATCTACTACAAAATTGAACATTTTTGCACATTTGAGTATACCACAAGGTCAAGCATGTCAAGTAGACCACACAAATCAAATTTGGATCACAAAAGTGAGACTTAAGCCAGATTCTTGAAAACTGAGTCTACGGACACGAAAGTTGATAACTTGAACAAGTTTTGTTCAAACTTAGTGAAACTTGTCCAAAGACCTTAACAAGTTGAATACTTGGCAAATCAACCAAAAAGTGCAAAAAATTAAGAAAAGTAAATAATCACGATTATTTACTTCTGATATACAGAGACAACACTTTGGACTTTTGAGCTTATACAGTGTTAGAACAACATAATACAAGGTCACCGGTCAATTTTGGGTTCAATTGGATCCAAAATTAATACATGTTCACTTAGTTTCCAGGTTGCAGATTAGTCCTTTGGATTTTTGCAAAAGTAGAATCTGAAAGTCTTAATTGCTAACTCACTCAGCTCAAATTGAAGTGATACACATAGACAAGTCACAATAGTTAGCAAAAATTGTACAGTCATTGTGAAAGAATAGCTAACTTGATTAAAACTGATACATATAAGGAATTGAAAGCTTGATAGGAGTTGCAATCACGTCAAGTGGAAGAAAATGATAACAAATCAATTTGACGGTAAGTACTCTATCCAAGACTTCACAAATCTACATGAACCTTAGATCTGGTCGTATACTAGTAAACCAAGGCATACCGCTAGTAGAGTATCCATCGAAGGAGTGTGAATCAAGGAGATCACTTGGACACTATCTTTGAAGAAGTCTCAGACACTTTTTTAGAATCAAAATTTGAAATGTTCTCCTATTCGACTCATTCGGGAACCGGAATGACAGTGAAATATACGCACATACTCACCTTTTATAAGACTAATGGCCATGGAGCTCATGTTTACCTAGATCCTAATGAAGAGTATGCTATTTGCATTGATGACCATGACATAGAGTTTGAAGAGGAAATCAGGGCAAACAAACAAGGAAAAATGTACATGGATAAAAACAGAACTCAGTATTTACAAGTTGAAAACCCTGATGTGATAGACAAATGGGGTTTAGAAGTAAATACCATAATTCCAGATATGGAAGCAAAAGAAGGACCACCGCTTTAGAATTTGAAGCCTTTGAAACGGGTTAGCATGGATAATCCTAGGATCGGAGTCTATTGTTGGGAGGGTAGAAATGTCAAAGATCTTCTATGGACTTCTAATGTCAAATCAGAACAGTCAACGCCCATGAAGATCATCTATATCTTTAAAATCAAGGACAAGGGTTCTACAGATCTACCAACCTATCTGTTTAGGGATTGTTATAACTATAATTTTGTCATGATGAGTCCTGAAGAGGTGGAACAAACCAAATACCAAGCGTACTCCATAAGGGATTGGATATTGGGCCAAGGACCAAAAACTATTCCAAGAGAGGAACTCTGGCAGAGATCTTTTTGGAGTAATATTAGAGACCCAAAACTATCTCATCATGAAGAAAACCGGCTGACACTAAAGCTAGTCCAGGGCTACATGAGTCACTATTTTCATTAGATTGGTTTGAAGGACTTGGAACATGACCAACTGCCAGGTGACCGGGACTTGAACCAAATAGACGTGTCAGACCAGCTGATTTTCAAAAATGGATCAAAAAATACATTGGATCTAGGGATCCATATGACCACTTAGCCAGCTTTAAGAAAGTGCTAAGAGCAGAACACATATTTGATTTCCATACTCAGTTTGAGAGATTTGGAATGACATTAGAAGAGAAAAGCACTGACATGGTTTCAAAACATTCCACCAAGGTCAATCATGGACTTAAATACATTCGCTCAAGGATTTCTAGCTGCATGTTCTAAAACGGGGATAAACCATAATATTGTAGCTCAAATCTATAGCTTCAAACAGAAAAGGTGAGTCTGTTAGGGATTGTGTAACTAGAATGAAACAATACATTGCAAGATGTCCAGAACTAGAAATACCTGCAGAAGAAAGATTAGTATCATTGTTTCTTGAGGGACTACTAAACAAAGAACTTCATGCTATATTGTATAGCAAGAAACATATGACCCTAGAAGAGTGTGTGTCAGATGCTATTGTCATAGGAGACAATATTGATATTTTCAACTAAGAAGATGTCCCTAAGGATAATCAAAGTGAGAAATAGTATCCACCAAACCAGCACAAGTGGGAACCACTGCTGCAACACCACTTACAACCATAGAAGACATGCTCAAAAGGATGAATGAAATGATCAATACCATGCAAATAGCACCTATGAGGGGCCCAGGGCAAGGGATACCTCAATAGAGACAACCAATTAGGTCATAAAAATGGTGTGCAATCGAGGGTAAATGGACCAACCATGAGATCAATGAGTGCTATTACTGGACAAAGTATGATGGAAATGTTCAATATGTGCCTATGAGGCCCCAAGGACAACCCATTTACAGATATCAGCTTAATATGGCCCGGGTATGGCCCCAACCCAAAGACCACCGATGGGTGTGGAAAGACCTCAACCTGTGTTGGGTCAACAACCTCCATATAATGGACATAATGTAGTGCCTATAAAGTACATGCATTCAGAGGGAATCATAGATGAGCAAGCACTAGTGCCTGTTGCAGCCTATGTTGAGCCTAGTCCATCTACAGTAATGGTAGAAGGAGATTGGTATAGTTCACATCCACCACCAATGGAAGAACATGTGAATACTATACTAGAGCTCGCAACGATGTACTATGTAGCTAATCAAGGTGTTAGACCTTCGATGGTAAGACCCATGATTAAGCCAAGGACTGGGAACTGTCATAACTGTGATATAGATGATCACTGGAAAAATGAATTCCTAGAGCCTGACAAGAACATTGAGCCAGTTGAAGCTTTTTGTATACAATGCTACAAAAAGAGAGGACACTTTCCTGAAGATTGTCCAAAAAATCCTTTAAACAAGGGTAAATAGTAGTGAACATAGTCCAACTGATACCTAGTAGCTCATCAGAGTGTGAACCTATTGTTCCAATCAAGGTAATCACCAGAGCCTAGGCTAAGAAAAAGAAACATAACTCCTCTGATTATTCGGAGAATACTAAAATTTCCTCTCAAAAGACCAAGAGAAGCAGAAGCAAAAGGTATGAGATGAGAAAACAGAAACAAAGGGCTGAAATCGAGGAGAATGCCAAGAAACTATTCTAGAAAAAAATAAAAGAATTTGGAAGTGAAATCAAGAAAACCACAGTGAAATTTGGAGGATCAATTTTGGTAGACAAATTTTTTGAGCCAATCAATGTAGCCTTGGAAGCTTACCAAGCTGGACTTAAAGCAGGCCAAAACATGGAAACCAAATGGAAAAACTATCGTTCTCCAGATATGGAAGCGGCTAAGCTTGAAGTTTATCAAAATTTGGTAAGAACTACTCAAGAGATGCTAGAAAAACAAAAACCCAAGCTTGAGAGTATAGCAAAACTTGAGGAGCTTGTGGTAGGAACCAGTAAAGAGAAACCCAAAGTGGTGGTAGAACCCCACCTTGAAACTAAAGAGCCAAAACTCATAGTGCCTGACAGTGAAGATGCCTTAGATGGAATTCCGTTCATAAAAGAAGACTGACCATGACACTTGTGGAAAAAAGTTAGAGAGATTAATGATGGGAGCCTAACTCTGAAGTCAGCTCCTATAGAGGAAGTTTGGTTAGACAATCTACCTCCTGATATGGACATGGATGTACAATCCTTGTATGGGAATTGCGGCTTTAAAGCTTTAGGAATGTCTAAACCAATGACTCTGAAAACACTACCCTCTTACTTGGGAGATACCAAAGACAAATCCATAGTGTGTAAAACCACTCAGATAAAAAGAGCGGAATAAACCCTAGAGGTAGACAACATCCATTCAATCATCTCTACACCCATTCAATGCACTCTTACTTTAGGAGAAGTGTTAAAAATCAGACCATATTTATGGAATGATCTACAGAAAACTCTAGAAAGAAGGTGGGGCTAATCATGAGAAATTTGGAAAAGTTGAAACACAAATTGGATAACAAAGAGATTAGATCCGTTCCAATGAACAAAGTCAGAGATTACTACGAAGGGGAAGAGAGAAACACAACCCTTCCAGTGAGATATAATGATCTAAAAACCATGGCAATATTGGATAGCGGGGAAGGCATAGCCATAGCCACAAAAGCAATATGGGAATCATGGGGAAAACCAACCATTAGACAAACTCAAATGAAATTTCAATTGGCCGATGGACACATCAAAAGACCCTTAGGACTGCTTGAAAAAGTAATAGTTAATTCATGTGGGATTAATTATCAACACACTTTTGTAATAGTGGACTTTGGAAAGAAACTCAATTATGAAGTCATCTTGGGAAGACCTTTCATGCGACAATGTACAAATTATCCAGGATTCAAGAAATAATTATTTGTACTTGAAGCAAGTGGGATCAATAAAAAGGGCTAATCTAAAAGATCACACTAATAGAGATGTCATGAAAACGCCCATACAAGAATTTGACTTAGTCTCTTCGGTTGAAACTAAGATTCCATCTTGGTTGAACAAAGACACACCTATTTGGATGTGTGGAGCCTCAAAAAACGGGATCTTGAAACTAGAAGAATGTATCTTAGAAAGGGATTGCGCAAATGAAGCTTATGTAACTGAACCCTTTCCAGGAGCATTTGTTTGAGCCATTTTAGTGGACTCAAATTTTGGCAACAATGGATGTGTGTGTAAATACGTCTATACCTACTCAATTTTGCAATGATGACGGCTATGACATAATTCCCATACAAATAATCTCAACCCTTCACATTGAAGACAAAATTTAAGAATCCAAAGACTTAATGAAAGCTCACCAAGTCTTTTTAGACCTCTACTATGATGCAATAAATGAGTTAGAAGAACATTCAGCTACCTCAGATGATTCGGGGTTGGAAAAAGAACACGTGAGAGCTAAACTACTCATGAAAGGAGGGGGGGAAAAGTTTTTTGATTTTCCAAATCAAAAATCGAGAAGACAAAAATGATATAAAAGAAAAAGATACACGAGAAACTTGAAATCTAGACCTATGCCATTAGTCTCTATAACACAGTTTTTGATGCGAATAGATGCACATGATTGTGTCAAAGACAAAATCAATGGTAGGTATCCTTTAAACGAAAAGTAGGAAATATAAAATTTTTTGAGAAAAACAAGAAAGGAACCTCAAGAAAAACCTAAATACAAGGACAAGGATTCAACCATGACACGAGTTGAACGGAGAAAGAAGTATCAAGAGTTGAAGAAAACTCTATATACCACTGAAATGGAAACCACCAAGGAGGAAGGTAAAGATGTAATGAGTGTTCCATCCCATTACAAGAAATACTCTCCAAGACTAAAAGATCATAGTTGAATAACCTGTCAAAGAACTAAGAAAATAGGGCAAGTCCTATGAAGGACCTGAAAACGCAAAAAGAATAGATCTGACCGAACCAGGAGAAGAGCCTAGACTTGCCTACATTGCAAACAACCGGACAAAAGAAGAAGAAGAGATTCAGTGTTAAGCTTATTTAAAGAATACCGAGATATCGTTGCTTGGTCTTATAAGGATCTCAAGGGTGTTGATCCAAAAATCTATCAACATACCATACCTATGAGAGATGATATGAAACCAAGCAGACAAAGGCCATACACTTATAATGAGACATTTGCCACAAAGATCAAAGAAGAGATAAAAAAGCTAAAGGAAGCCAAATTCATTTATAAAATTGAACACACAGATTGGGTGTCTCTAATTGTGGTGGTACCAAAGAAAAATGAATTTTTTTAAAAGTACGTGTCAATCTCAAGAAAGTGAATGCAACTACCATTAGAGACTATTTTCCTCTTCAAATCACTGAGCATGTTTTGTAACGAGTTGCAGGAAAAGAAGCTTACAGCGTTTTAGATGGATTTTCCGGATACAATCAACATTTGGTTGACCCCAAAGATCAGCATATAACTGCCTTTGCAACTGAATGGGGTATTTTTGCCTATCGGGTTATGCCTTTTGGGTTAACTAATGTTCATACCACCTTTCAAAGATTGATGAGCCATGCTTTTAAAGAATATCTTCGGAATTTATTGGAAGTATATAAGGATGATTTATGTGTACATTCATCAATCTGGGCTGATCATTTTGAACACCTCAAAAATGTCTTCAAAAAATGTAGACTTTATAGGATTTGCTTAAATCCTGAAAAGTGCACATTTATGGGCAGACAAGAAAAATTTCTTGGACATATAGTGTCTAAAAATGGCATACTATTGATATGGATAAAATTCATGTTATTGTTGAATTACCTAAATCGACAAGAACCAAAGGGGTTCAAGCTTTCATGGGACATTGTGGATATTACAGACAATTCATTGACATGTACGCTATAATTTCAAAACCTATGTACAACTTGATTACACTACTTGAATGGACTGATGAGTGTTAAGAATCATTCATGAAGCTTAGGCAAGCTCTCACTTCATCCCCAATGTTGAAAGCACCATATTGGATTAAGATATTCCACATACATGTAGATGCTTCCAATTTTGTCATTGGGTGTATACTAGCTCAACCAAGAGATGGGAAAATTGATTTTCTTATTTCTTATGGTAGTAAACAGTTGAACATGGTAGAGAAAAACTATACAACCACCAAAAGGGAAGGATTAGGAATGCTCTATGCCATAAAAAAGTATAGACATTACATAATAGCTAGCAAAAATTTGTGTTCTTTGTGGACCACCAAGCCTTATTGTACTTGGTCAACAAGCCATGCAACACAGGAAGAATAGTGAGATGGTTCATCATTCTTTTGGAATTTGATTTCACTGTAGTTGTGAAAAAGGGAACCACTCACCAAAGGGCAGATCATTTTTCAATAATTATATTAGGAGAACCACCAAAGGGAGTAGACGATGATCTACCAGATGCATATTTATTCTCCATGGTCAGAAAATATGGTATCATAAGTGACCATAGCTCAAGTGGATTCACAAATACCCCTTCCTATTACAACCAAATTAATTGAGCAATTAGCTATGTAACAATTACTAGCTGGAAGGCTATACAAAAGAAATCAAGATGGAATATTGCTTTTGTGTAGTAATTCTAAGGAGAAAACCCAATACCTAAGTCAAGCACATATTACCATAGTCGGAATTCACATTGCAAAAGACCAAACTATGCAATGGATCTTGAGACTTGGGGTATTTTGGCCAACTATAAGGAGTGATGTTCACTCATTTGTAAAAAACTGTCTTCAATGCCAAAAACAAGCACCCATACCTCATGTGACATTGTTTCAAATATCACTCAAACCTAAGTGGAGTAACTATCTAGTTAATTACTTATCAAGTCGAACATTTCCTCAGGATATGAGTAAACGCTGCCAAAGAGAAATTGAAATTGAAGCAAGAGACTATGCTCTTATTGGGAATCAATTGTTTCAAAGAGGAAAGGATCAACATCTACGTCTTTGGTAAATGAAGACGAATATATTCCCATTATAGAACAAGCACATGTTGGATTAGCTGGAGGTAACTTTTCTAGTGAAACCACCGCAAGAACAATCTTAATGACAGGCATATGTGGCCAGCACTTTTTGCAGATGTTAAATAATATGTTTGAAGGTGTGATACATATCAACAAGCTAAAATGCCAACTTGTGTAGATAGCATGCCTTTAAGACCAATGATGGGGGCTAGAGGTTTTGCAAAATGGGGTATAGACTTTGTTGGGCCAATACAACCACCTGCTTATAGAACCCAAGCTCAATATATCATTGTAGCTACGAACTATTTGACCAAGTGGACGAGGATAAAGCAACCCAAAAGAATGATGGCAGAACCATAGCCACATTCTTGTATGAGAATGTGTTCACACAAGATATGGACTACCAATAGAAATTGTCAGTGATAGGGGAACTCATTTTCTCAATGACTTAATTGAGTATCTACTTAATGAGTTTATGGTCATCCATAACAAATCAGCTCCCTATCACCCACAAGCAAATGGACAAGCTGAGCATACAAATAAAATTCTTAGCTCGGTATTGACTAAAGTGGTTAGTTCAGGATGGACAGATTGGGAAATGAATATCCATGCCACTCTATGGGCTTATAGAGTTTCATTATAGACATATTTAAATGCTACACCCTTTAACCTTGTTTATAGTCTTGATACCATACTGCCAATAGAATTTCTATTACCGACACTAAGGGTAGCTAAGGATCTTGAGTGGAATGGACATGAATTGTCAGAGGGGCTTGAAGATTTAGAAAATCTTGATGAGCAAAGGCTAACAGCTGTAGCTCACATCTATGCACAAAAGCGGAAACAAAAACAGTTTTTTGACTCCCATCTAGTTACAAAAATCTTCAAAAAAGGGGACTTAGTTTTAGTCTACTCCCTTAAGAAACATATTCCCAAGTTAAAAAAAAAGGAAAATGGATCGTTTATCATTGAAGACATATCTCCAAGTGGAGTAGTTAAGTTGTCCACTCTAGATAGAGAACCAATGGCTAATTGGATTAGTGGATGCCATTTAAAGAAGTATAATTTTCCACTAACCAATGAATTGCTAGAAAAGATACATGCAATAAAGCAAAGAAAGATAAAACGATAGCAGGTCATTGATGAAGCCCAAGAGGAAGCCCAAGAGGAAGGTCGGCTTTGAGTACTCAAAAGGAAAGCTGCTCTCCAAAATCAACAAATTCCTATTCCCATCAACATTCTGGGACTAAATGAATGACTATGGGAATTACAAAAGGATGCAGTGTCAACAGATGATGAATGGTTAGATGAAATGGACCTTCACATCAAAGTACATATGAACAGTCATAGCACAAATGCATTGGTTGATACAGGAGCTTGAGTAAATGCAATAAGATATTTCATGTACAAGAAAGCAACGAATTAGTCTTTGACTTTAGGAATATCGACTATTAAAGGATGCAACAAGAACCCAATCTCAACATTGGGAGTAGTCAACTTAAATGTGATAGTACATGGATGTTCATACCCTCATCAATTTGTATGCTTACCAGATGAACACATGAATGAAACAATGATTCTTGGAATCTCATGGATGCGGACGTACAAGGCAGTACTACTAGATTGGGATACCAATCAACTCAAGCTATCACCTAAAGGCGGACAACTCATTGTTCCAATTGCACCAAGCAAGAGGAATGGAAAGGAGGTTACCAACAGAAAAAACCACGAGGCAATCAATATTCTTCATACTATAGACAAACAAATGATAAAAGTAGCATGCAAGGAGTTAGGCATATCTGGGTACCAAAGACACAACTTAAGGAAAAGCCGTTTCAAATTTGGGTGTCCAAGACATCAGCCACTGTACCAAAGAAGGTTCCGAGGTTCAAAACACAAAGAAGAGCATCTTCGAGCAAGGAACCTAAAACAAGATGGATTTGGAGGAAAAAAGAGCACTTACCTTCTTCGCAAACTGTAAAATCGATGAAGCAGTGGAGCGTTAAGTCTCAAAACACTCAACCACAACATTTCATTATAGAAAAACCAAGATACCAATGGCGAGTTAAAGCTCAACAACCACCATTAAATATTGATAGCTCAGAAAATCTGCGTGCCAAATCATCCTGATGGTACAATAAAGCAAAGAGCATACAAGCTACAAGATTCGCTCTTTGAGAAACAGCAAACGAAAACCTTGACCTCAGAAACTCTTGAGTTAATTACTCAAGACCCACTTCTTACACAACATAATGGTTTGAATTGCATTGATCTTCAAAGCATGGTAGAGCCAACCAAGGCTATGCATAGACACGATTGTTCAACCCATGCACACATTCGTCCCGAAGTACGCCATATAGGAGGGGTGGAAGGGAACTAAGGAATTAAGGGCAATGTTTGAAGAGAGAGGAAAAAGTTGGATGTTATCGTGTGATTTTTTGCCAAATTTCCTAATAATGCCCTTAAAAAATCATCATCAGGGGAAATTTTACTGATAACTTCTCCCTGATGAGTGTAAATAGTGTATATACTTTCAGAAAATCATCAAAAAATGGTCTTTTTTGGTTATTTTTATCATTTTCTTGATATTGGGACTTAAAAAATAGAGAAATCCACCAAAAAACTATAAAGCAATGTTTCTAAATTGATTTTCTTAATTGTTGAGTTTTCACTTTGCTTTTTTAGTGCATTTTGTTATTTTCTTTGATTTTTTAATAAACAGGTCAAAAATTAACAATAAATAGCAAATGAGCTCAGATGGAGAAATTGAAGATACGCTGATGATCTGAAGGACAAGGTAGAGAGGCACAAAAAATTTCAATCGAATCGACAAACGGAAGCGGGAAGCCTAAATTAGGCTGCTTTCGCAAATTCTTGATGTAGAATGAGCTAACGGAATCCGATTGAAGAAATTTTTGAGTCTAACATAGATATCACGGTCTAGTAGGACTAACAGGGGAATTTGGGAAAAAAGATATTGGGAAGTCCGAGTATAGATATCCAAGGTAGCCAAAAATCACCTCATTTCCACTAGTCACTCTTAGAGGAGAGAGCTCTCTGCCTTCTTCGCGTGTGATTTTTCCGGAGTCCACAGTTGTCCATTTATAGCGTTGTCTCACACGAGACATCAGGGTTAAGTTCTAAGCTTATGAATGAACAATTCTATATGCCAAGGTAGCAAGTCTAGGCTTTGGAAAAAACCCTAGAAACCCAGCAGTGCACGAAGTCCTACGACACAAAATTGACCATAGCGGCCTATTAGCTCAACCGAATTGGACAAAACTTGAATTGTAGCATGCCCCTATATAATAGAACACTTCTATATCACCAGATGACCATTTGGCAGGGATCCAGGGACCTAAGTAGATAATCTCGGTTTTTGCCATATACCAGAATTGGATTCTGACTCCACAAGTAGCTTATAGACTGGGGCTATACCCAATGTACCTGGATGGTTTCATGAAAGCAGTCAAGGAAAGCTCTCAAATAGCAGAAAACAACTCAAAGGCTACAAAGCGTCAAATTTGACATATGAAGTCAAATTGACTCCAAATGGGCCAAAACTAGATGGGTAGCATCAGGACTATGTAGCGGACAAGTCCATAGCTTCAAAAGTGACTAACCCACTCTACAAGCCATCTAGTCACAAAAATCGGTGATTTCAGAGTTGGCAAGAGCACGAAGTGATGCTGACATGACCGAACTTTACCAATTTCATTTTAGAACTTGTTTTAGATGTATTGAATATGTTTAGGTCATCAAATTGTCAAGTCTTGCAAAAAAAATGACTGCTATAAATAATCACGATTAATTACTTTTGTGCTTATTTGGCTTGAATTTGATCTCTTCACTTCACCTAACACTTGTACACATCTATCACATACCACATGTCAAGTATGAGCCGAAATGATCAAGAAAAACTCCGAATTTTTCAAAAAACGCACAAAAGTCTTTTCAATCCAAATTTTGAGTTAATTGTCACATTTTTTGATCCAAATCACCCCATATCTCATACACAAAGTCTACATCATGCTTAGAACCAAGTTGCAACAAAAAACTGTATATTTTGATGGAAAAGCTAATAGTCGCGATTATTTACTTTTTTGCCAAAATGGGTGCAAGTTGCAACTTTGACCTTATGGGACCAAAAAAGTCCACTGATCAAGTTTGAGCAAGTTTGGATCTCTAAAACTCAAACTATCTTATGTCTACTGTTTCAGAGTCTGAAAGCCTAAATCCTGCACCATTTCCACCCAGTGCACTCAAATGAGCCCACACTTCACTTAGACTTTTGTTGCAATTTTTGCTTAGACTGCATGATTTTGATCTCTACATGTTTTTATGCATCTATGCATGCTCCAAAATTGATTTGAAGCAAAATGGACATCATTGCAGCAATTCAAACTCAGGACATTTCGGAGAAAAATTGACAGAACTTTCTAACTTTGACACTGTATTCACTTAAGAGGAGCAATGCAAGCTGCCGAGAAGGCAAAGAAAAGGGTGTCCCAAAAAGAAAAGCTGCAAGAGTTGCCACCATACCAATTAGATCCAAGTTTAGTGAAGACGGCAAAGGAAACTTACTTATCAAAGAACAGCTTGAAGAAAACAACACAACTATTTTCACTGGTAGAGTCAAGAGCAAAGAAGGACACCAAGTAGAATTGCAAATGCTACCAAAGGAGATATATAATGTAGCTGCAAAGCTAGACACCAAAGATGCCAATAGAGGGCTAGGCCTAAGAGACTTTTGCGACCAAGAACCATGCAGCGTGATTTCCAGAAAGCATATGAATTACTGTCCACAATCAAAGAAGATGGGTCGGCCCAAATCACTGATCAACAAGGGAAAAAGGTAGAAGTTTTAATCACTAAAGAGATACTGGCTGAGGCACTGAAGCTGCCAACTAAAGGTATGACGATGCGGGCCAGAGATAGAAAGACAAAGATACTACTGCTGCCACCTTTTCTTATCTCATCCAAAGGCAAGTGGAAGAACCAGATCGCCTCTACCATCAACACTTCCACTTCTTATCAAAGAGACCACCACGGTACACAACTCCAAACCATGCGGTTGCAACCATCTTGACCCAAGTATTGAAGTCGACAACGAGGCAGGCAATTGATCATGCACAATATGTGCTTACAACACTGAAAGGCACAAATAAAGAGAGTGCATCTGGGCGCTCCAGAAGTGCTGACAAGAATAGCATATCATGCTATTGGAATGTCCAACAATTTGCTGCTAGCCCCATATTAGAACACCTGGATCGTGTCCGCTCAACCTTCTCCAAGAACCACTCGATCAACAAGTGTACAAGTTAGACAAAGAATCTGCCAAAAGTTCCCATGAAGCTCATAGCAGTGAAAGCTCAAACAATGAAGAAAGATGAGCAAGGGTTGAAGAAATGAAAAAGAAAGTAGTAGGAGCACACCAAGAGGAACCTCAACAAAAGAAGGCAAGATTTGAAAGATAAAAGCATACATATGAAAGGAGCCGCCAAGCTGTAGGTGAGGACCTTGAAAGATGGAGTCCAAGAGATATAAGGGGACCAAGAACCAAGAACCCTGCAAGGAAAAAAACAGAGGATCCCAAGCACTTTCTTGAGTGCATGTATGCGGAAGCAGAATCCTTGAAGTTGATGGAAGCTCAAGAAGCTCAAATGAAAGCAAAGGAAGAAGTGGCCAAGCAACAGAGACAAGCGGAAGCTGCTGAACAAAGTGAGTCACATGGTGACCACAAAGAGATGTCTCCAAAATCCACTTCACCCACTACAGAGCAAGAAGACCATCCAATGCCAAGCCCAAGCCCTTCAACAATTGCTAAATCCAATGAGGGCGAGGAAGAAAAGCGAAAAGATCTTGAAAAATAGGAAGAGGCCAGTTTTGGACAGCCAAAGAGAATAGACAAGACTGAAGAAGGACCTTCTACAACAACGCAACAAGAATCACCCGAGGCATCCATGAAGCCTCAAGTAGCAGAATCAACCAAGAAAATCGCAACGCCTCAAGGAGGAGAAGTAGAACCCCCTCCACGGCCACAAGCAAAAGCCACAACACAAACCAAAGAGCCACAAACTGAAATGGCCCAAACCTCTAAACAACCTCAGGTAGAGTCTAAAGATTGGGAAACAAATGACAAAGTCATCATGCAAGTGAATGAATACACCAAGCAGATGCAACTGATGGCGGATAAGATGCAAACAACAACACTTAGCCATAGTGCTAAGGCTAAGGAGCTTGAATTAGTCATTGATGCTCTACAAGGAGAGCTCGATGATCGATTGAACATCATTGCATATCTTCAAGATAGATCCAGGAGATGAAAATTGAAGTAGAAGAACATCAGATTGCAAAAGAGAGAAACAACAAAAAGAGATGGAAGAGTTAGGAGAGCTTCTGACTAAATTATCCGATGCCTGCAAAAGCAAAGATCAACAACTGACAGAAGTAACCAATGAACTATTAACCACTACTTTGTCAGTACAAAAGATCCAAGTGCAGCTCGATGTAGCTAATGCTTCTTTGCAGTACTTCGAGCAAAGGATCAATGATCAAGCAACATTTTTGAGACAGATAAGAGAAAACCCTACTGTCGCCTCAATCAAAGGAACATATGAACTCTATAAGACTTTAGAAAAGAGGAACAAGGACCTTGAGTAGAGCTGAAGCTAGAGCAATTGCAAAGATGAGACCTGGTAGTGATGCGGGTCTAAAGATAAGAGAAATTGCTCAAAGAGATAGCAGAATTAAAGAGAGTCAATCGACTACTGAGAGAGGGACAACCAGAAACTCAGGATGAAGCAGGATCCTCTGAACAACCAACCGTCGACATACCCTCAGTCTCATTTGGTGTGATGAAAACACAGCTGTCATAAGGGCTAGCAGGAGAGTCGGATTTTCAAGTACCACTCACTAAATACGAGCAAGTGCCCATGATCCAACTTTCTAAAGCTAAGGAAGATGCACTGAAAGAGCAGATTGTCCAAGATACAGATGCTGAATGGAAAGCAACAATGGATTAGGAGTTGAGAGTTCTCCACTCAACAAATGTAACTCAACTCACTCGCAATCAAATCAATGCTTAGTGGCATCAGCAATCACTGCCATACCCATTGATCAAAGTGGAGCTGCTCTACAGGTAAAGGAAATACTATACAAGGATATGCAAGTAGAAGGCTCAGAGGATATCCACTCCAAGTGGAGAAAGAACCTGCTGAACAAGAATTCAAGATATCTAATTCTATTCATAAGAGCACCTGTAGCCCTACAAAAAGACCCTACATTCTGTCCTGTACCAAGAGTAAGGATATGGCAAGCATATGATGCACTAAAAAAGAAGAGGCCAACATGGTTGAATTACCCACGACTACCAGCTCCAGAGCAGGGACCAACAATGAAATAATACATGGTGAAAACCCTAAAGGGCGCCATTACCTTCTTCAAGAGCCTCCCTGATATCTCATGTGCAATGTTGTGTAAGATTTAAAGAATACTGCTCACTTGCATTCAAACTTTTCACGAGCCTGAGCAAGCAGGAGCACCATGGATGTCTCTTCTCAAAGGCAATAAAGGTCTCTGTTATGATTTAAGTGGACATCCTTCAGAAGAAGTCCTCTACGGCTTCTACGCCAAATGCATATTTATGCCATCTAGCAATATGTTGACGTTTGAAGAAGCATTCAATACGGGTTTCTTCACATGGCGAACAAAGATATTTGGGCCAGTGATCAGTAACCTTACATCACGGTTTGTTGACTATTCAGCCATTGAACTTAAAAACAGAGTCACCATGCAATTTTTGTAAGTCCTAGACAAAGAACGAAGAATCAGATAAGAAAAATCCCTGCATGTGCTGAAAGACCGCCTCACCAACGTCAATCCGAAGACTACTTCAGTCCATGAAGCTGTGTCAAGGGACGACACAGTCGAGGAGGGAGGGAATGTTAGCAGCAAGCTAACTCGGATAACATTTTTTGAAGCTTTTACTGTAAAAACACTTATTATTTCGATGAATCGGGAATTTTGTAACTCCTACTTTCCAAATAAACAGTGTAATTGATGAGCTGGGGCTACAAGCTTCAAGATTGTATCAACCTATCTTTAGTTAGAGCTCCCAAATTATTAGTTTTGACCACAAAAACCTTGGCTAAGGTATTAAAGCCAATTTTTGTAAGTACTTTATAAGTTTTGGATAATAAAAACACAACGTGAGATAACGACGCTCACTTCTCTCCTTCTCGTGCTTCCTACTCCCTTACCGGTTGTCACATTGTAGTGCCGTTTGTTGCGTTGTAACTGCAGGTAAGAGCTCTATGCATTGATATAAGAATTTCATGGTAATCCGTAGCTTTTGGCGTCGGTGACCCACGGAATAATTTCATTATAAGTAGGAATTTAAGCTTCAAAATCATAAAATAAGTATAGGCGGGGTATAGGGGCATCATCGCTAAGCATTTAGATGCATTCTGAGTCGAAAACGACTAGGTCCAAAACTCACTGCTGTTAATAATCACGATTGTTGCACTTGACCTAAAGTGAGATTTGAGACCATAAGCATGTGTGATTAGGTCTTATAAACATGTCCTAGAAGTTTCATAACGTTTGGATGTCGTTTGATACTGTAACGATTATGATTTGTTTACCAATTAGCGACTAGCTTTTGGTGATTTCTATCATTTGAGTGTAGCTTGAGTTAGATGTGAGTTGTCTGTTGTTTTCCAAGAGATTTACAACCTCTTGTAGCCTCTATGCACTAGTCGAATCAGTTTCGTTGCACGGATTATATTCGTGGTTTTCGCTATGTCTGCAATAAGATAGAAGTGAGGCTATACACCTGTCCCGCAGAGAAAGAGAGAGAAAGCAGTCAAAAGGAGAGTTGAGTGCTTTAGTATAGCACTACAAGTAGTGTTTACTATCTAAAACTAATAAAGAGAGACATACCAATGACAGAAAGAGGGGGGAAAAAGGAGTGACTACCATCACAACACCAAAGTAATGACGCTACAACCTATAGAAATCCTTCCAATTGTCCTTTTTTTGACCAAGGCAAGGTAGCAAGTACTTCTTTGTCTTAACGTAATGCTACTTCTTCACCTTGATGACTGTGTTTCTGTAGTTTCATACTTTGAACACATGTACATACTATTTTATTGAACGTGGAGACCATTTTATCTCCTAACGGTGCGTGGGTTATACATAGCTTAAAAGTTTCCTCGTGCACCATAGTGCAATGTTAGGTACATGTTTCACAGAGAGAGAGAGAGAGAGAGAGAGAGAGAGAGAGAGAGAGAGAGAGAGAGAGAGAGAGAGAGAGAGAGAGAGAGAGAGAGAGAGAGAGAGAGAGAGAGAGAGAGAGAGAGAGAGAGAGAGAGATTTGATATTCTTTGGTAGAACGCTGCACGTGGATGGTTATACTCACTCTCAAAGCTCCCCTGCATGCCATAATGAGAGAGAGAGAGAGAGAGAGAGAGAGAGAGAGAGAGATTCTACTATTTCAAGGTAATGGAAAGAACAAAAGTGTGTTAGGAAGGATGACAAAGATCCATGTTTAGCTGCTAAAGTAGGGGGGCAAGTCGGCTAGGAAGACGAAGAGACTCAAAAAGCCTATGACTATTTTGAAGGATCTAAGGATGAACAAGATACAAAGAAGCCTAAAGCTATTCAAGGAGATCAAGAAGGCTTAGAAATTCATTGAGCTTGTGTACCAAAGCTTCTCTTTTAGAGGCTACTTGGGTCAATATGTGAGGAGGCATGCTTTGGCACAATGAGATGGAAGGTTGTCGCATTGCTGGCACTTCAAGCGGCAACAAAGGATTTTTTGCTTGAGTACTTTAATACGACTATTGTTGCAGCACACGTACACAAGGTAACTATTATGGACAAGGACATCAAAAACTTGAAGAGAAAAAGATGGAGGTATAATAAACTGCTTGTGCTCAACAAATCCATAGACATAAAAATGAGGAAATTTTGCCCATGCCTCCATCAAGGCCACAATCAGAGTGAAAATTTTGGAGGTCACCCATGATTTCAATAATAGAGCCATAACTAAGTAGGAAAACCGGAGTGCAGAGCAGAGCAAGAAACAAAGAGAAAGAAAAAGTCATATTTGCTTTGGAAGAAGACAAGCTACAACACAAAACCGCATGAGATCAATGTGAGGAGCAATGAAATTCTATCATGAATGAAAGATGGACTGATAGTAGATGTACCACTAGAAGATGGTTCAAGGAGACCAGCAATTGATTCTATTGATATTAATATATTGCAAGATCCAAATGCTAAACAATAGATTCAATTTTGTATGTTTGCCTAAAGTAAGACCTATTCACTAGCTTTAGCATACTTGGTTTCAAGCTTTAGAATAGAGAATAACTTCCATAAACTATTTTGTAGTTTGATCAAGAGCCAACTTCATGAACAAAGTCAGTAAAAAATATACATCTTGGATCCTCAATTGTCTGTCCTTATTATAATGAAGAACACCCCTCACGGCACATTAGAGAGGTGCACGTGGTTTTCCCACTATCTGATGCTGCAAGCCACAACAATAATTTTTCCATACCAGAGCAACAACCACTAGAGCCTAGTTTGCATTGAGCTTGACAAGCCATTTGTCAGGACTCTCAATTCAATTTGAGGAACCTTTTTCCAGTTTTAAGACAGTGAGTGCTCAAATTTTGAATGTGGTTTCATGTGGGATAAGGTTTGCATGCAGTCCTTGTCAATGCGTGTGGATGGAAATACCTCCTACATGCTGAGTACATACTATAGAGCTTCTTTGCACTAGATCCATTCTTGTCAAAGGTAGGCATTTTGCACAGCATTACAATAACATACTGATTGTTGTAATAAGAATTGATCTCAATTTCTTTCTTTTTTCTTTTTCTTTTGCAGATTGCATTGGAGAAGTACACCATACTGTATTTACAACAATACCATGCCACTCTTATCTAGAGTCTGCTTTCTAACTCACATCCTATAAGTATGGATGCAAAAGACACCCTCTTGTATGACCATGACTGGTGTAGAGATGACAATGACTGGTGAGGGACACAAGCCAATAGACCTCCATGAGTCCTTAAATTTTGTAACATCAATTGAGAAAGGACAAGAGGAAGAGAGGTGAAAGAAAAGTCACAGGGAAGGATTGAGGAAAAGAGTAATCAAGTTGAGGGAGAGGTTGATGGGAAGAGATGCATGGTGAGGAGAAGGGCAATGAAACACCAAGGAGCTAGATCAGGCAAAGGGAGGGGCTAAGGAAGAAATTCATATTGAAACTCCCTCTAGAGAGGGAGGGGTTGAGAAGGAAGAAGATCATGCAAAGGGAGGGATTGAGGAAGAAGATCATGCTGAGAGAGGGGCTTAGAAAATTATGAACCCCAAAAGGACCCTTTAGCTTAAGGGTGATAAAGCATGGACAAATAGGAAGAGGGTGGTGGACATAGCTATATGCTCTCAAACGGTAGGGTAGTAGGGGACACGGGGGCCTATTTGTTCCCCTCATTATAGCTTCCCCTAAAAAGAGAGAGAAGGGGGAAAAGAGGCGGGGGCACTTTCCTTCCATTTTCATGGGCGTCCATAAAGTAACCCTAAAATTTTAATTTTTTTGAAAATCTCTAAATCTCACTTTTCACTCTCCAAAAGCTCTCCTAACCAAATACATGGTCAAAAAACTATTTTCTTTGAACAAAATCATTAGGAGAAATATGGACTTTGCATGAGCCTTGTAAGGAATCCTAATTTTTAGGGATTAAGGGTAATGTTGTGTAGGGTTAAGGACACAAGGGCATTGAAGAAGGTAGTTTTGAGTAGGCTTTTCTAACCTTTTTTAAAGACAAATATAGGATGTGGACCTAAGAGGTTACTTTCTCTCTCTAGCTTTTTGAAAGTGAAGGAAGTATAGGGGTGTGGCCACATTAGCAAACGTGGGTCACTAAGAGCCAAAATTTGACTTTTTTTCAAAAAGCTCATTTTTGGGTGGAGCACGCAAACAATGAGTGACATCCACAAGGTGATTTGGTCTTTACTTGCATAATACATTCTTACTTCACACTATTTTCTAACATTTATCTTATTGGTTGCTAGAAATTTCATCAAGGAGGCATGCGGTGGAACAAGACAAGATGATCGAATCAACCTTCTCACTAATTGTCTCAATACCCATGATTTTTCATCTTACAATCACCTGGAGGTAATCACATTAAGGATGCAGTCACCAAGGACCTTATACGCACATTGAGAAATGTGCTTAGTGAAGATGACATGCAACAAGCTTGTGATGAGGTAGGGATCAACACCAAAGCCTATCTGGCTATTTTTTGACTCCTGAAGGATGCCCTCAAAGAGCGTAGCATTGTGGAAAACCTGTTTTCCGTTTTGTACAAGGTCAACCTTGCAAAGAAGGCCACAAACCAAGATGTTTTCTCTCGCATTGGGACATATCTACACATTGAGGACACAATGCAAACTTTGCTTTATGCTTTTTTTCACAACAAAGGCAAGTGGAAAAGGTAAGAAACACTCCATAAGACCTTCGGAGAAGGGCTTCCCTTACACAATGTGGAACAATATTTTTTGTGGACCTTAAAAAGCTTCAAAAAGCCATGCTTATATTTTACGAGTTACCTGAAGAAGGTGACACACTATACTTCTTTTTTTTGGCTGTGTTTTTATCATAGACTTTGAAGTATAAGGTCTTGCCACTATTTATTTTGCATTGCTTGGCACAAAGGTCGCTTTTGTGTTGAAACTTGATGAGTGTCAAATAGTGAAAAGCCGAAGGTTAGAGAGGCTAAGTGTCACTCTAATGAATGAGGCCCTTTTGCAAACCAAGCGAAGGGGTTCAATCGAGCCATCTTCCACCCTGTATTTTAGTGTGCAATCAGAGAAAGACATTTGGTGGCTGGGTGCTATTGAGGTGCCCAAAGAGACCAATGGAGTACTTTCATGGAATTCCATTGGATCACAGAAGTAATACACTCCCAAATTGCAGGTGAGAAGTTGGAGATTGAGGGTTTTGGTAGCTATGATGTGGAGTGGCACTTAGGTGGGGACTTGGAGACCATAAAATGTTTGCTATGCTGCAAACAAGGATCTTCTTGTCTCATGCCTAATGGATTTGAGAGAACTCCATGGATCACAGAAGTAATACACTCCCAAATTGCAGGTGAGAAGTTGGAGGTTGAGGGTTTTGGTAGCTATGATGTGGAGTGGCACTTAGGTGGGGACTTGGAGACCATAAAATGTTTGCTATGCTACAAACAAGGATCTTCTTGTCTCATGCCTTGTTCATTTTGCACTCGAGGGTACAAACCTAGTGGGGACAAAAATCACACAAGAGCTTTGTAAAGGTCGGTTCAATGCTTCCATGGCAAAGGGATGGAGAACAAGGGTTGGACTATCGTGATGTCAGAAATGAAGGTAGAGAATGGGAAGCATCTATTGAGATGTCCCATGCTCAATGCCCCAGACTGTGCACAAAAGGACCAGGCTTGGAATCCAATCTTTCCATTTCCACTATCAAATGTACATTTTTGTACATTACACGTATTCATGCGCATTTAAGATAGGCTTTTGAAGCTCCACATTCACTATGATTTCATGATGAAGCCATTGGAAAAGTCCCAAGAAGTGATCGAAAGGGTGGAGGCACTCTTGAATTCCATTGGTTGTCACGGTAGAAATGTGTCTATCATTGTTGCAAAGAACACAGGGGAGGCCCATGAAACTACCCAAGAAGTGTCAATGAGTGGAAAAAAATCTAGACACTTTTTGAAAAAGTAACCCAAGGAAAGCCAGGTTGATATGATGCTCAAAACAGCTCCAACCAGCAGGTAGGTAACCTTTGGGAACTTTGGAAGGAGTTATGCAAAGTTACTACTGAGACAATGATTCAAATGGCAAGCTTGCAAACAAGCGCAAGCAAGTTTGGGCACATTTTGATAAAATGGTCAAGCTTATGGGCCTTACCAGCACAACAGAAGAACAACGCCAATCATTTCAAGAAGCCTTGGCGGATTTCACCAATGTCTTGACCCTTTCTTGGGGTGAAAATAACATCACACATTACATGGTAAGCCCTGTTACGTGGTGAACTTATTACAAGGGATTGTTTTCATTAAATAACGTGGATCGTTTTCTCATGTGAACAACATATCTTGTTTATGCATGGTGCATTTTTTATACACAAATATGGTTCGCTTGAGATTTTTAGCACTCAAGGCATGGATAAGTCCCATTATCAAGCAAGGGGGATGTCTTCAAAAATACTCGACATGATGGTGGAATGGTGCAATCCAATTATTTGGAGGAGATGTTCAACTGGTTTTTTTGCACAACATTATCTCGTAAGCTCACAATGGAGTGTGCGCGACAATCCAAGATTGCTAGGGAAGTGCGGAAATGGAGTCTTCAAGAGCACAGCAATAAGTCGCAAATGTCGCAAGGCCCCATCAAGCATGTTGCGTGGTGACAATGCAGAGTGCGACAAGGGTCAAAGTGGATTCTACGCGAGTGACTACATGTGAACGCAGGGTCCAACTCTTGACATGTTTAAAAAAAAGTTTGCTGCATCCGTTTAAAAAATATTAGTTTTTTTTCCAAAATTAGTGTGAACAAGGCCCTTTTAAAACGGGCCCTTATAAATATTGCATGCTCTCATAAATCACTCATTTCTTAAGCACAAGTGAGCTCTTACCATACCCAATGGCACACACCAAAAAACCCACAAAAGAGCATCCACCTGCCAACAGAAACACCCTCCAAGGATGTGAGAAGCCGGCATGGCTTAAAGGCACAAGAAAACTCCCACGAACACCTGGCCATTCTAGGCACTCTTCTAGCAGTGAGCATGGTAGTGGGGCCCATGAGACATCGAGGGCAGAAGAGTCTTCATGTGCACAACAACAAACACCTCGACATAGAGTGAAGCAAAACACCCAGTGCTGGTGAGAAGAGCACGCCCAACAAATACCAGAGTCTGATAGGGAGGAGCCACCACGCTACAATTTGCAAGCACGACCATCCAGAGCTTGGGTGGTCCATACAAATACCAAATCAGAGACAAGCTACCATGGCGGCGAGCTAATATGCTGCGCACACACCGGGTGCGGGGTGCCCGTTGGGAGGAAGACATTGCCTCGTGGCCAGGGAGCTCTCCCCATAGCACAAGATTGGAGGCAAGGGAAGAGGATGACTCTGAAGAGGCTACATATCCATTGAGATAGGCATCACCGTCTTCAATGACTATTGAAAATACCTCTACATGTGCATACCTTTTGCTATTGACATTTAGCTTATGAGTTGTAAGCTTCTAAGAAGGGCTACATGGAGAGTTATCATCCAAATAGCCACTCCAGCTTTATGCATAAATAAAGCCCAAGCCTATGCTGTACATACACTATGTAAAAGTATTATTACTAGCCTTTTGGTGTATTGAGTCCACTTTTTCAAACATGTGTGTACTTCTCTCTCTAACTGTCTAAGCTATGGCTGCCTTCACCTTCAAGTCACCTTGAGCTTATTGCCTTCAAACCCAACAACTGGTATCAGAGCCGGTTATCCCCGCTATTAGTTTAAAAGTACTGCACACAATCATACCAGAATTCCTCCCCCCCCCCATATTCTCCCTCTCTGCCTGCTGAATGTGTGAGAAAACTTCTCATCATTCCTTCAGATCGTCAATTCAACAAGATCTAGGCTCACTTCAGCTCTGCACCAAAGACAAATTAAGAAGCAGCCTGCCATACACAGATTGCACTTGCCTCATTGGAGCGCCCTGCACATGGACCTCGCCCTGGCTCTCCCTTGCCATAAACTCATTTTGTTACACTTTAGTGCAGCTTGCCCCTAAGACCACTAGCCTCCCATGCCTGCAAGCTGTGGTTGCAACTCTACCTCAATGCACTCTTAGCCTTGCTCAACCCGTAGCAGGTTGGCCATTCTTGCAAGCCTAAAAAGGCAACGGATTCGTCTGCAGCACCTAACCTTGCCACCACCTAAGCTGTGGGAAACTTGCCAAGAAAGTGTTATGAGTGTGGCTACCTGCTAAGATGGTGCATCGACCTGCATAATCAACCGTCGTAGCTAATGTGCTATGCGATCAAATTGCTACCTACAATGTCAGCATTTGAATCCTCTTGGTGTATTTTTGAACTGAGTTTCCACCAATGCGGGCTCCACCCGGTTCATAAACCACAGCAACTCAGTGTCAGCTACACACACAAGCTCATCGTTAACTTCACACACACACACACACACACACACACACACACACACACACACACACACACACACACACACACACACACACACACACACACACACACACACACACACACACACACACACACACACACACACACACACACACACACACACACACACACACACACACACACACACACACACACACACACACACACACATCTTGAGGAATATTGACATAGGGGCATGATATGATTTCCCTTGGCCGGCAGTATTTCTTCCTTTTTATGTAGCCAAGCATAAAAAATCCTTAGGGGTTTTGTTTCACTTGGGAGGCATCACTAAAATTGGGTTATAAGGTATAACTTAGTAAAAGTCGATTTGGTAACTTCTCTAGGGCATGCTAACTTTGGGCGGCAAAGTCGGGATTCATCACGTTTATGGAGGGAGTCTACTGGCAGTGCACATGGGCCATTTATGGCAGGCATCTTCCACCGAATGCATGGACAAGGGTGAGCGACAAGACTGTATTTGGGGCTTCAAAATCTCAGCTTGATCCACATAAATTTTATAAAGGTGAGGGTCTCCCTGACTTAGCACGCTCATGTATGCTTGTGTATTCTCTATTGGTAACTGGGGGTTAGTTGCCTAAGTGATTGAACTTGCAGTGTGTTATACAATGGCGAAAGGGAAGGAAAAACAACAGGTCATGGAATTCCACCCTTTGGCTTCTTCTTCTTTTGAGGTCAAGTTCTTTTGCTTGATGAGTTAAGATTGAAAATGGTACTTGGTATTGTTAAATCGTTTCATGTTGCAATGTGTGGTAATATGCATAAGGGCATGGGTCTGCTTGCGATTTTGATGGGTGATTCTGATATAAATTGGTATGATGATGGAAATGATTGCTTTAAAGGCTGGAGGCTATATCTACTTGGTATTATTCAGTAAGATTGGAAGGGTGACAACATGATATTTAAAAATTCTAAAAGGCATGTTAGATAAGCATGAATATTCAGTAAAACCTGGTCATTATGCAGGTCCTACCATTTTGTGTATTGAATTTGGTTTCTGGGATGCCATGATAAACCGACTCAGGTTTTGAGTGTCGGAAGCTGGTCATTCTTTTCAGGCTGGCATGGTTATGCTTTCAAAACTTTGAACACCTTTGTGGACCTTGCCTGAGGCGGTAAAGTGTCTAGACCTAAGTATAGGGTCTCAACCTTTGGCTGATTGGTTGGGTAATTTCCTTCTATTTCTGGTATGCTAATGAAGCTATGCTTTTCCTTCTACTGAAATTAGTTTGCTAATAACTTCTCGACCTAATACTAAACCGTAACTTGCTGAAATCAGAGTAACCATGTGTGTAGTGATATTGAGACGAGTTTTAGTTTGGATTGGGAATGAGGTAAATTTCCTTTTGAAGCTAACGAATAGAGCTCATCATTATACATTAGTGGCTGATGTGATATGCATGCTGTTTTTTTTGGTAGCTTTCTTGGGTGATGCGGTATACTTGCTGAATATGTTTACCTGATCTTTTGATGGATTCTTAGTAAAGGAATGAATTTAAGGAAAATCAAGTCACTATGTTGGTCATACCATTTGTGTACTGAATTGGGTTTCTTAGGATGCCATGATAAGCAGACTCAATTTATAAGTGTCAAATGCTTTTTAGCTTGGCATGTGGACCCTGCCTGAGGCAATAAAGGGTCTCGACCCAAGAATAAGGTCTCGACCTTGGGTTGATTGGTTGGGTAATTTTCTTCAATTATTGGTATGCTAAGGAAGCTATTCTATTCCTATAACTGACATTGTTTTTCTCTAAACTCATTGGCTACTATTGTCTCAACTTAATACTAACCTTACCTAGCTTAAAATAGAGTAACCATGTATGTGCTAATATAGAGATGAGTTTTAGTTTGGATTGGGAATGAGGTAAATTTCCTTCTAAGGTTAACAAATAGAGCTCAACATTTTGCAGTCTTGGCTGATGAGGTATACATGTTGGATATTTTTGGTAACATTACTGGCTAATAGGGTATACTTGATGGATATGGTTTGTACTAGCTTTTTGCTGGAGTTTTAAGGGCTTTTACATGAGCTCAACTTCATGTATAAAACTCCTGGGCTTTTCATATATATGACATTGATAATGTATATATCTTTGTTTGCTTCTTACTAAACAGGCTGGTTTCATTAGACTCCTTAGTCTAGATCTAAAAGCTTACTTTACCTTATTTTTTGGATCGAAACTCGTTATGGTGCTGATATGGGGCTACATTTGGGGTTGAATTAATAACCAGATTGTATTATTGGCTCTTTGTTGAAAGGTGATGGTCTCTTAGCTGGATGCTTACTACCAATTTCCTTTATAGACCTTGCTTGAGCCAGATAGGGTCTCAACCTAAGCATAGGATCTTGACCTTGGGTTGATTAGTTGGGAAATTTTCTTCTGGTGAATCTCCTTTGCTGGTATGCTAATGAAACTGATCTTTTCCTACCACTAATATTGATCTGCACTAAACTCATTTGCTACCTATGTCTCGACCTAATGCTAACCTTACCTTGCTTAAAGCACAATAACAAGGTACATGTTGATATAAGGATGAATTTTAGTTTGAGGAAAACTTCCTTCTTGAACTCGTTGATCTAGCTCAGCATAATGCATTCTTGGCTGATGTGGTCTACACGATGAACGTTTTTGGTATTGTCTTTTTTCTAGATTCGTATTGTTTTACGTAAGCTCGAATTTAGGTATAAAACTCCTGGTCTTTTCATATATATGACTTGGACTTTGTACGTATCCTCATTCAAACTAGTAATGATGCGGATATGGGGCTACTATTTGATATTGATTTGATAACCTGGTAGAGATGTTTTGGGTTTAGCAGTAATAGCCTAGCGGTCTTCGTGACTGTTGATGTATACATGCTACATAGATTGGATTACTAACTCTTTGTAGGATGGTTATGGTCTCTTGGTTGGACTTCTTCTTGTTTTTGAGTACTAAAATTCCTGGTTCTTTTAGTGTTTTGGATATTCTCTACATAACATTATGTTTGGGAGCAAAAATAGGAGCTAAACCAGCTAGTGGCAAATAGAATTTCATAAACTAGGTTTTCTTTTAACTTTTTGACTCAGCATGTTACTATAGCATGTGCAAATTACTTCAGGTATAATCATTGTATTTGGACTCTTGGTTTTTTGAAATAGATGTTGGAATCCAGCCACTTGAGGGTGGAGGAGGTCGCTCAAGATTATGGCAAAACCTGTCAAGGTTTCTTATATAAAAGAAATTTTTAAGAGAGTTTAATTCTAATGATGTCAAAAAATGGTTTGTCTACTGTTATCAGGTTATACCAAGGTATAGGATGATTGCTTAAATGAGTACTATAGTTTATCCGATCAAGAGAGCACAGATCTCATAAAAGCTTAAGGTAGCTAGGGTTGAATATATAACCTCATTTGCGGCAAAGAACAAGGCATGGTAGAGAGCATATCTTAATCAAGAATAAGGAGATAAATTATAAAGATGATTAAATAAAAATCATTGGCAGTTTGTAGGCTGTTGAAGCTCCTTATGAAGTTGTAATTGAATACCAAAGCCTTTTTAAAGTTCATTTTTTCATGATAAGTTTATTTGCAAAGAAAAGTTTATTTGACATGGATAACAACTACGATGCCCATACATCACCTGCATACATAGCCAATGCTAACAAAATGTTATGTTGTTCTATGGGTGAAGGTGAGGGCTACTCTCTTTGGTTTAGCTTTTTGGTTGCTTTCGGTTTGGAGGATGAGCTACTGGTTCTCTGTTTGTAAAGGAATTTCTACCTTTTGGATGGTGACTTGTACCAACCTGATGATATTTATTTATACAAAATCATGCTATCTAAAGTTTTTTTTTTGTATAATAAACCTTGTATTTATCTGGGTACCTTGGTCTTTGAACATATGTATGTTCGTCTGTGTGCAGTATATGTAGATAACTAAAACACACACAATTGGCACTTAGATCCAGTCTTACCATTGGGTCAAGACCAAGCTCCCAAAATTGTGCTAGGACAGGTTGTTCTGTGATGATACAATCAATCGGCAAGAGGGGTTAGCCTCACACAGTCATTATGAAGGTTTTATGACTGGTTGAAGGTTGAGTGGCTACCAGAATACTATATTATATAGTTAGCATTATGGATTATTCTAAGATTCTTCCTTTTACAATATTTCCTTTCAAATTTCTGGGACATTTCTAGCTACGTCTCCATCAGGAAATTTTCTTGTATCAGGGATTGGATTTGCTAATGGAGCCTCTCTCATGGGCTTCAATATTGGTTCTAAGATGCATTCAAGATGCAAAAGCATTTTCTCTCATCGTGGCCTCGTCTAGTAATCCTACTACCTCCCTTATTCACACAATCTAATTTGACAAATGGGTCAAAACTTTGGGGGTTTTGGTAAAAAACAGTAAGGAGGGATTTTCTGCTATTAGACATTATCATAAATGTCCCAACTATCTCTAAAGCACATAAAGAGGACTTGGCTAAGTTCTTGTCTGATGGTGCTGAACTTGCTAACCTTCTTAGAAAGCAGTGTGGACTCAGCCCAAGTTTTGTCGCGGCCCCGCCTATTCCGATTCTCCCACCTACCAACAATCTTTTCTGTAGGGATGCTGCACTTGTGGAAGCTGTTAAGAATTCAGAAAGATTTATGTTCTCTAAGTGAAACTTCACTTTTGGAATCAATTTCTAAGGTATCCATAATCTTTCCTTTTTTATCGATATGACAAGTGGAGGTTGAATCCTTAGGGGTGGAGCACAAACTTTGGTTACTCCCTAATAAAGGTTATCTGGATCCTATCTCAATAGAGACTTGGGTTTTTTGGAAAATCTACCAGCTGCCACAATGGAGGACTGTTGAACTGAAGATACTCAAAGGATTGCAATGTTTAGACAAAGGAGAGCTAATTAAAGCTCCGTTCAACATGAATCTTTTTGGATTCCAAGAAGTGTAGTTCTAATGTAGGACTTTATGTGAGAACCAAAGGACTCATGGAATTTAGTAAAAACAATGCTGACTATTATGCAAAATCAATCTAGAATATTTATAGACCTTATCTCAAGTGCGCTTGCAATTATTGACCCTAAAGCGTCATGTGAGTCTAGAATCATATGGTTCGACGATGGAGTTCGGTATGCCATCAACAATCTGCAATCTATATTCCCGAAAAAGCCTACATCCTTTCATCTTACTCTCATCTGTTCTTGGTTAGGTGGACAAGCCAAGGAGTTAGTTTTGGCACAAATTGCCTTCATACAATTTCGTACTTTGATGGTTGACATGCTCAAAGAGCTCAGGGCAAATGAACCAAGAATGCTCCTTACTACTTACGGTTCTTACAAAGGGATAAAAACTATTCTGGTTCTGCTTAAGCCTAACTTTGAAGATGATGAATCCCCCTCTCAAAAAAGACCCAACACAGTGCTAACTCTAAATTCCATGTTTACTTCCTTTCTTACTCCCTCTTTGTCTGCAGACTCCAGTTTTGGAAGAGGAAAATCTAGAAGCTTTACAAGAGGAAGGGGCCGAGGGCTGCCTGTTAAACATCCCTTGGAAATGTGACTGTGCAGGTAGCGGTCAATGAGATCAGGAGGCACTGTCTACCGAGCAAAGCTGAGGATTTTAGTACTAATTTCATTCGTTGTCATTTCACCAATAGAATTTTTGACTTCTTTTCACCTAAATCAATTTTTGTTGAAAGTTTTGATGTAGTCTATGGTGATCATTCTATGATTCATAATATGGTGATTGGTCGGAAATTTTCTAACACTATTAAGTTCTTTGTATACTCAAGTGAATTTTTGAGACATGAACCTATTTTAAGATGTAATTGTAAAAATCTTCTCGCCTTTTGTAAGGATTTTGATTTACTTGGTGTACACATCTGTACGAAAAACCTAGCTATTTTTAAGATTTCTTCTCTTCGAGATCTACTTGGAATGGGTTTGAATCACACACTTGTGAAACCACTAAACCCTAGAATGACATTTTTTGCACTACTAGACTGTCTGGCTAACTTAGCCTTAAAGCTCCCATTGGAGCATTAAATCCTACAGGATCTTGCTGAAAAATTGAAAACAATCTTTTTTCAAAAGTTTAAACTTTTACCAAAAAAATGGCTCAGTTTGGATACTACTTGGGTCACTCCAAAAATTATGCAAGAATGTCATGATTTGACTCGTTAGTGGTTTATTGTCGGACTTGATAAATATGCTAACACTATATTGGTTATCTGTAAAAGGCTTCTTTATGAAGCTTTGCTAGTAAGGTTGGGTGGAACTAAATTTGAAAAGAAAAATGGAACACTAAAGGATGTAGCTTTAGCTTTGCTGAAGTATTTGGACAATATGGGTTACAATGAAACTTCAAGTAAGCTTCCTGTGTTGTTCCCCTTTTATAAAACACAAGCAAAAGTTACAAAAGCTATTACTTCCTGCTTAAACCTTATCATGGAAAAGGTCTGAAACCTTTGTGCTAAAAGAAGAGCAAATCTTAAAAGATTTAGTGGTATAGAATGATGTACCTTCTGGCTTGCTAAGAATTTATCGGAGGTGTTTATCAACTTACCTACGGATATCTATTGTATCTTCATAGCTGATATTACACAATGTTATGAAAACATCCTCTCTCAAGAAATTATGGCCTTCTTGGAGTATTCAAAGATATTATCAACCTAGCTTTTTCCAACAAAAAACACAAGGGTTTGAAAAGATCTCGTTGGTGAGAACACCTTGTTGGGTTAAAAAATTAGTCAAAAAACCACCGCTGTGCTTTGACAAAATTACTCTTATTATAATAATCAAATGGATATTGCATAATTGCTTTATCCAATTGGGGCCAAACTGTTATAGACATAAAATGGGAATACCTATGTGGTTCTCTTGCTCACCAATAATGTGCAATCTGTACTTATTATTTTTTGAATAAAAATGGTTGTGCTAAAAAATGAAACATTATGAGGAGGCGAAACATCTTTAAACCTTCAATAACACGTTTAGATTCATGGATGATTTATTGAGTATAAACAATCAAACCTTCAAAGACTACCTGGAGGAAATTTACCCACCTTCCCTCATGATAGAGCCTACCTCTCTAGAAGAATTAGTGGTAGATGATAAAACTATAGTTAAGAGAACCTAATTTTTAAACATGGAAATACTGCTTCACTCTCCTTACATTGGACATTACACTACACGCTTCCTTTGGAAGTGAGATAATCTGTCACTTGATCCTACTGAATTCGTTAAAAGAAAAAGTAGCAGACCTATTAAAAATGCACGTAACACTTGCTTAGGTATTTTGTCACTTATTATATACTCTTCTTCAGATAACTTTTCTGCCTTTGAAGAATTCAAAAAGCTCATAGGTAAATTTTGTAATAATGGGTTTTTGTGGAATGAACTGTTACTAGTATTACAAAAGCAATCTGCTTGAATAGTTGGCTGGGTGCCAGAATAGATACTGTTTTTCTTTGCAGTCTACTAAGGAAGTAGGCACATACCTAATGGGTCTACGAACTTATTAGGTATGTGCTTGGGTATGGGCGGGCGCGCACACACACACACACACACACACACACACACACACACACACACACACACACACACACACACACACACACACACACACACACACACACACACACACACACACACACACACACACACACACACACACACATGTGAAAATCCCCAGGAATATTGACTAAGGGTCATGATATGATTTCCCTTGGCCGGCAATATTTCATCCTTTTTATGTATCCAAGCATAAAAAATCCTTAGGGGTTTTGTTTCACTTGGTAGGCATCACTAAAATTGGGTAATAAGGTGTAACTCAGTATGAGTCGATATGGTAACTTCTCTACAGCGTGCTAATGTTGGGCGGCAAAGTCAGGATTCATCACGTTTATGGAGGGAGACTGCTGGTGGTGCACATGGCCCATTTATGGCAGGCAGCTTCCACCGAATGCATGGCTGAGGGTGAGTGGAAGGACTATATTTGGAGCTTCAAAATCTCAGTCTGATCTGCAAACATTTTATAAAGGTGAGGGTCTCCCTGACTTAGCAGGCTCAGATATGCTTGTGTATTCTCTGTTGGTAACTGAGGGTTAGTTGCCTGAGTGATTGAACTTGGAGTGTGTTATACAATGGTGAAAGGGAAGGAAAAACGACAGGTCCTGGAAGTCCACCTTTTGGCTTCTTATTCTTCTCATGTCGAGTTCTTTTGCTTGATGAGTTAAGATTGAAAATGGTACTTGGTATTGTGGGTAAGGTTAGCATTAGGTCGAGACATAGGTAACAAATTAGTTTAGTGTAAAGCAATGTCAGTGGTAGGAAAAGATCATTTTCATTAGCATACCAACAAAGGAGATTCACTAGAAGGAAATTTCCCAGCTAATCAATCCAAGGTCGAGATCCTATGCTTAGGTCACTATTCTCACTGAGGCAAGGTCTATATAGGAAATTGGTAGTAAGGATATAGCTAAGAGACCATCACCTTCCAGCAAAGAGCCAATAATACAATTTGGTTATTAATTCAATCCAAAACGTAGCCCCATGTCAGCACCATAACGAATTTTGGTCTAGAAAACAAGGTAAAGTAAGCTGTTAGATCTAGACTAGGAGTCTAATGAAACCAGCGTGTTTAGTAAGAAGCAAACAAAGATATATACATTATCAATGTCATATATATGAAAAGCCTAGGAGTTTTATACCTGAAGTTGAGCTCATGTAAAAACTCTTAAAACTCCACAAAAAGCTAGTACAAACTATATCCAACAAGTATACCGCATCATCTAGGAATGTTACCAAAAATATTTAGCATGTATACCTCATCAGCCAAGACTGCATAATGCTGAGCCCGTTAGCCTCAAGAGGAAGTTTACCTCATTCCCAATCCAAACTAAAATTCATCTCTATATCAGCACATACATGGTTACTCTACTTTAAGCCAAGTAAGGTTAGTATTAGGTCGAGACATTAGTAGCCAATGAGTTAGAGAAAACCAATGTCAGTAATAGGAATAGAATATCTTCCTTAGCATACCAGTAATTGAAGAAAATTACCCAACCAATCAACCCAAGGGTGAGACCTTATTCTTGGGTCGAGACCCTTTACTACCTCAGGTAGGGTCCACAAAGGTGTTCTAAGGCTTTGAAAGCATAACCATGCCAAGCTAAAAAGCATCCAACACTTATAAACCGAGTCAGCTTATCATGGGTACACAAATGGTATGGCCAGCATAGTGACTAGATTTTCCTTAAAATTCATTCCTTTACTAAGAATCCAACAAAAGGTCAGTAAAACATATCCAGAAAGTATACCGCATCAGTCAGGAATGTTACCAAAAACAACCACCATGCATATTGCATCAGCCACTAATGTATAATGTTGAGCTCTATCCATTAGCTTCAGAAGGAAATTTACCTCATTCCCAATCCAAACTAAAACTCATCTCAATATTAGTAGACACATGGTTACTCTGCTTTCAGCAAGGTACGGTTTAGTATTAGGTCGAGACATTAGTAGCCAATGAACTTAGTGCAAACTAATGTCAGTAGAAGGAAAAGCATAGTTTCATTAGCATACCAGCAATAGAAGGAAATTACCCAACCAATCAGACCAAGGTCCAGACCCTATACTTAGATCTAGACCCTTTACCGCCTTAGGAAAGGTCCACAAAGGTGTTCAAAGTTTTGAAAGCATAACCATGCCGGCCTAAAAAGAATGACCAGCTTTCAACACTTAAGACCCGAGTCAGTTTATCATGGCATCCCAAAAACCAAATACAGTACACAAAATGGTAGGACCTGCATAATGACCAAGTTTTACTGAATATTTATGCTTATCTATGCCTTTTAGAATTTTTAGATATCATGCTGTCACCCTTCCAAACCTTACTGAATAATACCAAATAGATATAGAATCCAACCTTTAAAGCACTCATTTCCATCATCATACCATTTTATACCAGAATCGCCCATCAAAACTGCAAGCAGACCCATGTCCTTATGCATATTATCCCACATTGCAACATGGAATGGGATATCATGAGACATGACGGGGTTTTTTCATCGTTCCCAGTCTGCACTAGAGCAGCGGGTGTATTTGGGGGGGCATACCAGTCTTTGTGGATATCTATTCATGCAATCAATATATCATTCTCATATAATTCAGTGTTTGGTTACATATCAATGAAGACGATGGTGTATTGTCTTCTATTCTGTCTTCATATACCTTGTTGTTCATGTACTGTAAGGCTGTGTGAGGGTATCCATTCCCATAGTGCTTACATCTGGCGACCACGATGTGCGATGGGCGACCTGTTGTGAACATGCATGCACACTAGGTAGAAGGGTCCTCCTGACCCTGTGGTTCCAATTTCGGGGGAGACAACGATGGTGAGGCAATTCGAATAAATTCATGTTCTCTACACCTTAGGCAGAGGAACATGTGTCTCCGTCGCCAAGCCCGGTGTGTGGTTGGTGTATTCGGCAGGCACGGCGTACTCCACGTAGTCAATCATGTCCTCCTGCCGTGCACTCTCCCTCACCCACTCATGTTGCTCCACCACTAGCTCCGTTAAGTAGTCCCGGGCTTTCATCGCCATCTTCCCCGCCTCCTATTGTTCGACAGCTTTTTCAAGAGGGGGTATAGTTGGGCAAGGGACTATGGCACAGCCAGTGGCGGGTGGTCAGATTAAGTATAGTCGCTTTTGAGTTCTTTCAAAGGAAGACCCTGATGCACATTTGTGACAATTTAATAAAGTGTATGGATCGAATCATCCTGGCACCGTGGTTCCTCTCCATCAACAATCGGTGTTTGAATCCACACTTTCAGGGAAAGATGCAAAATGGATGTCAGAGTATCCTGACGATCACTTTCAAATGTATGCCGATGGGTCCAGAGCATTCTTGTGACAATTTAGAATGAAAAATATGGTCCCTCAACATTCGGAAAAGCTTCAGATGTTACGTCAAAATTCGTTGCTAGTGGAGTTATTTAAGCATCTTTATAATTTATCTCCTTATTCTTGCACGTTTGATTAAGATATGCTCTCTGCCATGCCTTGTTCTTTGCCACAAATGAGGCTATATATTCAGCCCTAGATGCCTTAAGCTTTTATGAGATTTGTGCTCTTTTGATCGGATAAACTATAGTACTCATCTGAGCAGTTATCCTATACCTTGGTATAACCTGATAATAGTAGACAAATCATTTTTTTGAAATTATTAAAATTAAACCCTCTTAAAAATTTATCTTATTAATGAAACCCTGACAGGTTTTTCCATAATCTTGAGCGACCTCCTCCACCCTCAAGAGACTGGATTCCATCATCTTGTTTCAAAAAACCGAGAGTCCAACTACAATGATTATACCTGAAGTAATCTGCACATGCTATAGTAACATGCTGAGTCAGAAAGTTAAAAAAAAACCTAGTTTATAAAATTCTATATGCCACTAGTTGGTATAGCTCCTGTCTATGCTCCCAAACATAATGTCATGTAGAGAATATCCAAAACACTAAAAGCACCAGGAGTTTTAGTACTTGGAAATAGGAAAAAGTCTAGCGAAGAGACCAGGCAGGGATAAGGGAAGAAAACCCAACCTCGGAACTTGGTCGCTCAACGAGAGGGAGAGAGAGAGAGAGAGAGAGAGAGAGAGAGAGAGAGAGAGAGAGAGAGAGAGAGAGAGAGAGAGAGAGAGAGAGAGAGAGAGAGAGAGAGAGAGAGAGAGAGAGAGAGAGAGAGAGAGAGAGAGAGAGAGAGAGAGAGAGAGAGAGAGACTCGGAACTTGGTCGCTCAACGAGAGAGAGAGAGAGAGAGAGAGAGAGAGAGAGAGAGAGAGAGAGAGAGAGAGAGAGAGAGAGAGAGAGAGAGAGAGCGAGAGAGAGAGAGAGAGAGAGAGAGAGAGAGAGAGAGAGAGAGAGAGAGAGAGAGAGAGAGAGAGAGAGAGAGAGAGAGAGAGAGAGAGAGAGAGAGAGAGAGAGAGTTGCTAGCCATGGAAAAGAGTGGGGCATCTCTTACGAGGCTTCTCTTTTGAACCAAATTGAGCATCAAAAGTGGTCGTTAACAAAGCTTTAGGGACCCATTTGTATGTTCCCATTGTCAAAAGATGCTGATTCATGGGTTCCATATTCTCTGTTTTAGACATGGAAGTTGAAGTTCTAGAGGTTTGTGCTACATGCATGGATGATTGCCCTTTCTCACCTACCTCTCCTCCATTGAACTTGTGACCCATGATGAGGCATGACCCCATTTGAATAGGAAGCACTTGATTACAAATATTTAAGGCATTAATTTCTAGAAGCTTCAACAATTGCTAGTTTCCCATCTTGAAGGCATAAAAATTCTACTGATAATCACTCCTTCCTTTCGAAAGGTATCAAACAAGCACTATTAGTAGCTTGATCAAATGAATCTTTTGATGTATTCAGTGAGTCTTAATCTCCATGGAAGATAACCTTGTAGGCACCTCAAATTGCTAAATAGCAAAAGAAATCTAAAGCCAGTCCGATGCCCAAAATGATAACAAACTTGCCCATATATGGTTTCAAGACACTGTCCATAAGTCTCATGAAAGTAGCAGGTGCATTGGTCAACCCGAAGGCCATAGCCAAAAACTCATGATGTTATAGCCACTGCTCCTCGAAATGGTAGTTTGGTTGAACTCTCTCTCAATGATGCTGTAGTAAATGTTGTCACTGCTCCAAGTGATCATGATTGCAAAGTATGACATGGCATCATCATTTTGTTCATGCTGATTTCTCAAAACTCCTTGATCTTCAACTTCTTGATCTTGTTCATGGCATGGATCTTAAAGCTCATCCCCATATGGGAATTTGTGAGTTTTGTGCTCTTGGGAAACATAATCGTAAATCCTTTCCTCTTTCAAAAACAACTCATTCTCATGACATATTGGATCTTGTTCATACTGATATATGTGGACCTCTACCTTCTTCGAGATCACAATATTGCTACTTCATTACTTTCATTGATGATTTCTCATGGTATACGATTGTAGTTCTACTTAGACAAAAATCTGAGGCCTTATCTGTTTTCAAACAATTCCACAAGACTGCAGAACTTCAAATTGGTCATCACCTTAAGAAGCTTTGTAGTGACAATGGAGGAAAATATGTTTCTCGAGAGTTTGTGAGTTATCGTGCTGACATTGGAACTCATCATAAACACACTATTCCATATTCACCTCAACAGAACGGCGTTGCTGAATGAAAGAATCACACTCTTCTCAATGATGTAAGATGTATGCTGATTCATTCTAATTTATTTCGTGTTTTTTGGGTTGAAGCTACTTTGAAAATAATATTTATTGAAAATCATCTTCCTATTATTGCACCCTCTGGTAAGATACGTATCACAGCATGGACAAGTGACATTCCTTCTGTATCTCATTTTCGAACCTTTAGATGTATTGCTCATATTCATGTTCCCAACGAAACACGAACAAAGCTTGATGCTCCCGGTCTTAAAGTTATTTTTATTGGATATTCTGACACTTCCAAAGGCTACAAATTCTATGACCCTTCCTCCAAGAAAGTAATTGTGAATCGTGATGCTACTTTTAATGAACAACTTATGGGAGGCTCATGGTCCATGGATGATTTTGATGATACTAAATCATTGCTTCAGGCTTTTCCATTTCTTTTAGATGATGAAACTCTTCCTATAGAGCAGCTTTCCTCTTCACAACCATCCATTCCGAATGTTGCCAATGATGATATTGATATTTTGTTTGATCTGCCTATTGATTTTGAACATGGCTCATGTCATGTTTATGATGACAATATTGTGGATAATTTTTTCTCTACTTTTGAAGATCTTGTTACTCATGATGAAGCTATCTCTTCACCACAAAAGGATCAATGGCAAGAGGCTATGTAAGCAGAGTACGATTCTCTTATCTCTAAAGGTACATGGATACTAACTGAACTTCCTTCTGGTCGTACAACTATTAAGTTTAAGTGGGTGTATAAGACAAAAGTAAAAGCAGACGGATCTTTTGACAAATTCAAGGCATGTTTAGTTGCAAAAGGTTACTCCTAAGTAGCTGGTGTTGATTATCAAGAGACCTTTTCACCAGTTGTTTGCATTACAAGTGTTCAAGTTTTATTGGCATTTGCTGTTCAATTTGATTTAGAAGCTCATCAAATGGATGTGCGAACTGCTTTTCTTAATGGTGACTTGGAAGAGGAAATTTAAATGGAATAACCGAAAGGGTTTGTTATTCCAGGTAAAGAAGACCTTGTTGCTCAACTCCATAAGGCACTATATGGTCTCAACCAAGCTTCAAAAACCTGGTATATAAAATTTGATCCTTTTCTCACCTTTAAAGGATTCATCTCTTGCTCTTCAGACCCCAACTTATACATAAAACACCAAGGTAGCAGTTTTGTGATCTTGCCCTTTATGTGGATGATACCATCCCTGTTTCCAATGATTTGGGATTTCTTTAGCAAGTGAAAAAGTTATTGTCTTCTGCATTTGATATGGTGGATCATAGAGAGATTCACTCATGTCTTGGCATTCAGATCCAACGGAACCGTACAAAAGGTATTTTATTCCTTTGACAGTCAAAGTTTATTGCAGATACTATTCAAAAATTTGGTATGGAATCTGCACATTCGGCCAACACACCTTGTCTTGCGAGCTCTACGAAGAACACTTCTGACAATGGCGGTCAACTTGTCACAAATCAACCTTATGCTAACTTGATTGGATGTCTTCAGTTTGTTGGCATGAATACTCGTCCTGATATTCTGGTTGTTAACAATTATCTTGGAAAACATCTTGTACCTCCTTCTCTTAAGCATTGGTTTGCAACAAAGCGTGTATTGAAATACTTGAAAGGCACTACAGATTTTGGTTTGGTCTATCGTTAACAACTCACATCGGATTCAATGCAATCTCTTTCTCTTTTGGGTTACACAAATGAAGGTGGGGCAAGCTCACATTTATCTATGCGATCTACTAGTGGAAATTTCTTCTTTATAAATGGTTGTCTTGTTTCTTGGATCAGCAAGAAACAACACTGTGTTGCAGTTTCTACGACTGAGTCAGAATATGTTGCAGCATCACTTGCAGCTTGTGAGCTGATCTGGCTACGACAAATGATGGTTGATATTGGTCACTCTCCTCTTTCTAGCACACCCTTGCGGTGTGACAACCAAATTGCTATTAGTCTTGCAAAAAGACTATGTTCAACATAATAAGTCAAAGCACATTGCTGTCCATTATCATTATGTCATGTATGAAGTACGCAAAGGAACCATTATGGTTGAACACTATCCAAGTGACCGGATGATTGTAGACATTCTTACCAAAGGCCTCAATGAGTCATATTTCATCCTCTTGTGCTCGGAGCTTGGAGTTGCTTCGGCCTCACTCTTTCTAGATTAGCTTCTCTGCTATTGTAATAGATTTGTACATATGACATTGTAATCCTATAGGTACCATGCACTATGCACACTCCACATTTGTACATTGTGATCTTTGAGTCACTTGTCTATTTGTACATAGATACACAATTCACTTTCACATCTGGTTCATATATTCACATTGTATAGGGGCTTGGGTTTTTCCGTTGAACTCCCCAAGGGTTTTTTCATCCATAGCTAGAGACCTTTGTTTGAGTGGGGGTTTTTTCATCCATAGCTAGAGACCTTTGTTTGAGTGGGGTCTACTCAACTTGTTCTCACCTATATATTTGTATCTTGTCCTGAATATGAATCAGTCTTTGGGAGCGTACATGGTGTGTCTCTTGTCTCGTCTCTCTCTTTGTCTCTACATCTCAACAGCTACGCTGCACACGTCCGTCGTGGTGACCCTCCAACAAAAATTCCGAACATGTAGCTCCTCAAGAACTCCTTATGATTTATGAAGTACAAAACATCTTCCTAGCCTTTCTGTGTTATGTATATCCCACAATCAACGCATTCCAAGGGTTAACATTCCATACAAGAAGCTTCTCAATAACTTTATGTGCTTTTTGAAGTACACCATATTTGGCATACATGTCGACCAAGATAATCCCAAGCACAACTTCTTTTGTGAGAAGCCCCTAACTACCAATATCCTCGTCAGCTTTGTTTCTCATATCAACTTCTTGCGTAGTCCGCTTGCCTTCAAGAGAAAAGCATAAGTGATTGCATCTAAATCAATGTCTTCACTTCACATCGATTGAAAACAATCTAGGGCTTCCTGCCTTGTCACACTTGGCATACATGTCAACCGAAGCAGTGCCAAGCATATAGTTTTTGTTTTTATAGTCCTTGACTGATAACATCATTACCATGAGTTCTTTTGCCCATCTCAATATCTTTCAAATTGCCACATGCCTTTGAGATGTAAAAATAGGTGATTTAATTTGGAGAGATATGTTTGGTTTGCATCAATCGAAAACAATATAGAGATCCCTGGCCCCTCCCCATGTTCAGAATATCCAATAATCAATGCAATATAAGACTTAACACAACGAACATCAAGATCCTCAAGAACTCTTTGTGATTTGTGAAGTACACCACATCTTCTTGGCGGTACCTTTATTTTGTAGATCCTACAATCAGTGCTTTCCAAGAGTTGACATTTTTTACAAGAAGCTTCTCAAGCACTTTTTGTGCTTTTTGATGTACAATATATTTGGAATACATGTGGACCAAGGCAATACCAAGTAAACTTCTTTTTTCAACAACCCTTGACTAACAATATCATCATGATTTTCATTGCCCATATCAAATTCATGCATGGTGCCACATGACTTCAAGAAGATTCAAATGCTAGAGGAGGACAAGAGGTAAGCTTCTAAACAATCCTCCTCCCCCCCCCGCCCCCCCCCCCCCCCCCCCCCCCCTCCAACCCAACCCCAATTTTGTAAACACACACACACACAAAAGTTAGATTCAAAGATTTTGTACCCATTCATCATGTTTGTGTATGTGAATGAGAGAGTGGAAAAAATAGAGAGAGAGAGAGAGAGAGAGAGAGAGAGAGAGAGAGAGAGAGAGAGAGAGAGGAGAGAGAGAGATAGAGAGAGAGAGAGAGAGAGAGAGAGAGAGAGAGAGAAGAGAAGGAGAAGATTAGGGGACATAGAGAGTAGAGAGAGGGTAGAGATGGAGATTAGGTGGAGAGTAGATAGACCAGTTTACAATTTAGAAAGAGATTAGGGTGTAGAGAGGTGTAAATCGAGTATATAGAGTGGGGGTAAAGATTAGGTAGAGAGGGAGAATATGTAGAGAGTAGCAATAGAGATAGTCAAAATTAGGGAATATAGAGAGTACTAGATAGATTCAAGTTATGATTTAGAAAGAGATTAGGGTATAGAGTGGGGGTAGAGATTAGGTAGAGAGTAGCAATAGAGAGTCGAGATTAGGGGATAGAGAGAGTAGAGAGAGGATAGATAAAGAGACTAGATAAAGAAGTTTAGGATTTAGAAAAAGATTAGGATGTAGAGAGAGGTGTGGATAGAGTAGATAAAGAGGGTGTAGAGGTTAAGTAGATTAGGTAGAGAGTGCATAGAGAAGGTGTAGAGATCAGAGAGAGAGAGAGAGAGAGGTGGATAGAGGGAGTAGAGAGGGTGTACCATTAGGGAAAATTTGGACTCACAAAGGGGCCTTATAAGGAGTTTGAGTCTTACCATGCACCGAGCGAGTTTTTCCGAGCAAAGACAAACCCGAGCAAGTGTTTGTACGCAATTAGTAAATTTTATCATCAACAAAATATTTATTGTTTGCTATATATTGATGCACTACAACAAAAAGAGTTTTTAATGGATAGACTACCTCATAAATTCCAAAAGATCAATGTTTACTTTTAAAAAAAGTAACACAATATTTGAAAATATTATCTTCTGGCTCAATCTCTATTTATTTAACTATAATCGCCTCTGCTTCTATTCTTCTTTGGCTTGGATTTTTCTTGCTTGGGCTTCATATGTTTGAGCAATTTTTTTTTTGTAAAGAATACGGATTGGGATTGGCTAGGGTTGAGCGATCAAAGCTGGCACTTGCGCATACAATACCTCATACTATAGAAACAAAGTTGCACAATATAGCCGAGCATTGGACGGCCTGTACTGAAAAGCACCTGGATAGAGGAGAAGAGAGAGGTAGAGGTGATAGTAAGGCAAGGCAACTTTACAGAGCTTGCCGAAGAGCGAGAAAAGTGATGACGAGTGAGATGGCTGCAACAACACACACACAAAAACCCTCTCTCTCTCTCTCTCTCTCTCTCTCTCTCTCTTTTAAAAAGAGAAGGAAGCGTCAATGCAAATTTGCTAAAAAAGTAGTACATGAGCGAGCTAGTGAGAGTGTGTGTGTGTGTGTGTGTGGTGTGTGTGTGAGAGAGAGAGAGAGAGAGAGAGAGAGAGAGAGAGAGAGAGAGAGAGAGAGGGATGGATTCTGGCAAGCGCATGGTTGCAGTGTTTCTGGTGCTAATGTTGGCGATGGCCGGACTGAGTGGTGCCGCAACATAGCCGCCTCCTCCGGCACTACATTGCACGTCCCTACTGAATCTAGTTTCGGCCCGCTAGGCTCTGACTCTCTATGTGTGAAGCTTACCTTGCCCAACCTATCGCACACCACCTGCCTTGTCCTCAACAGCAACATCGCCCGCATCATCTTCGGCAACAACGAAAGCTGCATCTGATCACCATCGCCTGCATCGACCTACATCATCATGCACTTCTCTTCATTTATGGTCATTTGTAGTTAGATTCTGTATGTTGAAATCAACTTCTTGTTCTCTATGATACTAACTGCTTTCCCACACAGATGTTCTCTCTCTCTCTCTCTCTCTCTCTCTCTCTCTCTCTCTCTCTCTCTCTCTCTCTCTCTCTCTCTCTCTCTCTCTCAGTAAAAAGCAGCTCTGAAGACTCTTGCTCACCATAACAACACAATATAAAACTTACATACACCTCTTCAAAATTCCTCATTTGAGATATCAAAAGCACAACCTTAATCCTAATAAGAAGCTTGGATACACTCATATTAAAATGTCCCAAAAGTAAAAGAAATCGTAGCATTCAAAATTAGCTTGAGCTCAAAAATTTCACATGAGCATAAGCCAAGCTTGATTCAAAAGACTCTTTGTGTCAAGAGACCCTAGTACTATACCTCAAAAGGGAACATCAATCTGCAAAAGAGAAGCCTGCTCAAAAAAGAAACTCAAGCCACATTTCCCTTTAGAGCTCCTGCTTTTTTCTTGGCTTCTTCAACAATAGACAGCTTAATACCCTTGCCTCTTGGTAGTGTCACCCAAGGCTTTATTCCTTTACCAATAGTAAACAAATTGCCAAGCTGGGTGGCAAACTCTTGATCGGCAGTATCTTGTACGTGCAAAATTTCAAAACTTCCCTTATGCTTTTCATGGTGCTTGATAATCCCAATCCTGCCTCTGTTGCGAACACAGTAATCGTAACAATGTTGCCAATGTCAAACTTGATGAACTCTACAACCTTTCCAGTCTCAATTTCAATTTTAATGGTGTCATTGGCCTTGATAAGGGGATCTAGATAGCCAATGGTGCACCTATCAAATGTAGTGATGTAGGGAATCCCCTTCTCACCGAAGCAAGCAGCTCAGACCTTGCATAGCTTGTACTTAGACTCTTCAAGGCTGATGGAGTGCAAAGTAAATCTTCCCTTGCTATCCTAAAGCAACCGGAAGTTCCCTCCGGTTTTTGCAATGGACACAACATCCATAAACCCAGCACGGTAACACTTGTCCGTCCTTACTTTCCCATCCATACAGATGAGTCACTGCATCACAATGGCAACCACTTCACGATAGGTCAGGGCGTACTTCAGCCGATTCCTCAACAAGACAACCATCGGCAAACATTCCCTGGTCTTATGTGCTTGCTGCATGGGACGTGGTGAGCCGACAATTTCTAGCATGGCTCAGAGGTGATGCTCAACAGAGAGGCGACATATCCATAGCTCAGTTAGAGTTGGCATCATGTCCAAGTGGTAGAGTTGGCCAAGGAGTGCATGCAATAGCACTATTGTGCTTGGACAACGAGAAGCAATGGCAAAGACAGAGAGTCAGCCATTGTAGGAATATCCGGTTGATTCGACTCCCTCTCTCAGGTGAATACTATCAAGATGCACTTGAGTGATATAAATTGAAGCCCAATTGCGGGGATGCACCCCTAATGGGGTTTTCAAGATGAGACTAGAAGGGGGCAAGGATCATGAGGGACTCGAGAGATTGGCAAGGCTGGAGCCTTCCCAGGGTTTTGAAGAAAGAAGACTAGGACTAGGTTGGAAGGACGGTTGTCCGAAAGGCAAGGCTAGCAAGGACGGTTTTCCGACTCCGAAAGGACATAGCAAGCATGAAGAGCTCTATGAAGTCGTCTAGAGGAGAAGAGTAGTGCGTCCGCAAGGTGTTTCGAAAGCTAAGAGAAAAGGCTGTTGCTAACTCTCTCGCCACTTGAAAAACACACTCTCTCTCTCTCTCTCTCTCTCTCTCTCTCTCTCTCTCCAGGCGCTGATGGCTAGAGAGAGGCAAAGAAGCATGAGGGATTTTGAACACCTTCTTACTACTTTAGGTTCCGGTAGAGATCGAGGGTACGCACGCTGCTGCAGGGTTGAAAAAAAAAATCTGTCTCTCTCTCTCTCTCTCTCTCTCTCTCTCTCTCTCTCTCTCTCTCTCTCTCTCTCTCTCTCTCTCTCTCTCTCTCTCTCTCTCCAGGCGCTGATGGCTAGAGAGAGGCAAAGAAGCATGAGGGATTTTGAACACCTTCGAAGAGCATGAATGAAAAAACAACTGTGTGTAGCTGTCCGCGCCGGCGCGGATGGCTAGAGACAGATTTTTTTTTTCAACCTTGCAGCAGCGTGCGTACCCTCGATCTCTACCGGAACCTAAAGTAGTAAGAAGGTCTGTCACCTATTGGTCCTATCAAGCTTCTCTGTGTGCTAGGGTGCCTGAATCGAGGGCTGGCAACGTGCAGAGTCGACACAGCGTCTCCGGGTAGAACTGATATCATATAGGCTAGAGTCCTCTAGCTCCTACTGTGCCCCCCCCCCCCCCCCCCCCCCCCCCCCCCCCCCCCCCCCACATGGAAGTTGGAACACGAGGGGCCTGCCGCCTGCTCTAGAGAAGAAGCAATTGTAACAGTGATGTTGGGAGTACCCGTCTGTCGTAGCATCTTGGACTGCAGGAGAGGCCACAACACACAACTCTGCTGTGGCCGTCACCATGCCAATGCATGGCCATGCCATCGATTGATGCGATTGTCCATGAGGTTGGCCTACACGGGCTTCATCGTTTTTTAAACTTGGTGAGCCCAGGGTTGGAGCTTATTGGTTGCCTGCAAGGCTACTAAGGAGAAGCCGTTTCATGGCCGTGCTCAATCAAGCAACATAGACGATGCTATGAGCGAAATTATCTCTCACGATGCTGGTTGTGATCGGCCATCGCTATATTTTCCATGGAGGTCACATGTGAGAAGTAGGCTCTTTTGCGATTCCTGAACGCAGAAGCCACCACGTGGCATTAGATATAACTTTTTTTAAAAGCATCACTACCATGAAAATCTCTAAAAATTACCCCGTGTGAAAAGCTCAGAAGCAGATTCAACAACCCTGTGCTACACGTGAGTAACAAACTATGGAGCTTGTCTTTCTGTGCACCAGAGTGAATGTGCATGCATCCACACAAAATCCAGTTCCACAAAGATCCTACTCTATCTAGTAGATTTTGCAGCACCAGGTGCAGGTTGTGAGAGGAGTGTAAGTTATCCTCATCTTTCTCTCCTCGGCCATCCTTCAATCATAGAAGCTTTCGGTGCAACAAGATGCAGTCGCTAGCTGAACATTATGTCCAGCTTCAACTACCTTACTCAGCTCGTTTCTGCAGGCGCAACTAGTTATAGTTATGGATAGCATCATGCGGCTCCAAGTATATATTCTGATGCAGAAGGTTCCCATGCCTAATTCTCAAGATTCACACCAATTCTTTTTCGCGCAGCTTGCTTGTGTAGCAGTAAGCCGGGCAAAACCGGAAAGGAGTACCGGAGACCTTTCAAACCCTGGTTATATTTCGTAGATCATCAAACTCGAGGGTACTTTGGATGCTTGTCGACGTGATGAGCATTCTCAAAGAACAGATATTTTGTGCGATCCACCAATGGTAGAGGTCTGTTCTAGTGCTACTGAACTAAAGATAATCATATTTCAATCGATGATCAGTTGGCCTAATCTGGAGTCGAACCACCAAAACTCATTGCCTTCGTAGGCTCGTTCAACACATTTTTCTGTTGATGCTATCAGGGTGTTGGAGATGCTATCAGGGTGTTGGCTATCCATATTAACCCAAACGACTCTTGACCTAATTGTAAGACAAAATATCAATGTAACAAGCAATAAATTGGCAGATCCCTTCAACAAAAAATGTGTTCTCTTGATCAACTACCCCTAGTTTGTAGTCACGCACGGGAGCTTTGTAACACATGCCATATCACAAGTTCGGTCCACTGGCTACATGCAACTTTGTACAAGATGTCATGCTCTATCAGACATGCAACGGACCCTGAATCTATTCAGTTTCTCACCATTTTTTTCATGAAATAAAACCACTCGTAGATGAGATCAATTGTACCTTGGGTGCATGTATTATAGATGAAGCGCATGTGCATGACTACATCAACAATCTACTACGATAATCTGTACTCACATGTCAGACGTTCAACACCATAAAAACCTTGCCTTGAATAAACTGTACAATCAAACCGAAATTACAAAACTTGAAATGAAGAAGAATGCGGGTAGCATAAATGTCCTTCAGTAGTGGCTCCTAGACCCTAAGTTCAATGAGCTAGATTTGATCGCAATTTGTGTGCACTGCATGATCACTAAAAATATTGACTTGACAATCGGTGTGGCAAACGGTGCAACATGCATTGTCTATGCCATAACACAAAACACAGAAGGTGAAGCTACATGTATCATTGTCCTCATTCATTGTATTAGGAACAACTACTAAATAAGAAAGGTAAAACACAAAGAATTATAAAAGAAGAAAGGCAAAACACACTCCAATTCACCTTCAAAAATGCGAGCCGACGTGTTGTGCTACCGTACCATTCAATGAAAAAATATATTTGAAATACTTTTCGTTTGGAAGAATTTACATCTAGCATGTATACTAGAAAAAACATTCATCTGTAGACATAGTAGTACAACCTTGCTTGGATATAATCTCAAATGTAGCTATCCCTATAATCTCTAACAATTGAGCACTTAACTTTGTCTCCTTCCATAGCCTTTTTCGAGTATATATCCCTTTCACGCAGTGACACCCTTGCCAAATTAGTCATTCTCTTGTTCCGCTCAATGCTAGATGCTAAATGTGAATATGCAGATGTCCTATTATATTCTACAAATGTTTTATAGCAAGTCCCACCAAGCAAGACTAGTTTTTTTTTAACTGTTCAAAATTTAAACGTATAAGATTAAAAGGTTGCAACATCTAGAATTTGAACTTGGTCATCATTGTTTCAATATGCATCCAAGCTAGTGCAAATTAGAGAGAGAGAGAGAGAGAGAGAGAGAGAGAGAGAGAGAGAGAGAGAGAGAGAGAGAGAGAGAGAGAGAGAGAGAGAGAGAGAGAGAGAGAGAGAGAGAGAGTATGCCATTTCTCACATATCCTAGTTTACTGCAATGTCAGATTTCTTTGATGAATCTAATTAAAAACTTTCAAATTGTAATCTCAGGCTAGGTTTATACGAGCCGACGGTAGAGAGGCACAAGTGTGTGCATCTTGCATGGCACGCACGGATTGAGCAAAAAGAATTACAGGTTTTCTCCAGACCCACCATTGCTTGGCCTACCATCTCCCTCCCTCCTTGGAAAAACTCGGTTACAAGGCACTTTTCAGTGCAAAACGCGGGCGGCACAAGTCACGTACACCATGATCTGTGCGTGCTCAACATGTTTCCAATGAAGTGTGGCTGCTGGGTGAGTATCATTCTCGCAATTACATTGTTGTTTTGTGCTTTTGGCTTGTGTGAAGAACCATTGAGCTTTGAGTGAAGAACCATTGTGTGAAGAACCATTGAGCTCAAACCATTGTGTGACGAACCATTGAGCTTTGCCGTCGGGTTCATTTGAACCGAGCCTCATTGGAAGGTGAAAATACATTAGATTTTTACATAATTCTAGATTGTTTGACAAGTTTGTTATAAAAAAACATGCCATAGAATCAATATCTTTCAAACCAAGGTAGCATCAATATCTTTCTATCTGCACAAACATGCATGGCTAAAGAGAGGAAGAGTCTCGAGAAAGTTTGAAACACTTAGAGCCGAGTCGCGCCTGGGAGGTGTGGGGACACTGGGGTTGGCATATTTCTACTAATACTCGGTCGCACTCCATCACCAAGGCAAGTGCCGGGATTTTTGTATTTCCACTGCAGTGTATTGAAAAGGTAGGGGTTAAGCGAAGTTTGCGTGGATTCGACTTGTGCAGCCAGTTGATATGCTGCGTTCGCCTTCAACTGCACATACATCTCCACTTGCCACCTCCTTGTCCCGGATTGTCTGCGCTCAAACTCATCCAACCAGTAGATCTTTAATATCTTCAAGTACTTGGCGTTGGGTGCGACTAGGGGGTTAGTGGGAATAGAGTTAATACTCCGCTATTTGTTTGGGAACCCCAGTACCCCCGGTGCGGATGGAGAATTTGTAGTCGTGTTCATAACATTCCTTTGAGTGCCCTATTTTTCACTTTGTATTTGAAATAACCACCCTTATTCGGTCACAACGAACGAAGGTAGTAATTGAAGAATGGTATCCATTAAATCATGGGGCCACTATGTCCAAGAATTGTTAATGTCGATGTCGCAATAACCAAGGTCCATAGCATGCAATAGCAATAGCTAGGTCAATAAAAATACAATATCTTTCATTTGTTGTACCATTATCTGTGTGACATGCCCATAAATGGTTCCAACTATTACACCTAAGGGGGATGTTCCCTCAAGGCCATAATCAAGGAGACATGAAAAAAATTCTTCTTTTACACTTGTGGTGGTGTTTCAAAGCAATAGGTAAACCTTGACGGGTTTGCCTTTTTTGACGAAGTACCTTGTTCTTTCCTGCTCGGTTTAAAGCTCGCTCGAAAAATCTCGCTTGCAATTTGGAATTCCTCAAGGAGTTTGACTTCCTCTCTCATGTCCAAAACAGGCGTGCGATATATATATATATATATATATATATATATATTGCAAATCAACTCTAAACTTGGTGGAGATTTGACAGTTGAAATCTACTCTTCAAGCTCTTTCTATTCATATATAGCACACCACGAGATTCCTCATATTTTGAAAGATTCTATTTTTGATTCTCTTGTGATGTTCTCTTGTGATGTGACAAATCCGTCTAGAATCTAGAGAATCAAAAGTAGAATCTTTCAAAATATGAGGAATCTTGTGGCGTGCTATATATCAATAGAAAGAGATTGAAAAGTAGATTCTAACTGTCAAATCTCCGCCAAGTTTAGAGTTGATTTGCAAACATTTTACTGCACGCCCGTTTTGCACATAAGAGAGGAAGTCAAACTCCTTATAAGACCCCTTTGTGAGTCCAAATTTTCCCTAATGGTAGAGAGAGAGGGAAGATACCTAGAATGTAGAGATAGATAGAGGGACTAGAGAGAGTGTAGATATTTACCTCTATTTACAGCTCTCTCTATGTTTAGAGGGTAGATATAGAGATTAGATAGAGAGTAGATAGAAAAGATTAGGATTTGGGAAGAGATTACAGCGTAGAGAGAGGTGTGGATAGAGTATATAGAGAGGGTGTAGAGTTTATGTAGATTAGGTAAAGAGGGAGGATACATAGAGAGTAGAAATAGAGAGAGTGTAGATAGAGATTAGGTATAGGGTAGACAAATAAGGTTAGGATTTAGGAAGAGATGAGGGTTTAGAGAGAGGTCTCTTTTATAGGTGCAAGCTGCTTAGCTTAGTACAAACTAATTAGATTTAGGGCCCTAAGCTGGAGAGACAAAGCAGGCAGCCGGGTCGACTGGTGCTTTGTTTTGGGAGAAATAACAAAATAATGTTCTCCTAGGTGGGCCTTTGTGACCATCACCTAGAGAGAGGTGGAATATACAAATGGGATTTTTACAAAGTTTGGCTTGGAAAATGGAAAATGAATTACCCTACAGATGTTTACTAAGGAAATGAGTTGTGGATGAAATTCCGGCAAATCGCAGGCTTTACTAGTGCGTTGGTGTAGCCCGCTCGTCAATTCCGGTGCCAGCTAGGGCATGCCTTCGACGTCTTTCTTTGAATTCTTGTCACCATGGCGTGTTTTTGGTGTTTTTTGTCGATGCATTTGATATCCATTTTCTTTGCTTTTTTTGCTTCCTGTGCTTGTTGTGTGTGTGCGTTGTTGGTGCGTATGTGATTGTGTGCGTGTTCTTATGGGTGTAGTGTATGTATATGTGTGTACATGTATGTGCTTGTTAGTGTGTGTGTGTGTGTGTGTGGAAAGAGAGAGAGTGAGCTTGATTTTTTTTCACAAAATGAGAGACACACACACACACACACACAGAGAGAGAGAGAGAGAGAGAGAGAGAGAGAGAGAGAGAGAGAGAGAGAGGGAGATGAGGTCGAGTGTGTGTGTGTGTGTGTGTGTGGAGAGAGAGAGAGAGAGAGAGAGAGAGAGAGAGAGAGAGAGAGAGAGAGAGAGAGAGAGAGAGAGAGAGAGAGAGAGAGAGACTTTTGACACAGAATGAGAGAGTGAGGGCTGAACGAGAGAGAGAGAGAGAGAGAGAGAGAGAGAGAGAGAGAGAGAGAGAGAGAGAGAGAGAGAGAGAGAGAGAGAGAGAGAGAGAGATAGATAGATAGATAGATAGATTTTATTATTGTCCTCGGAGGTCAAATATGACCTATGGGACTAAAGTTACATGTGATGTAGTATGTGTATGGCTGATGAATGACTCTCGATGCTCCAAAATTGTAGTGATGAGAGTCGCAATGGAGAGCCCACACTTTGGCTGGGAGAGGAAAGTGTGTAGGTCTAAGTTATGGCTGAAAATGTGAGAGAAGCAAGTTTGGATGTGATCAAAAGATGAGCACTCTAGTAGTGTGTGGTACTCAGACTCTCGAACTTGCAGTGAGCATAATGTGCACAATCGATTTGACTCTTCTCCATTGCCCCAACGCCCTATCTCGCATCGAAGGAAATGGGAGCTAAGTCGAATTGCTGCGATAGTGCGTATCGCGGACAAGGGAATAGGCTCAAGCATGTAAGTGTGAGTATGGTTTCCTCTCTCAGCGAAGAACATGGTTTTGTAGTTGGGGGCAATATAGGTGGTGTAATGTATGAAGCGTGACCCATCGGATTTCTCCCAAGCCGTAATACATTGGCGTTGTAGAAAAGCTTCATTCACTTGAGAGTCAATTGAAGCATCATGTAGCAAGTGTAATGCATCCCATCTCCCAAACCACTTCTTTATGTCTTGCATCCATCCCGTGCTCAAGATCTTGCTTTTATGCATCTTTTGAACTTTTTTGCTTGCTTCCCATGCAATTGTAGGAAGTCGATGTGAGGGGTTTTGACGCATCTTTATCATGTACTCCACAACCCTTTCCATGCCCATAACCTCAATTGGAAGAGATCCAGACTCAAGAAGTAGGAGCATATATGGTGTTTGTGTCTTAACTTGGAGAAAGTTTGTAAGAAAACGATTTTGGACATTGTCAAACTCTTTCCAAGTAGACTTTGAGATGCTCCTGCCCCACACTTCAACTCCATAAAGAAGAACCGGTGTCACCAATGCATCAAAAAGATACTTCTTGAGAACCCAACACTTGATGTTTCCCTCATTACACATGTTCTCAAATGCATAATATGCTCTCTTTCCCGCTTCCAAACGACGCATAGCACATTCATGCCACTTGTGATTGGATGGAACCTCAAGGCCAAGGTACTTAAAGCTCTCAACAACTTCAAGTGTCTCGTTGTTGTACACAATGCATGGCTTCTCCTTATGGTTGGTTTTCACAAGCATAACCTTTGTTTTGGATTCATTTACAATCAGCCCACTATGCAAGCAAAAGTTCTCAAGGACAACCATAAGCTTTTGTGCATCTTCTAAAGTGTGTGCTAGAAGCACTACATCATCCGCATACAACAAAAGCATGATTACCGCATTGCAAATAGTGACCTCTTCAATGCCTTCTTCTTGCATAAAGTCAAGTACCATTTGTTCCAATTGATCGATGCATAGACCAAAGAGAGTTGGTGACAATGGACATCCTTGTTTAACCCCAATAGTGCTTACAAAAATTTCTGAAATTTCTCTTCCCATGCGCAATTGACAAATCACCTTCTCATAGATTCGAGAAACGGCAAGCATAAACTCACTTGGCACTTGGAGTTCTTCCATCCTTCTCCACAAATTGTTATGGGGAATCATATCAAAGGCTTTCTTAAAGTCCACAAAACAACAATACAATCGCTTGCCTTTCAACCGACTTTCCTCCATGAGAACACGAAGAGTGACAAGATGATCAATGGTGCTATGGCATCGACGAAAAACCGCTTGTCCCTTTGCACGCTTGTCATTCTCTTCAGCCCAATCACTCAATTTCATCTCCATTATGCACCCAAATAACTTTGCCATAAGAGACCCAATCATTATAGTCCGGTAGTTGCTTACATTCTTTACATCCCCTCCTTTATGCAAAGGCTTAACCCAATTAGTACTCCAATCATAAGGCATACCATGTTGAAGTGCAAGGTTGAACATATCACACATCCACTCATGGGTAAAATCTCCCGTCCATTTGATCATCTCCGGCTTGATACCGTGAAGATCTCCCGCTTTGCGAGTGGCCAACTTTTCAAGCCCACCGCATACATCCTCAATAGTAAAAAAAGACGGCATACATGGGAGTGAACCATAAAATGGCATTTTTTCAGTATTTTCTTGCTCATATAATTGCCTACAATGTGTGTACATATCCACTAGACTCAAGTTACCAAAATTCTCAACCCGCTTGCCTCTCAAGTTTCTCCAAAACCTTCCACATCCATGTGCCTTTTCTTGGACTTGAAATTCTTGTTGCTTTACTTCCCATCTTCTTCTCTTCTTTTGAATCAATGCCTTGTATGTATGCAAATGACTTTGATAGTTGTCTTTGTCCATAGTTGCATCAAGCTTTATCAAGGACTTTCGAGCATCTTGACATTATTTATCAAACCACCTTTTGCGTGATCTATCTTTGTTGATACCATGGAGATGCTTTATGGCAAAGCATTCTTCCGCACAAGAACAAATAGCTTTCCTGAAAGCTTCCCATTTAGTTTCCAATGGTGCATCACATTGAAGCTTTGTCATCCATAATTTTTGCTCAACCATTTCAATGTACATTGGTGCCCGTTTGAAATCCATACATAGTGATAACTTCTCTTTCCTTTGGCTGAGATTATCATGCTTAGTTGCTTCTCCACATGAAAGGTCAATACATAAGGTGCGATGGTCGGATTTCAGGGTCCATTGACCAAACATAACACTCTTTATGCGATACATGATGGCTTCGGAGAGTAGCATATAGTCAATCACACTATCCCCACTATGTCTTCTACATGCAAATCCATTGGTTCCGCTCCACAAAGATACAACATTGGCAATGAGCATACCCGTGCTATTACACATGTGTAAAAGTAACTTTCCATAGTGATCCGGTTCTTTCTCATCCATTGAGGTACGATCATACAAGTGAACTTCCTCCAACTCCCTTGAAATGTATGGCATATCAAATTGTTGAGTATCATGTTGCAATGTTTTTGTGCGAGCATTCATATCCCCAAATACAATAACATCACCTTCACCTTTGAAATAAGCAATGTCCTCTTCCAAATCAGAAAATGGTTGATCTCTATCCATGCAAGCATAAAAGGGAGAATCATGATGAGGAATGTAGCAACCGGCTACAAAAATGGGTGCTCTTTTTGGTGTCATAATTTTCAGCCATACATAACGTTTGTACTTGTCATCTTTCACAATTGATACAAAATCTTCCAATCCTTTCTTAAACATACATGCTAACCCTCCTTGTCCTCTTCGTTGCTTGAGATTCTTTGACCAAATCAATGAATGTACATTGTAATCCTCCAAGCCGTTAATCCTTTGTGTATCATGCTCCCAAGTTTCAACAAGAAGTACAACATCAGCTTTGCTTGTTAGTTCATCAATGCCAACCCCCGCATTCCATGGGTATCCATTACAATTCCAAAAGCATATTTTCAATTGTAACCCTATTTGCCTGAGAGACTTGCCTCCTCCTTGGGCACATTTTCTTCATGAGAGATCTCCTTTTTTTTATTATTCTTTTCCTCATATGCCTTGCGACGCATATTTTGTTGCTTAATAGTGCGATCTTCACATACAAAACATTTTGTATCCCTCAAATAGATCCAACTATTATCAAGGATAATCTTTCGCTTGGTCTCATCCGGCATGGTGCATACAATTGGCCGTTCTCCCGAGCGAGGAGCTCCTTGCTTCCCCACTCTATGTGCTCCATAGACCATAACTCCGGACATGCCAAAGTGGGTTTTGAAGAAATCTTCAATAACAATGGCAAGAGAAGGAGGTGTCTCTAACTTCTCTTCGGAAATTCCACGAATAACAATGTTCTTGGAACGTCGCTCCCGTTCCTTCAACTCCTCCACATCCACATTCTCAACATTCTTTGTTTGAACCATAGCTTGCATGAGTGAGGAATTAGAAACCACATTGCTACCACATACATCAGCCCAAGACTTGTTTGTGCATACATTTTTCATGTCGCATACATCCCGGCTCATAGTGTCAAATTTCTCCTCTTTCAATACATGGTCATGCTCTACTTTGCTCATCCGCTCCTTCAAAGCATTCAAGTCCACAAGAGAGCGTTTACATTCCTTGACTTCCTCTTCAAGTTGCATCAAAGGTGTTGTTTGCATCTCAAGTGTCCTCTTGAGATTCTCATTCTCAACCACAAGTACCCTTAGTGTGCCATTCTCCATTGCAAGTGCTCGTAAGTCTTCGCCTTGTTTGTTTACGGTCTCTTGCAATGATACCAAGTACGCCATGATCATGGTTTCCGATGTCGTTGGTTGGGTGGTTGTGTTGCTATCTCCACACTTAGCAGATTTTGGATCATTTTCCACAATGGTTGTGGACCTTGTTGAAGAAGAAGAACCCTTGCGAGTGCCGGAAGACATTGTATGTAAAATAGGAGATGAGAATCAATTTTGTTGAACCTGTTCACTTCGGAAATGCTGCTACAGAAACGCCTTCCATAACTCTGAAAATTTATGTCTTTACATCAATGCGTAGAGGACTTCGTGCTCTTCGATTGAGGCTATAGATCACCCAAATCGGAGTTCGGATGAAGAAGTTATGATCAAAAGAGTGGACAGCTGTCTACTAGGTCAAAAAACGGCTGCACTGAGAGAGAGAGAGAGAGAGAGAGAGAGAGAGAGAGAGAGAGAGAGAGAGAGAGAGAGAGAGAGAGAGAGAGAGAGACTTTTGACACAAAATGAGAGAGTGAGGGCTGAACGAGAGAGAGAGATGGAGAGAGGGAGCTGAGGTCGAGAGTGAGTGTGTGTGTGTGTGTGTGTGTGTGTGTAGGTGTATGTGAGTGTGTGTGTGTGTGGAGAGAGAGAGAGAGAGAGAGAGAGAGAGAGAGAGAGGGAGAGTTGCTTTTGTGATAATGGAGGAGAGAGAGAGAGAGAGAGAGAGAGAGAGAGAGAGAGAGAGATGGTACCAAGCTTCAGGGAGAGATAGAGGAGGGTTGTGCCAAGGGTGGTAGCCCCCTGTGTGAGCGCAAGGACAAGGAGGGGGGGAAGGGGTGGCGGCTACGGGTGGCGACTACCTGCAACAACAACAAAAACAAATGTTTTTTTAAAATTCATAAATCTCCCCCTCTTGGGGTTAATTCCCACGGTCGAGGCTCTCGGAAGCCGGACATCACCAGTAGGTAGAACGATGCTAGAACCACTATTGCATTCTTGTATGAATGCATATTCACTAGGTATGGACTTCCTATTGACCTGGTAAGTGATAGAGGTTCACATTCTCTCAATGAAGTGATTGAACATTTGCTAAGCGAGTTCATGGGGATACACAATAAATCAGCACCCTATCATACTCAAGTAAATGGACAAGCTGAACACACTAACAAAATCTTGAGCTCTGTGCTTACAAAGATTGTTAGTTTGGACAAGAAAGATGGAGAGGTTCATCTCCATTCATCCTTATGGGTGTATCAAGTTTCATTCAAGACAACCTTGAACACAATTCCTTTTAATTCGGTCTATGGATTAGATGAATCCTATCCATGGAAATTTTATTACCCACTCTCAGAGTTGCACATAAATTGGAATGGAAAGGGCACGAGTTGTCAGAATGGCTCGATGACTTGGAACGGATCAATAAACAGAAGTTAGTGGCCATTGCCCCTATATATGCACAAAAACAAAAACAAAAAAAATAAAAATTTTGACTCACATTTATTGAAAAAAAAATTCAAACAAGGGGACTTGGTTTTATTTTCCTCCTTAAAACAACATATACCCAAGTTCAAGGAAAAGGGACACTGTCCTTTTTGCAAACTAGCTACCTTAGATGGGGAAATCATGGAAAATTTCATTAGTGGATGTCGACTTTGTAAATACCATCTACCTTTGACTGATGACCTTTTGCAAAGAATGCATGTAGCTAAGGAGCGTAAGCTTAAATGGCAGTAGGTGATTTGAGGAAGTCCAAGAAGAAGCGCACATTTGGGTCTTGAGAAGGAAAGAAACAAGGCAATAAATTCCTCAAGTTCTACCCTCAATACCCTCCAAATTCAACCCTTGGAAGATGATGAGGTAGAGACTAATGATGAATGGCAGGATGGATTGGACATTTGTATAATCAAAACCCTGAAGGATGAGTTTCAAGTCAATGCACTAGTTGATACATGTACATGGCTTAATGCGATTAATCAAACAACCTAAAAAAAGCAACAACCCAACCACTTGAACATTGTAGAACACAAGTCAAAGGATGCCATAAAGAGTTAACCCCAACATTGGGACTGATCAATCTCAATGTCTTTGTGCATGGAGTTCTATGCCCCACACCTTCATTTGCATTTTGGATGAACATATGAATGAACACATGGTGCTAAGAGTTCCTTGGATGTGTACTTAAAAAGCAGTCCAAGGTTGGCATGACAGAGTTCTTGAATTAACCCTAATGGGTGACAAATTACAAGTGACGTTTGCTCATAGCCTTGAAGAATGGAAAGATACCCTCCACACACCGCAACCTACCAACCCAAGCCCTATGTCCACCCTTCAACATCAAATTCATCCGCACAACACCAGCATGCAAGGAACCAATAGATTTTGGGTATCAAAGACCCAACTTGCTACCAATCATACACAAGTCTAGGTGCCTAAAACACTACTGCACATTAAGAAGAAGCCTACCATGGCACCATCCTATCCACATCAGCAACGAAAACTGCAATATAGACACCAAATGGATATGGAAACCTAAGCAATAATCTAAAGCATAGACCAAGCCAACAACTATTCATAAAAGCCAATTCAAGGCACATCAAGGGAAGCAAAATATCAATGGGTAGCCAAGACTCCACCCATACCAGCAAAGTCAACCACTTCCAGCACAATGGCTGCAACCAGTACGTATAGCACTATCAAAGAACTAGATCAATTGGTACACGATTGACTCTTCAAGAGAGTAAAACAAATTTCTTTTCCATGGGCAACCCTTGAGTATACTACTCAAGACCCACCTCTCAAACCGCATAGTCTTTTTACATGCATTGACATAAGTAGCATAATAGGGCCAATCTCAACCATACATAGACATGATTTTATCACCCATGCACTACACAACTTGAGTTATATTCTCCCATATTCCCGGAGGACTGATGCAAGGAGGGGGGACGCATTCTGCATTCAAACCCAAGTGTATGAATTCAATGGAGAAAAGGGAAACATTTGAAGTAATTGCATGTTAATGTGTGAATTTTTTTGAGAAAAATTAGATGAGAATGCCCTAATAACTAAGTGAATGGTGAAAACATGATATGATAACCCCTAGGTGTATGTTTATATTGTAAATACATGTCAAAAGATCCAGAAACATTGGGGCCAAAAACATGATCAAAATGGACTAATCCACAAAGATATGGCCAAGTAATGAAACTAGGTGTGTTTTAGCATTTTTGGGTTTGAAATTCTTTTTTTCTTTTTGGTGAGATTGTAATTTTTCTTCAATTTCCATAATAAAAAGGTCAAGAATAATAAATAAGTGTCAAGAAAATCTAGATGGAGAAACAAAAGAGACCATGATGATCAGGAAGCAGAGGTGGATAACCATGTCAAATCTTGTACGATTCTGAGGATGCAGGTGATGAAAAGTCTAATTTGGGCCCGCATCACCTGATTTTGCTAAACCTTTGGAACAAGAGCAATCGGAATCCACATTCAAAAATTTCCAAAAGCAAAGTATACTTTGTGATCTAATAGGACTAACTGGGAAGTTTGGTAGGAAAGGAGTTCAAACGCTTTGATATTTATAGTCAAGGTAGGCTAAAAATAGCCTCATTTTCACTTGTCCACTTTAGAGAGAGCTCCGGGAGACCTTCTTGCACGCTCCTTCTACGACTTCTAGCAACCACTACAGTACACCATCTCACACAAGACATGATGGGTAAGTTCCTACACTACTAATGATCAGTTTTGTTCATGTCTTTGAGGTCAGGAAGCCAGAAAAAACTCTAGGTTAGTAGAATTTGCATAAAGAAAGAGAGCGCAAAATTGACCATACCGGTAGGCTCAATCCACCAAATATGATCAAAACTGATAGGGGGCATAGCAAAGACCTATAGAACATTCCCATGAGACCAATTGACTAGTTGACCAGCGTCGAGGGGTTTCTATAGCTACTAATCTTGATTTTGGCTCGGTGTTGGAATTCCATTCTTACTTCAAACGACTTCCCCAATGGTATTATAACGAATGTATCTAGGTGGAACTAAGAGAAAAGCTCATTTGATGCCCTGGATATGGAAATCTGGCTTGGATGGCCACAACGCGTCATTTTTTACCTATGGCCAGAAATCGGCTCCAAACTGGACAAAAATCAATAGGCTAAGTCAGGATGACCTATGGGAGCTATCCACATGCTTGGAGTGAAGAAAATGACCGCCACAAAGTGCAAGGACCAAAAAACTCCAAAGTCAGAGTATCAAGTGCTAAGATGTGCTAACAGATCAAAAGAAGGCCAAGTAGGAGCCAAACATTACTTGTAAGACTATACGACAACTTGTGGATCATCAACATTGCATTTGGTCAGTTTTTCCATTATAGGCTATTAATCACGCGATTAATAGGTCTCGGGCTAAATTTTACATGTGTTTGCACTTTTTCAATTTAGCACTCTTTCACATGTTGCGTTCAATCCAAAAATCTACTTAGGGCACAAACATCACTTGTTCACTGACTCCAAGACCAAAACGCAGTTACTTTCCATCAAAGCCAAAAATCGACACAAAATACAACTTATGTGTCCAAAACTGATCAAACCACATTCAGTGCTTTGGGACATCATGACCAAACACCCCATAACTTCAAAGTGCCAAAAAGTCAATAAGAATTGAACCTAGCTATTAGTCGCGACTAATAACTGAAAAGTCAAAATTGATGGAACTTGGAAAATTTTGGTCATCACTTGCTCCTACATACTCTCACTAGCCCACATATCAGTTTGCAAGCCAAATGGACATTCCAAAACTATGCATCATCACTTTTTCATTTTCAGAGACCTTCAAGCCAAAAAGTGATCACAATATGGTGTTTTGCATCCAAATGCTATTAAAAGTGATACTCTATCATTATTCAATGCCTTCCACACAAGTGCATAAGAAAACCCCAAAATTGGAACCTGATTAGTATAACGCGATTAATAGCCCAGCATGAAATTTTTCTCTAGGTGTTTTGAAAAGTTTGCAAATTTGTTCTATAGCTTTTGATGATAAAATTTTGGTTTTTTACTTCAAAATGAGAAATCAAAATTCTCATGCGGGACAAAATTCCATAATCTTATCTAAAATGTACCTAATTGCACATTTCTATATGTTTTCACCCATCATCAATGCAAAGCTCGCTGGCCCCTGCAAAGAAGAAGTCAATGAAGTAGAGACTACAAGAACTTCCACCCTACTAGTTGCACAAAGAATCCATACGGGTCGCAAATAATAAATATGTGGGAGAGGACCTCCTCGAGAAGCATCATGTGGAAATCTTCAACTGAACCTTGAAGACACCAGAAGGGAAAGCCATGGACCATATGAAACTCTTGCCAAGAGAAATATATGATGTAGCAAAGGAGTCTGAATTGGTAGAAGCGCACATGCAGCTCGTGTTACTAGACTACTAAAAATTGCCTCCCTGTGGAGTATATTTCCAAGATCTTATGATCTTCAGAGCTCCATTCAAGAGGATGGCCTAGCTAGACTAATAGATCCAGTGGGAAAAACTATAGAAGTTAAAATCACCAGGTAAATGTTTGCTAAAGCTATCAAACTACCTGCCTAGGTGAACAATTGAGGTCAATGAAAAAGAAAAGGATAGATGTCTTCTCAAGAAATACACCAGCAGCGACATTTGCTGACATGGTCCACCAACCAACTAAAGACCCAACGCATCATTTTTCTCAACATTTCCATTTCACAGCAAAGAAGCCAAGCAGGTACACCATTCCAAACCATGTAGTGGCATCGAGCACCAAGAGTCCTCACAAGGATAGCCTACCATGTGGTGGGAATACCACCTACTCCGTACCAAAACACATGGCTCATCATTGGAGTCAAGAGTGAGGAGGAAAGCAAGAAGAACAAGAAGCACAAGCACCAAAACTAAGACGATCAACAAGGAGAAAGGCCTTACCTTAGCTAAAAGAAGAAAAGCGTCAACACCCGTCATAATCGAAGAATCAACGCAAAGAGTTGCTTGCCACAAAAGAGAAAGGGAGGCCTTTGAAATACAATGGGGCTTGGCAGGGGACTTTGAAATTTTTTGGAAACCAAAGCCATCCAAACTATGAATGAAGAATCCTATCTACCATTATGGCCAAGATTCCCACTCCTTGAACAAATCTATGAGAAGGAAGAAAAAGTATGAGGGAGGACTAGCGAGAGACGCCACTACTCCTTTAGTTCCTTTTGATGCTCAAGAAACCACAAGGTCCCCCTTGCCGATCAATGATACACAACCACATGAAGCAAACCCAATTGAAAAGAATCAAGAGTCTGAGCATCCAGCTCAAGAAGAAACAGATGAGCATGAAGCAACATAAGAGATACATCATGTGATTCACACATGCACTTCATCAGGGATTAGATTAGGTCACATCATTGTTCTTACTACATAGAAATATGAGGGTTACATTCGTCTACCTAAGAGTAGAGAGATGCCTACTTATAGCCTCTTCATCTTAGCATGATACACCTTGCCCTTGTAATTTTTGATCCGTAGATACGCCACTCATCACTAGATGACTTGGTGTTGTCTTGGATGTATATATGTACAATGTTTGGCCACAATGTAGATTGTTAAACTGTCCACCGCTGATGGTAATGTTGTGTGTTCCACACACTTCATCAGGGATTAGATTGATTAAACTATCAATCAACATTACAACAACGTCCAGGACTTGGTGTTGAGCGTACCTCACACAAGTTGAGTTGTTCACATGTACACTTCGATCATTTACGTGTATTTTGTAATGCACATAACAAGGTACTATTCTTGTGATTAGGGTAACTCACACTCTTGGCATGTTCACCTCTCTCTCTCTATCTCTCTTTGTGTGTGCTTTGTTTTTTAAACTTTCAATCATTTATTGTATAGTGAATGGTTTGCAATAATAATATATCTTTTTTTGCAACAAATTATGTTAGTCATTTATGGTTTAGGGTCATGACACAATTTTGATAGTTTGCCTTCACATCTTATAAAGTTTATGTTTTAAAATTATATCTTACAGATATGGCGGCCACCAAGATGGAAAAACATCAACAAGAGTTCTCCTTCAAAGTTATAGTACGTCACTTTTATCACATGTCAGAGCTGAGCTTCATTGCTGCCTAAACCCTTTAGCTCCAAAGCATTATTACAAGCAGAGGCCTTAGCAAAGTCCATATTTGAGCAGCTGCAGCTCGCATTTATGTCCATTGCTTTTGACATATCTCTAGTGACATCAGGTTCATTATTGAACATGGTCAAGCAGTCTATTGGGCAGATCACAAATATTTTTCAAGACCTGAAAAATCCCAAAATTGTTACTTTGCTAGGCATAGCTACTCGCATACAACTTGTGCAACAATTGTATACTCAGTTCAAAAGCAAGGATAAGTTGTAAAGAGCAGCAAAGTGAATGAGAGTGGAATCCAACTCTTTTGATGATGCCAAAGAGCCAAGAGCTACCATTAGAATAGATCCTTTTGCTAGTTTTGCTCTTGCTCTGGATTAGTCTTAACTCCCCCAATATTGCATCTTTTACCAGATAATGCAATCTTCAACATAGATGGTCCACAACTGGGAGAAGGGAGATGCACACACATGAAGCGTGTAGGTGTCACCCATCCTGCATTTAAAGATCCATTGTATGCGATGAAGATCTTCAAAGTCCACTTGCATGGACCCACAGTGGATCAACACGTTAAAGACAAAGCCACAAATTTTGGACATTGCTCATCGTTGCATTATTTATCCACTTTCCATGGTCCTCCATGTGGAGCATCCAATGCTCATTTCATGTTTTTGGAATGTCGGCCATGTAGAGAAGTGGATAGAGGAGTGCAATGTAGATGACAGTCAACTTGCCATTCGTGATTATGTGATCACTAAAGAAGAAGTAGCCTGCTATTCCAAAATAACATTTTGCAGATAATTTATGCTCTTCTTCATGTGCATGACTATCTGCAAAATGACCTACACTCTCCCAATATGATGCTTCATTTGGACAGAAGGGGATCTATGCATACATTGTGGATTGGGGGTCATGTACAAAGACCAAAACAATGTTATGCTTTCCTCTCTCCATGACTTTCAAATAGAAAGTAGGAAGTAGGCTGATAAAGATTTTCCATGGGCCCCTAGAATGCATATCTATAAATCCCCCTCCCTAGAATAATGCCACATACATATTCTCAATGTGCCATACTTGTAAGAGGCTCTTAAAAGTTCATATCTGTGTCTCAAGAGAAAAATAAGGGTTTTTTTTAGCAATGTACTTACCCACCTTGAGAGTGGCAAGCGAAACAATCCCTCAATTCGGACCTAACGCTTTTGATTTTTCTCTCTATCTAGGTAGTGCCCATAGAGTGGGCTATGACATTATAATGATTTTAGGTCTACGACTAGATAATGATTAAAGTACTTGGGTACCATGTGCAATGCATACTCTTTATTTTCTACTAAAGGATATTGGTAGAATGGCCTTCATAAAGAAAATGTTACTAGATGCGAATCATGTGGTGAAATTTATTAGTGCGCATCAATTTTTGTATGCTCTTTCTATTAAAAAAATCACCCAATAAAACTTTACAAATATGTTGCGACAAGATTTGCAACCGCATACTATGGTTCTTGCCACCTTGCAAGAAGTGAAGCTTTCTTTGATTGAAACGGTAGCCGATAGACGATGAGATACATTGCTCATTAAGTATGATAGCTACCAAGAGGCAGCTACAAGATGTTCACAACTTGTGAAATCATCATTTTTTTGGTGCGATGTAGAGAGAATTGTCACTCTGGCCAAACCATTTATAGATCTTTTGTGAACAGTTGACAAAGATTCTTTCATCTTTGATCAAGTTTATTGGTATATGTAAGAGGCATTACGCAAAGTCAGAGAACATGTTTGCTTTAGTGCAAAGAACAAAGTTGTCATAATCACACCTACCAATAGTGATAGGTGTAGTTGCATACGCCGTTGCATGATGTTGCATTTGTAATGGATCCCAAATTCGAAATACATCAACAACTAGCTAGTAAAGAAGTCATGATCGACTTCAAAACAATGTGCTCTCAACTAGTGGGACAGGAGGATTGGCAAACAGCTCTTCATTAGTGAGTTAATTATGCTAATAGAATTGGCATGTTCCATGGTCCATGCCATATAGATGTGATTGCACACACAAGTGCGCCTCTATGGTGGAAGGAGTATGGTGGAGAGAATGTGCAGCTGCAACACATTGTGCAGTTAGGGCTCTATCTTTTGCAGCATCAAGTGGAAGCTGTGAAAGAAATTGATCGGCATTTGACTTGATGCATACCAATTACAAGAAACAATCGGGTTCACCGTAAATAGGCTGCTGATTTGGCCCATGTTTTTTGCAACATGATACTTATCCATAAGCCATTGAACATTGCAACAAGAGCAGCACAAAAGCACTAAGGTGTCTTCCAAACCCATGAACCTGCTATAGCTGCAAAAGTTGATGATGATTGATGTGATGAAATGGGAGATAGCTTCAGAATGTTGTGATATGGATGAAGTAGATGATATGGTTGGTTTGTTTGATGTAGACAAAGATGTGTGACTTAAGTCCTAAATTTTTTTCCTAGTGTGATTACTTGAAAATTATGAAAGGTAGTCATGCTATACTACTTGATCTCTCTCTCTCTCTCTCTCTCTCTCTCTCTCTCTCTCTCTCTCTCTCTCTCTCTCTCAAGTTACTTTTGCAATAAGAGTCATAATTACAGCTAGATACAATACAATTTCAAATCAAGAATACAAAAAGGAATAGCTGAGGGGGTAAATGAAACTCTATGATTACAAAAATTGTAGCACTTCGCATTGTCTTCTTGAGAAAATACATAGGGGCAAGTGAGCGAGGTTCTCAAGCCAAAGATTGTGTCAACTCATTACGTAGTTCATATAAATTGAACTCAATACTTCCACTCTCAGGAGATGGGTTTGTAAGTCCTTTTGCAAAGGATCAGCTTGTTCTGAAAATGGTCTATACATTGATGCATATTGTTGCAGCTTGGCTTGGGCCTCTTATAGCTCTATCTCAAGCTCAAGGATTTTTCGGCACAGAATGTCAGGTGTCTCTCCTTGTCTTGCAAGATCTTGCCCTTGGCTTGCTAATGCAATGAGCATCTTTGATTCTTCAAGAAGTAAAATTATAGGACATTTGTGTGCAGACATTGGGTTATTGGCATTACGTGCTGCCACTTTCTTTGCAATCCGACCATGATCAACACCAGACTTTGGATAGTCTGACCAATCTACATTCCTCCAAAGGATATCGTAAACATAGCATTCTTATATAAAGTAGAGTGCCATTTGGTTATTGTTTGGCACAACTCTCTCACATCGTATGAATCTTTGTATCAATACTTGTGCGAACCCTTTGTGTTGCAAATTTGATAGCTTTATTGGAGATGATTCCTTTTCATTTTCACTAATTCAAAATATTTGTTGATGCACAAAGTGATTTGGACATAGCTTCTTGCACTTTTTGAGGCTAAGAGGCTTGCCTTGCAACCCGGACTCGTTCTCTTTGATTCTAGCAATAGCTTCAAAGTCTTTCTCTTGGCCATAGCTTTCTCTCTTCTTTGTATATTGCATGTACTTCATCGTGGTTATGTTCTTCTTCCATATCTGCGCTTTAATAGAATGTGTCATCATTAGAAAGACTTATCGTGAAGTTAACAAGTCACCACGTTGTCGTGTTGTGACACGTACATAGTGGGAACGCATGCTACAAGATTTATCTTGTAATTTTTTAGATACATAATTATCTTTCCTATAATTTACATATGCATATTTAAGTATAATAATAAGCCTTCTATCTCATCCTATTATTTTTCTCAAGGGTAACCTATTCTTACTTTACCATCAGAAAATACTATGGGAAAAGCATCAATAGCTCCGCCTCTTTAACTCGGGGCAAAAAGAATTGATTCTTTATTTCTACTATCTCATTATCATCTCACACTCTAGCTAGATCCTATATCTAGGGTAAACTCCAATATATATATATTCTATGTATTTTTCATATTTTTCTTATATTTCTTTTTAAATAGCTACTAGGAGGGAATCAAATCCTAGTGGGACACTAAGTGGCATGATTTCAAAGATAATCTTATTTTAATGCATTATTGCAAGCATGATTACAAAACTTTGTCAAGGAGCAATGTCATGCGTTCATATGGCATGAGGTGTCCTTTGAAATCAAATGAAAGTCTAGGCTAAGGGGACCACAGGAAGACTTTTGCTGCCAGAAATGGACCCTATTTTTATTATTTTTTTACACAAGGTTCCAATCCAAATTGGAAAACAATTTTAAAATGAAAATCGTAGCTAATGAGCTGAATTTTATGCCCATATTTTTACTTTTTTATTTGGAGCCACGGTTGAGGAGATATGATCAAAATACTAGAACCCAGTCTGCCCACATCATGCAGGGACAGCTCATTTCCAACTTTTCCAATTCCTGTTCACACTGGCTCCTCTCTTCTTGTGTAAACCCTTGGGGGTTTCCTTCACCTATAAAAGGGGACCTTTCCTTCCTTGAAAACCACTCAAGCATTCAAGCCATTGATGAGAGGAATTCTTGAGGGAGTGAGTAGTAATGCCTAATTGTACTTAGCCATTAACATAAGCCCAAGCATACACTTTCTCCTAAAGAAAGACTAGCCATTCTTCTACGCTATCCTTGGAAGATCAACTCTAATCAAATAAGGTCTTGGACTTGGCGTATCAATCAACGTTGAATTCTCCCCTCTTCTTCTCTATCCATAAATAATGGTGTCGAAGGGTTTGTCAAGTAAGATGTGTTCTACATTGATGTTTTCTTGATTTCTTGTTGTTTTCTTTTTCATCTCTAATCCAACACATATATATATATATATATACATATATATATATATATATATATATATATATATATATATCTAATCTCATCTCCTTAACCAAATCTATCTCTCTCACTCTTAGTAATTCATCCTCTCTACAAATTTTAGATTCTCCTTGCTACAGGTACATCTCTCCCCGTTGTATCCTTATTGCCTACGAGCAAGAATAGGGCTTGGGAGGGAAACTCTCTTCTCTTCTCTTCCCTTCTCTTCTCTCGTATCTACATTTATCACATACTATCCTAGATGAATAACCCACATGATGATAATTTCTATCGCTTTCACTCTGTACGATCTATTAGAATTAACGTATGGATTAGCTGTAAAATACACTTTCAACAACGTATAGTGTTTCTCTTTGGCCCAGAAAGGCTCAATGAAATACTTCTATCACCGGATCCCATCATACTACCTCTCATAGACTATAACTTTTCTTTTGACGTAAGCGTAGTTATCTTGCTATGAACCAAGAGGATTTGTACACACAATTAATCCCAATCACTAGACAAAATATATATATTATGGTAAGCACAAAACTACAATTCCAAAGAACAATTCGTAGCATATTTGGTCAGCCAAGATTGAATGCCATTAACTCATCTATTAACCCTTTCATATTACCCATGATACGATATGACCATAGCCTTGATGTTTTCATCTTTGTGTTATTTTGACATTCTCTTTTGTGTTCTTTCTTTGTGCGTGTGAGTGCAAGAGAGAATGGGTGGGCTTCTTTGATTGTACTTCTTTCCAAACCCTAGTCTTCATGGCATCTATGGTTTAACTCCTTCATATAGTTTTTGTTGAGTTCTCTCACAAACTCTCACAGCCATAAGCCCGATGCTTTCCTGGCAAGACCCCAAATTTCTCAACAACGTTTAAACCGCTTATTGAATATTACTTAATATGACCTTGAAAGAAAAAGGTAGGATAACTTAATCATGCTGTAAGAGACAAAATATCTATCATCATGTAGCTGGAAAGAGACAAGATAAGTTGATCAATTATATAATTTGCATTTGCAACTAAAGAGAGGACAACAACCATAATCTCTGGGTACTTAACTTGGATATCTCTCTCTGCAGCCTTGTAATTGGATCCATTAGCTGTGATAATTGTAGTCACATTATTTGGCCCACCTGCCCTTGCTATGGTGTGCTTGTATATACTTGCTAGATAATCGTTGGTCTTCTCTTTTGAAGAGGTTTCAATGGCTAATTCTACGAACATGGACCCTCTAGGGTTGATAAGCATCAAATTGACACTACAACACGGCGCGCAGAAATCGGTGCAAATACCAACCAAATAAATTAAATTTTAAAACTAAAAAGCACTGAAATATGCCTCGGAAGAGATGTCGATATCGTGACGTCGGTATAAGTACCGGTATATTATGCGTAGGAATAAAGCATGAAATGAGCGTTGGAATACGCAATGAAATAACCACCGGTAATACTATAGCATATTTCGACGCCTCTATCGAGGTCTATACCGACGCTTATACCATGTACCGATGACCGAACCTGCAAATTGTTTTTGGCAGAGAGGGTTGGGAACTGATGCTGCATGTACTACAACAAAAGAAAACAGCCCTCTCTGCCCAAAGGAAGAGTGCACAAGCAACCGCACTCCACCTGCAAGCTGACGCTAAAGAGCGAGTGTATGGAAATTAGCAAAATTGTAAGAAAAATATAACCACAAAATCAAAAGCTTGATCATGGCGTAACGACATAAAGATTTTATAACCATAATTAAAACATGAGTCAAAAACTGCAAAACCATAAACATAACCTATTTGCCATACCATAACCATTACCATAACTTGCTTGTCATACCATAACCATAACCATAACCATAACCATAACCATAACCATAACCATAACCATAACCATAACCATAACCACAACCACAACCACAACCACAATTACAACCACAACCACAATCACAACCACAACCATCACATGATTTCCATATCATCATAGCAAAACTATAACCTTAACTTGACTGCAAAATCTTAACCATAACATTTGTGCCTTACCGTAAACATAACCATGAACCATAAACATAAGCACTACAAAATTGTACATATGCAAAAAATCACTGAGTGAGAAGACCCTCATGGTAATGCCTCCCAGTCGATGTCCTCTCCCTCCTCTTGTAGTTGGGTCAAAAGGGCCACAATTCTATGCTTGTACCCATACTTCTCCTCTCGGCGTGTCGGAGGACGCTTCACGGAAAATTTTTGCAAAATTATGGTTAGATAAATCTTCAAATAACATATATATTTTCAATAATTTAAAGCATACGTATAATACTTACAAACTCATATCGAAGCATATCGTAGCCTCCATTTCCAAGATGTGACGCTTCAGCAGACTCCAAACGTGCTCTGGCTGCATCTCTCTGTTGCTGGAATCTTTGAGGATTGCCTTGTGTCTCTTGTGCAATCCCCGCCCACTCCTCTGCGTCCAACCGTGGCAGCTTGGGATTGCCGTCGTTGTATCTGTCTCTCGCCTCTGTCCGACGGTGTGACATTGTGGACTTTTCCACTCTCAAAATCCAGGGTTTCAAGATTGGATCGTACCCCTCTGTCAGCCTGTACTCTCTGTGAATGGCCTCGACGATGAAATTATTTATTTCAATATCGAGGTTATCTCAAACCTCCATCAGAGAGTGACCAAATTGAATCGTACAGAGCTCTCGAATCCTCTCTTGCATGGCCTTTCCAACCCTATCCGCCACAACAATCCCATCCATGCTCTTGTACACCTTGCTAGGATCATGCTTGTGTGATCCCCAAGGTCTACGTGGTGTATCAATCGGTGAACTATCTACTGAAGAGAGTGGTGGACGCTCTCTTGGTGGTGTGGATGCATCGGTAAAATTGCTACCACAACAACCACTGCCTCCAAAACGATTGCTACCGCGTCTTGAGGATGAACCACTCATTGGTGTAGGGGGCACACGAGTCCTAGGCGTAGGGGGCACACTAGATTGAGGTGTGGGGTAGCTTGGTGAAGGGACCACACTAGTCCCGAGCGTAGGGTCCACCGTAGTAGGTCTAGAGGGACCTGCTGCCCAAAGGTGCTGTGCTCATCGCGATCTGCTCTGGTGTGAACTGAGACAAAAACGAGCTCATCTTCTCGGTTGACATGCCGACCGGAGTGAGAGGAAAACTAAAACTAGGAGAGTATGGCTCATCGTTATCGGCCATGGCTAATCATACACAAACAATACCCACAAAATATGTTAGTTTACAGAAGAAATGCTTAATCGATACAGATACAAATCAACAAGCTGCTACACAAATGAATGAATCTAAAGTGTATTGTAGACTAATAAAAAGAGTTTTACAAAAGAGTTCCTAGCAAAAATCATTAGTTAATCTCTCATCCTCTATGAGATCTGATGCACCAAAGATGTCTATCTCAATCTATACTTCTGCATCTTCTTCATCGAACTCTACTTCTTCGTTGCTCTTCGTATCAGCTTCAGTATTTGATACCTCATCTCTAGGTTCAAAAAATTGCTCACTGCTGACATCCACCTCAAAATCTAAACTTAAAGTTTTCGTCGGTCCTGTGCTTTGTTCATGAATCACCTCTTTGAACTCAACGTTCAATCCTTCACACACTTGCTTGCTACGTGGAACAACTTGAATGACATAGAGCCAATAGGGTTTAGACAGATTATTCTCATCATTTTCTATCCATAGTGGATTGTTTATGAACACAACTTGTTCACAATGCTGTGGAAGTACGAATGTATCCCGTACATCTATCCACACCCGCCTAGAGTTCACTTGAATCAATCCACTCTTATCTTTATGCACAGTTGCATTAGGGCCGCTGGTAATAACTTTGAACCACTTGACATCAAAGATATCAAACATATCAAACTTTCTAAAGCTAATCTTCAAGATGTCTTGGATGTAGCCGAAGTATTCAAGCTGGCTAGTCTCTATATTCTCATCCCTCGCACTACTCCTACTTTCTTGGACAAAGCTTGCCCTAACACCACTGTCAAAAGTGACCCTTTGTTTGTCAATTCGTTGCACTTTGAAGTGTTTCCATGCGACCACAAAGATCCTTTTGTGATACTGCAGCCACAAAATTGAAATAAACTAAAAGTTATTAAAGAAATGTGATCATGTGGAGCTCAGAAGGAAGTTATGAAATATACATGCCAATCGCAACCCCTTGACATATCCTCTTCCTCTTCAGTAATCAACACTCCATTCCTCTTTGCCTTTGAGATTGTCGCATCTAACCACCGCCTAGTTGGAAAGTCAGGCAATTTTTGAAGATGATCTAGAAAAGGAAGGTTTCTAGTAGCACGGTTGCGCTTGAATTAAAGGCAATATATCAAATGTTGTTTATTTTCCCCTTCGTACCTCTCTAGACACTTTTGCATGATGTCTGAATTGATAAGGCAAAATATCATAACCTTTTTTTGCATTGTGATGTCCATCTTGCTAACAATGCCTTGTCCCTGCGGCTCGCCCCCTATCACCTTGACGTTGACCTCAATAGTCTACGTTCAGGCCATCTCTGGATCAATTGAGACCAAAAATTCATTGATGAGGACAAGAGACTCTTGTACAAGCCATCCTTTGGCCATGCTACCCTCGGGGCAAGCCCTTTGATGAACAAACCCCTTTAAAGTCTTCATAAATATCTCCAAGAAGAACATCCACCTGCTATGGACCACCCCAGCAACTGTAACATCATCGACCACATGCACAAGTACATGCATCGATGTTGTCTTCTCTTATCTCTTTTGAACTGATTCAGCGTATCAACTCACTGATTTTGTAGATTGTTCTTCTAATGTCATCTATCAAACAACTCTTTATGAAAATTGGTAAGATGAACTGTAAAAATTTGTGCCAATCGTGGGACTTAAGACCACTGAGATTGTCATCGCTTGTAAAGGCCTTTTTCAAACATCGCATGCACCCAGTGGGAGTCTTCAATGAAGATATAGTCTTCTTCACTTGTTTCTCTTCTGCACGACTTAGAACCCATGGACCTTTTGGTATAGACCACTTTCCATTGAGTTTAAGTCCAGGACACATCTTTGGCATTCGACCCACAACCTGCAGGTCATCTCTTTGGGCCTTGCTCTCCCTTTTCCCAGTGATGGTTTTCCATATCATCTCCCCCACATTCTTGAAGATGTGCATTGGGTCTAGCAAATGATTAATCAGCAGGTCACTCCAGTACGGGAGTTCATGGAAAATAGAAAGTCTTATCATTCCAGGTGGCATCCAATCTCCCCTCTCCAGCCACATGTTTTTCCAATCGCTTGCTTGTAGAGGATGCATGTCATGTTTGCATATGTTTGGTCCACGTAGCTCATGTCCTTCAGGCAAAAAGCTACCATGCTCCTCGTAAACTATCCTTCTCAAATGCTCAGAGCGGTGGAAGCCAAGTCGAGGACCACATTTAGGACATGCATGATTTCCCGAGTAACTCAAGAACTTACTCGAGCACTCACCGAAGCCTGGCCAATTGTGCATGGTCCACGTGAGAATACCACATGTACATTCAGTCGTCCGATTGGTTGGGACATATCAACCACATCGATTCCTGTCCATAAGATTTGGAGCTCTTCTATAAATGGTGCCAGATAGACGTCCATGTTATTTGCTTTGTACTTTCTTGGGATGATCAATGACAACAACCGATGGCCCTTCTTGATAGCGATCCATGGTGGAAGATTATAATTAACTAGACAAATAGGCCACGTGCTCCATGACGAACTCCGTAATCTGAACGAGTTTACTCCGTCCATTGCCAGAGTTTATTTGAAGGAATACAAGATTATGCATATTTTTATTTTTTTAAATGAGGGTGGGTCTCTCTTGTCCTTTGAGTCACATGGATGTGGGCTCAAGGGAAGATAATTATTGAGGATGAAAGGAGAGAGGAATTGAGTGAATAATTTGGGAGTGCCTACTCTAGTAGAGGGTGCATTTTACAATAAGGTTAGTGGTTAGTAGTTAGTAATTATCACTTAAAAATATTTACAAAATCATTCACCAAATGGTGAGATATATGATGAGAAAAGTTAGAGAAGGGATGAGCTTGTAAACAGAGGTTGAAGCTTTGGAGAAGTTGACATTCACCTCTTTACAGCACCGGTAGAAGAAGCAGTCAGCATGGCGAAGTAGCGCGTGTTGATGAAGCTATGTTATCTTCAAACCTTGGAAAACTCATGATAAAAGCCTTCATTTGCAGAGGTTATCCTTGGATTTTTACTGATTTTTTGAAGTTCTTTACAAAGCTGAAGAGAGTATGGTAATATGGACATATATGTAGAGAGAAAGGGGGACACATAGGGTGTAGAAATGGAGGATGAAGTCTATGGAGGTGTGAGAGAAGTGGCAATGGTGAAGAGGGTGAATTAGGACATGGGAGTTGCAGGTTTGGGAGTGGGAAGGAGAGGGAGGAGTGTGTAAGAGGGAGTAGGTGTGTGGAAGGGTGAGAGAAATAGGAAGATTTTTTGGGTGTATGAGGTGGCAGTTTTGACGTCGGCCATAAATTTCATGTAAAATCGCCCTTGACTTCAAAATTTCTGAAAAACTTATGGAAAATACTTTAGCTCACGAGCTACGTTTTGTCTTTTGGAAGTATCCTCAAATTTGGATCATAAGAAGGTGCCAAAATTCGAGCAAAAAGATGTGTATTGTGGGACTACAAAGGTGCTTATGTGGGGTCGACCCTTTTTGGTTGAATTCTCCTTATACATCCAAAGGTGAGCCCCCCATGAGCCATGCCATGACCTAAGGAATCCAAGTGGCCCTTTCCACATGCATGGATGATGAATTTTGATGAATAAAAAACAATTGCACATGATAGACCTAGTGCTTGGATTTTTCCTAGCCCTTGTCTTTATGAGCACATGGTGTATGGAAAAAATATGTGCAGGACCCATGAAGGAAAATCATGATAGGAGTATTGTATTTTGTTTTTGGGTGAAAGAGTAAAATATGCAAGTGAGAAAATATATAGTGAAAGTGAGTGACAGTGTAGAAACAAATTTCGACTTCCACGAGGGTGCGGGATGAAATATATGGGTTTATTTTGTAAAAATAAAGATGATGGGGTATGTACACACTAACGTAGAAATATTTCATGCCATGAGAGGATGCAAAGAGATTTATAAAAATGCACACTTAGGTCTGATAACGCACACCTAGGAATATATATTTATACAAAAAAATTGAGAAAAAAAACCCTTTATACTTAGTTCCTTTATTTGATAAAAAATATTTACATATAAAGAGGACCGTAATATTATAAATTATTTTTTTGTCTCCTAGCCCAATGACTTGCTCAATGATTTGATATAAAAAAATATGATAAAAACCTAAACACACGCACACTATTTATAATGAAAAAGCGAGCCTAGTCATTGTGCTAGGGTGTTTCTGTGGGGTGAAATGGCTTCTTAAAATTATTTTATGAGAGCCGAAAAATGGCTATCAGTAGAATATTGACAAACTTGATGAATGATCTACCAAAAGATAGAATATTGACAAACTTCATGAATGATCTGCCAAAACACGACTAAAGGACAAATTCAATCATAGGATTTACCAAAATCTATTGTGAAGAAAAACTTCCGATAAAATCCATTGCGTAGTGCATATCTTCTGTGGTAGAGCTAATTTGAGCTTACTAATAGTTTCTTCGATCTCTCTTTCACGGATGGGTTGGACAAGGAAGTGCACTATACATGGGGTCCGAATCTTCCCTCCGACCTTAACAATTATAGTGCACTATACATGAAGTGCACTATACATGGGGTCACAATCTTCCCTCTGACCTTAACAATTTTAGCTCTTGCTTCTTGAATCTCCCTATTTATTTTGAGGGGATAAAAAAAATATTGGTAAAATACTCATCAGCTTATCCTAATGAGATTGAGCATGATTGCTGTCGTTATTTCTTTAGGAGCTTTGGTCATTTATGCCTGGCCGGCTAGTTTGTACTCAATTTGACCATTCAAGAAATCTATAAATGAAATACGTGAAAGAGGGAAATTGTCACTCTTGCATAGGGGGAGATTGCACCCAGTGCTTGCGTTGGTCTTCTCTCCTCTTTCTTCTTCTCTCTTGCTGTACCGGAGTGGCTCTCCGCTTTAGGAGGTGAGTCTGCATGTGCTCTTCTACTCTGTCTCTATTACCATATACATGTGGTAGTGATGTGTGTGAACACACTAAGTAACACACTCTCTATTGTGTGCCTTGAGATTCCTTCGTCTTCTCCAAGTTGTGTGCGTTTCTATGCAACCCTAATTCCAACAACTGGTATCAGAGCAGGTTGCATCCTCCCGGGCTTAGTCGCCAGCTGCTCCACGACAAGTCTGCTCACTTTCTCTGATTCTGGTGAGCTTTGGAAAGAGTTTGCAGGTCTGCTCATTTGTTTGATTTGGGCTCATTTCGGGCTCCATTTCCACTACAGGCAGGTCTGCACAGGCAATTTTGTCATTTTGTGCAGAATTTTTTTCAGTGCCGATTTTTGCATAACAGGTGCCTTACAATTTTCACATCAGGTGCAACATTTACCATGGCTGACAACAACACTGATGTGTTCAAGATGTTTGCTGCTGAGGACAGGTTGGATGGGGACAACTACCCTATGTGGGCTTATATGATGCAACATGTTCTTGTGTCAAAGGGCATCTGGAACATTGTGCACGGAATTGATGTATGTCCTGGTTCTGAGGATGTAGGCGATGTTGAGGATGTTGCAGGTATTGGTGCAAGGATTGCTGCTATTAGAGTTGTTTTGCCTACGACAGAACAAGCTTGTTGGGATGTAAAGGATGCGCATGCTCATGCATTGATTGCATTGTCTGTGAAGCGCACCATTGTTCCTCACATCCGTTCAACAAAATCTGCAAAACAGGCTTATTGGTTGGTCTTTATGCAAGTTGCAATGATGCTAAAATTGCTTTGCTGTGTGAAGAGTTGGAGTCAAAGATTATGCATGAGGAAGATGATATGGACACTTTCCTTGCTAGTGCCAGGGATATCAATGAGCAACTTATTTCTGCAGGTGAAGTTATTTCAGACAGTTCCCTTGTGCAGAGTGTTCTCGATGTCTTACCAGACTCTTACCAAACTTTTGTTAGTACTTAGAGACTTATGACCCAAGGAAATCCAAAAGTTGTCAAGTTTGATGTATTATGCACATTGCTGTTGCAAGAGTCACTTTCTAGAAAAAACAGGACTAGACAACGTGCAATTGAATAGGCTTTTATTGCTTCTCAAAGAAAGGGTGGTAACAGCAATGTGGCCACTTCTTATGGTTCTGCTGCGAGTAAAAAAACTTCTATTCCTAATGCTTTTGCTGACAGAAATTCGTCTGGAGATTCTGGTGATAAGGGCATTATTGTAAAGCTAATGATCACTTGATCAAGTTGTGTCCTAAGTTGAAGGCCAAAGAGGCTAAGAAAAAAGAGGGTGGTTCCACTGCAAATGCTGGTTCCACTATAAATACAACCATTGTTGAGTCTTCTGTGAAAGGAGACTGTGTTGCTGATGTTGATGTAGAATGGGCTTTTAGCACAGAGTGCACTTACAATCCTGCTGTCCATGATGCATGCTTGTCAGTTGCTGTAGATTCACATGTGTGGTATTTCGACAGTGGTGCTAGAAATCACATTATCTCACACGTGAATTGTTTACCTCTCTCGAGTCTGTCCCTCATGGGAATTCAGTCACTTGTTCCAACAATGCCTCTTATCCAGTTCAAAGAGTTAGAAAGATTGTGCTTACTGCTGCAAATGGCAGTTCCTTCACACTATTTGAGTTGGGTGGGTGTTCGATCTTCTGCAAACCAAAATTTGGTGTCCTTGCATGAGAAGCCTCAGTTGCTCAAGGAGTTTGATTTGAACCATCTTGGTCTTGAAGCCTCAGTTGCTCAAGGAGTTTGATTTGAACCATCTTGGTCTTGAAAGTAAGGATTGCAAGGTTAAGAAGATTCTACAAGGAGGATTCTCTTGGCCTAAACCGGGATGTGCATTATTGGTGTAAAACATGCAGAGCTTGTCAAGTATCCAGTGATCGAGCAGTAACCTATGTGCCACACACTCCTATCATCTCATATGGCCCGTTTGAGAAGTGGGGGATAGATGCAATTGGTCCTTTACCCAGGGACCAATCGGGTAAACTGTACATTCTAGTTGGTGTAGACTGTATGACCCGACGGGCAGAAGTAGCAACCACCATATGCATTACAACCCAAGAAGTGGCGAAGTTCATATTTGAGCACGTCTGTTGCCGCTTTGGCACACCTCTAGAGATAATATCTGATAGAGGGCCAGGTTTCAGAGGCGACTTGGTGTGAGAACTGATGAAAAAGCTAGGCATTACATGCCAACACTCAACTCCGTACTATCCATAGTGCAATGGTCTAGTGGAAAAGGTAAACGGCATGATCTGTAAGATCATCACAAAGCAGGTGAATAACCACACAAGTGATTGAGATAAACATCTCATCGCCGCTATTTGGGCCTACCGCACGACATTTTGAACATCACTAGGTTTCACTCCTTTCCGTTTGGTATATGGAAAAGAGGCCATTCTACCCATCGAGGTACAAATAGCTAGCTTGCAAGTCATGGATAGCCAATTACAACGCCCAATTTCCCATCTCTGCAACCACACCTTGGATCTAGAAAGGCTTTAGCTAGACAGGGAAGATGCGGTCAACTACTATACAATGAAAGAAAAACAACTTCGACTCACATTCAATCAAGGGCTTAAGGAAAAGGGTTTGAAGAAAGGCATGTTAGTATTGAGATATGACAATAGATTTGACACTAGAAAAGATAAAAGACCAGAGTCAATGAATAAAGGCTCAAAAGGTACTTCTTACGGTTTGATCTGGAGTTCATGGTAGATTGGAGGAGAGAGAACCCTCCAAACTCTACTGCTAGAGAATTAGAAGCACAGCTAGAGGCATGAATTCCAAAAAGGGAGGGCTAATGATGGCTGGCTTCCAAAATCCTCAGCTGTGGGGATTAACCACAAGGGGAGAGCTTTATGAATAATAAAAAAACCTTTTGTTTGGTTGCTGCAAGTTGCCCCCCCCCCCCCCCCCCCCCCCCCCCGCGTCCTTGCGCTCAAAGAGGGGACTGCCACCCTTGGCACAACCCTCCTCTATCTCTCTCCCTAAATCTTGGCACCATCTCTCTCTCTCTCTCTCTCTCTCTCTCTCTCTCTCTCTCTCTCTCTCTCTCTCTCTCTCTCTCTCTCTCTCTCTCTCTTGTTCGCGATACACACTATCGCAGCAATTCGGCTTACCTCCCATTTCCTTCGATGCGAGATAGGGCGTTGGGGCAATGGAGAAGAGTCAAATCGATTGTGCACATTATGCTCACTGCAAGTTCGAGAGTCTGAGTACCACACACTACTAGAGTGCTCAGCTTTTGATCACATCCCAACTTGCTTCCCTCACATTTTCAGCCATAACTTAGACCTACACACTTTCCTCTCCCAGCCAAAGTGTGGGCTCTCCATTGCAACTCTCATCACTACAATTTTGGAGCATCGAGAGTCACTCATCAGCCATACACATACTACATCACATGTAACTTTGGTCCCATAGGTCATATTTGACCTCCGAGGACGATAATAAAATCTATCTATCTATCTATCTCTCTCTCTCTCTCTCTCTCTCTCTCTCTCTCTCTCTCTCTCTCTCTCTCTCTCCAGCTTGGCGCCACCCTCCTTCTCTCTCTCCTCCATGATCAATAAAGCTAACTCTCTCTCTCTCTCTCTCTCTCTCTCTCTCTCTCTCTCTCTCTCTCTCTCGTTCGTCATCAGCCAGGCCACCACCCTTGGTTCTCTCTCTCTCTCTCTCTCTCTCTCTCTCTCTCTCTCTCTCTCTCTCTCTCTCTCTCTCTCTCTCTCTCTCTCTCTCTCTCTCTCTCTCTCTCTCTCTCCACACACACACACACACACACAAACACACACACACACACACACACTCTTGACCTCAACTCCATCTCTCTCTCTCTCTCTTGTTCAGCCCTCAGTCTCTCTCTCTCTCCACACACACACACACACACACACACACACTCGACCTCAGCTCCCTCCCTCTCTCTCCCTCTCTCTCTCTCTCTCGTTGTGTGAAAAACCTTCAATCTCACTCTCTCTCTTTCCACACACACACACACACACACACACACACTAGCACATACATGTACACACATATACATACACTACACGCATAAGCACACACATATAATCACATATGCACCAACAACACACACACACGGCACGCACAGGAAGAAAAAAAAGCAAAGAAAATGGATATCGATGCATCAACAAACGACACCAAAAACATGCGATGGCGACAACAATTCAAAGAAAGACACCGAAGGAATTTCCCAGTCGGCATCGAAAGTGATGAGCGCGCTGCACCCACGTACCATGAAAGCCTACGATTTGCCAACATCTCATCCACGATGCATTTGCTCAGTAAACATTCGTAGGGTAATTCGTTTTCAGTTTTCCAAGACAAACTTTGTAAAAAGCCCATTTGTATATTCCACCTCTCTCTAGGTGATGGTCACAAAGGCCCACGTAGGAGAATATCATTTTCTTATTTCTCCCAAAACAAAGCACCAATCAACCATGCGGGACCCGACTGCCTACTTTGTCTCTCCAACTTAGAGCCTTAAAACTAATTTGTTTGTACCAAGCTAAGCAACATGCACCTATAAAAGAGCACTGAGAGGTCACTATCGGGGGTCAACACTTGAAGGAGAATTCATGCACATACACTGACTCCAAGGGTCACTATGTACACGAGTAGGATCTCCGTACACATGAAGTTTCCCTAGAGAACTCACTATAGGTTCCCTCTCTCTCTCTCTCTCTCTCTCTCTCTCTCTCTCTCTCTCTCTCTCTCTCTCTCTCTCTCTCTCTCTCTCTCTCTCTCTCTCTCTCTCTCTCTCTCTCTCTCTCTCCGCCTCTGTCAACCTGCTCGGCAACCTGCCTTGCCCAATTCTGCCCCCGTCAGACAGTTCTGCTCAGGGGTGCCCTGCTCCATTTCGCATTCGGCAACCCGCCTTACCTCACCTTATGAACCGAACCGCCTTAACCTTTTACCTAAGGGGTTTGTGTACCTAAGGGTCTGTGTGAGTGAAGGTGATTCTCACCCTTGCCTTCCGACCTCAACCACAAGAAAGTCAGCCTTAACCCCGACCTAAGGTGACTGTCTCGAGAAGGAGGCTGATTCGAGAAGGTCCCAAGCAACTCACCCTTGGCATCCATGGCTACCCGGGCCTCGTCCCGAGGTAAGCTCAGCTTCGATGGAGTCGTAGCAACACCTCCCAAGGCAGACAACATCACCCGCCTCCAAGCCGAAGTCGAAAACCTCCGTAAGGAGAATGACAAGCTGAAACAAAGGCTTACAGTTTTTGAAGCTCGGCTTGCCACAATAGAGAATTGCAAGGAGGATGAGCTGAAGCAGATCAAAATCAAGCTCACAAAGGCAAAAGAAGAAGTAGAGATGATCGTCACAAAGGAGGTCAAAACTCAAATACAAGAGGTAATCTCTCACAGGCTCGAAGATCGCGTGGCCTCCACATTACGTGAACAGCAACGGCAAGAGGAAATCGCCCTCAATGTTCGCATTGGAGGGATCCCAAGCTATTGGAAAGGGGAGGGAGACCTCAGTCACGAGTCATTTGCCCGCATCCAATCCGCAATCCCCATGGTAAAGTGTGATCCGGCAACCCTCACTTCTCTTACACATGAACCTCGCACCAATCATGCAATCTACACCTTCAAAACCAAGGCGGACCGAATCAAATTTCTTGAGCAATCAAGGATTCTCAAGGACACAAAAATATGGTTTGCAGAAGATCTTACACCTGCACAACTCAAGCAAAAGAAAGTAGAACTACAAAAGGTGCGAGAAGCGCGTGCAGCAGGGAAATGGGCAGTCTACCGAAGAGGTAAAGCCATTATTCAAGAGTTTTGCCCTCCCAAACCCGCTCCCTTCACACCCCTTTCTGCATAGATTTTATTCATCTTATTATCTCTCACCTTCTTTTTGGACCCTCAGTCCTTAACTGAGATGTATCCCCAAAACCCCCCACGTTTGTAATGTTTTGCCTTGGGTCCCATAGGTCATATTTGACCTCCGTGGACGATAATACAATCTATCTATCTATCTATCTCTCTCTCTCTCTCTCTCTCTCTCTCTCTCTCTCTCTCTCTCTCTCTCTCTCTCTCTCTCTCTCTCTCATCGTGGTCTCCATCTCACCAAAACAAGGGGTTTTGTAAATACCATCTTGAATGAAGTTTGCCCGCACATTCCGAAGGGTCTTCATCTCCTTTGTCTATGTCTCCATATCTCTCTCCTCTCTCTCCTCTCTCTCTCTCTCTCTCTCTCTCTCTCCCCCCCTGCCCCTCTGGGGTGTGCTGTGTTGCTGTCATTCGAATTGCTATTTTCCGCATCCTAGCCGCTCAAAGCTAGGCAGTGCCCCATATTCACTCCTTGTGACGAGTTCTACGTGCACGAGCCTGGCGTAGAGACCATTGGGCTCCATTTTTCACTTGTGCTTGCCATTGGCTCATGTGTCAGCCCATTTGGTTAAGTAATCTGTAGCCACAATGATATATTTGCCTGAGTTTGGTATGTTTGTGGTTGTATTGGACCCACATAGTCGAGACCCCACTATGAAAATGCACATGCTCCCATCAAAGGTCTCAATGGCATACTATCAATTTGTGTCCGCTTCCTTGCCTGCTGACATGAATCACATGTCAATGGGAATATTATCAATTTGTGTCAGCATCCTTGCCCACTGAATCACATTGCCAAATAAATTCTTTGGCATCAACAAACAATGTTGGCCACAGATGCCTGCTATCAATATAGCCTTGGCCGTGGTTTCATGAGAGAAGTGATATTCCGCAAGACCCGTGTGCGCTTATTCCAAGATAGGAAGATATTTATCCTCTTTGGCACACATACTAAGTTGTTGGACCTTTCTTTTTCGATAGAGCTGATTTCCAATCATTGTATAGTTGGTTGCTTTAGTGTCTAATTATCTTCATTGTTGTTTACTCATATCTACTGGGAATGTTCTTTTAGTCAGTATTCCACTAGATATCTACTCCACTTTGGTGTCACCAAAATTTGAAATAACATGGCATGAGGTAAGGCAGCTTTTTTTTTTACATTGAGAGCAATTGTTCATGGAATCATGACCATTTTCTTCATGGTAGGCCAATAAACCCCTAGCCAAGTCAATCTTCGTAAGGTTTGGTCTTTTGCAAAATAGAGTTTCACCACCGTAGTATGAGATTGACTCAGATAAGTTTCTTGCTCCTCCCTGTTGATGCAAAAAAGTAGAATTCCATCCTTGTTTTTTTATATAGTTTTCTAGCCAGCAACAACTGATATAGGGCAGATTTCTCTATCAATCATGGTGTAGTAGGAGGCGGTATGTCGGAATCTACTTGCACTATGGTCATTAGGAATACAAGATCTTCCGACCATCTAGGAATCATTTCCACAGAGAATAGATAAGCATATGGTGAATCATCATCTACCCTCTTTGGTGCTTCCCTTGAGGTGATCCTTGACAAATGATTTTCTCTTTGGTGCGTTGTGCCCTTTTTTACTACCAGTCATGTGAGTCAAATTCAAGTAGGATGATGAATCACCTCACAATTCTTCCTATATTGCATGGCTTGTTCACTTAATAGAGTAAGGCTTGATGATCCAAAAAACAGAAAAACTTGTTAGAGCTGACGAATTTCTTGATTGCATACACCAATCCAACATCTTCCCTTTTTGTGGTTGTGTAATTGTTTTCTGCTAGGTTTAGATGTTTGTTGGAATATGAGATAGAGAAATTCATAGTACCCTCTCTTGGCTGAGCTAATATGCAACCAATAGGAAAATTTGAAGCATCTACATGCACATGGAAAACTTTTCTCTGGCAGTCCGGAGTCTTCAATATTGGTGTTGTGATCAAAGCTTGTTTAAAATTTTGGAAGGATTCCTTGCATTCATTTGCCCACTCAAAATGACTTATAAGGCTATGAATGGGTTTAGCTATGACTGCATACATGTAGATGAATCTATGATAATAGCCACAATGTCCCATAAATGCCTGAAGTTCCTTGACATTTGTCTGACTAGCCATTTCAGCAATCACTGCCACCTTCTCCATGTCTATGGAAATACCATTTTTCAATACAACATGTCCAAAAAAAATTCCATGTCTAACCATAAATACATATTTTTAGGATCCAAACGAATCCTATATTGTTAGCGTTTCTCAAAGACACATCGTAATTGCTCAAAATGACTCTCTCCTTGTACACAAAGATCATCCATGTATACTTCTAGAAAGTTTCATAGATATTCCTTAAAAGCATAGCTTATCAGTCTCTGCAATTTTGTTGGTGTATTGGATAAACTGAAAGCCATCACCCTGTACGCAAAAATTCTCCATTCCGTAGAGAAAGCTGTTTTATGTTGATCTTTGGGATCTATGGTCAATTGGTTTAATCCATCCAGGAAACTATAAGATTCCTTGTCAGCTACTCATTATAGTACAATATAGTCTGTGATGATAGGAAGAGGATAGTTATATCTTATAGTGGATGTGTTCATCTTCTTAAGGTTAACACACACTCTCTATTTTCCATTCTTTCTGGCACCACCACAATACGTGATACCCAATCAATGTGTTCTATTTGTAGATGAACTCGGCTTCTTTGAGCTTTTTGATCTCTTCCTTGATCTTTTTGGCAAAGATCTCATTGTAGGTGTACATTCATTGTCTACTCGGCTTAGCATCAACTCTCGTAGGGATGGTTTCTAGAACAAAAAATATCCTAGAGCTAGGATGGGTGCATTCTAGTGCTGGGCATGATGTGTGTGTTTGTGTTTGTGTGTGTATGCCTATAGAAAAACAATGTTAATACTCAAGAAAATTAGGTCCCAAGATGGAAGCTTGGGCTCGTTAACATGCTCTTGAGTATAGACAAGGTGATCAAAAGTTCATAAGTAGATCATTGCACTCAAGGAACACAAAATTCGATGATTTGCATTAAAGTAAAGGCCTCCTTATATAGTTGGAAATTGCATGTGAGATTTTTGTCCCTCTCTCTCCTTAATTCTCTAACAAAATCACTACAAACTTCAACACCCCCCTCAAAGATACAATATTTGCACTTCCATGTCCTATAATATGCCTACTTTCCTAGTAGCATAGCCCACCCATGGTGCCCAAGATTCCTTTAGCCCAACAATGGCTAGCCCGAATCTTGACATGTGCACAAAATACTTGCATGATGGGGGTCTACATTCTGAAATAGATCTCTAGTCCTTGTAGCTGCTTCCCTTGTTGGTGCCTCCTCTTCTTCTTCTTCTTCTTCTTCTCTTCCAATGAAACTTGCCTCTTGTTGAGGCCAGTCTAGAGAAAAATGTCCTGGTTGTCCACATCTATGGCAAGTGGTGTCTTTTGCCTCCACCTCAGTTGTTGCCCCTTCCTCTTGTCATCCTTCCTCCTCTGAATCCTCCTTGGTTGAAAATTTCCCGATCTCTTTGTGTTTTAGGTGGAATCACACCGTCTATTGCATTGTCTACTTTGAATCAAACTCCATAACTGCAGCAATGACTTCATCAATCTTCTTCTCCATATCCTACAAAGTAGTCACTAGTATGTCAAATGGTGCCTTGTCAATGTTATTGACTAGAACTGCAATAGCTTCATCATCAAAAATCTATTTTTTTTTACTCCTAGCAGTTGCTGCTTTAATGCTTCAAACCTGTTGAGATGAGCTACAAGGGACTCATCATCTCTTTGTTGCAATTTGTAGAATTGCATGAGAAAATTGGTTTTTGAGCTTTTTGATCCGGTGCCAAATTCTTTGTTTAGAATCCCAAGGTTAGTTAGCATCCTTGATCCCAGAAATATATGAAATAACATTCTCACCAAGAGATTGTGTTATAAGCCCTAGTGCTTTTGAATTTGCATCCACACTGACCGCTGCAAATGTATCCTCATGCAGATCTATTAAGTGCCAATCCCTTTGCGCATTATCAAATACATCTTTTTTCTTTGCCAAGTGAAAAAATATCGCCCTGATTAAAAAGTTCTAATAATGGAAATTTTATGCTCCATGAGACGGTCTTACTTGGTCACGTCCGACTCAAGTAGTGTCTGTAAACCTCTTACAATAAGTGTGTGTGTGTGTGTGTGTTAAGGCCAAAGAAAAACTTCTTGCACATCGAGATATCAGGACGGTGTCTTTAATCCATACACAATTTACCACTAGGATGAATGCAAACTACCAATTCCAAGATTTTGTTTTTCCCTTGAACAAAGGCTTAGCGTTTGGTGCTAGAATTAAAAATCATATAGGTAAATATTTGATACATTATAGACCAATAAAACTCAAGAGTTGTTTCTTGCTTGCTTTGGGATAAGGCCTGGCTATGGAGTCAAACATCGAGCCTTCCGATGTGTTGCAAAGCTGGAGAGAAAACTGGGGGCGGAAAGGGCGGTGGAACTCTAGAAGCGAGGAAGGGACAAATGTAGCTCTACCACTACGTGAATTGGTGATGAGGCAAGTGAATCACGGGAGATGCCAGCTTCAGCCGACACCTTACTTCATTGTGTCAATGAGTGTAGGTGTTAGCAAGCTACAAGATGTGTTGCATTGGACGTGTAGACCGGTGAGTAGAAGCGGGGTCAAACTATTCTGCCAGTTGCCATATCCACCAATGTCCACATGCCAGAGATGAATTTGTTGTAGCCCCTTTTGAAGGCATCATCCCTCACTTCAAGACATCTATGCCATCACTCTACTATATAGAGGTATGATCGGTGGTGGAACTGAATTGGGACGCCTTGAAAACGAGGTAGCTAGCAACGACGAGGGAGAAGAATATGAGGATGAAACGCATGGGGCACATTGTGGGTGTGGAGATATGGGCAAAAAACCTGAGAGAAAAGGAAGGGATGAGAGAGAGAGAGAGAGAGAGAGAGAGAGAGAGAGAGAGAGAGAGAGAGAGAGAGAGAGAGAGAGAGAGAGAGAGAGAGTTGCTTAATAGGAGGCTCTGAGCGGATTACTACAAGCTGAAGCTCACACTTTCTTTAGCTTGATAATCTCTCTCAATATGTGGATGAAATCTTAATTAAGAAATCGTGATAAAGAAGACTTCCTCAGATTCTCTCTCTTTTTCTTAACCTCATGCAGTGTGTAGAGCCTCTCTCTCTCTCTCTCTCTCTCTCTCTCTCACACACACACACACACACACACACACACACACACACACACACACACACACACACACACACACACACACACACACACACACACACACACACACACACACTATTATTACCACTAGCTTCCTTCAAAAAACAATTGCAATACTTATGTACAAGATAGAGATAGAAAACACAGGCTCTAATTACACCTTAACCAACTTTTAATCACCATAGTGTGAAATGTGGATCACTAAGAGCATATCCACCCCTAGAGTGATCAAAAAACTAAGTTACAAACCCTAGCTAACACACCATGGCTCTGATACCATGTTAGAACAAAAAATCTCCTAGAGCTAGGGTGGGTGCATTCTAGTCCTTGGCATGATGTGTGTGTGTTTATTATGAAAATCCCCTTTGATATAAAAGATGTATAATTACATTATAATAAACACCAAAAAAGAAAAAAACACTTGATACATGCCAAATCATTTTTATTAATAATAATCAAATTACAATATTTTTGTTATAAATGTTGTGGCGAATCCTCTAAGGATTAAGATTAAGGTTTATACATGCCACCATCCAACAAGAGAGATGTATTAGAACATACTCTGACATTATGGGAAGACAGGTACAATGCAACCTCAGTCGCTTGTTATTGCCATCAATCCCAAAAAAAATCCTTCACACAAGAAAATGATAATACTTTTTATTGAGGATATTGTACATCATTCTTGACCCTCCAAACAAGATATGGTCTAGTCCTAGCCAATGGTATTTTATGCCTAGCTACAAGGGAGCCTTGATCCTATTTTTAATGCTCTAAGATCATTTTTTCATTGATAGCTGCCATCCTGGCTGGGTCTGTACAAACATGCATCCTGGCTGTGAGTTTGTATTTGAAATCCATGGTACTAGCATTTACCTAAAACACATACTATCATGGGAAGGTTTTATAAAGGCAAATTTACATAAAGATAGTATCATATGCTATGTTCCTTGAAGACATCTAGTAAAAAATGATTGATATGATGATCAAAGGAGAAACTACCGATGTGAATTATTTCTAACATACTATTTTTTCCACTAAAAACAACCATATATAGTGCTACAAACGGAAGTCGTGGCGTCCCTGCAAAATATACAAATACTATGCTATATACGACGAAATACACGAATCTGCATACCTGACTCATCCACTAGCACATAATCAAAGAGAGAGAAAGAGAACATGCACAGACGCACCTCCTAGGGTGGAGTGCTACTCCTGGCATGGTGAGAGAGGAGAGAAGAATGAGATGGACATTGGGTGCAATCTCCCCCCCGTGCAAGAGTGACCATTTCCCTCTTGCACGTATTTCTTTATAGATTTCTTGAATGGTCAAATTGAGTACAAACTGGCCGGCCGGTCATAAATGGCCAAAGCTCATAAAAGAGCACTTGAATAATAAAATGTACAATGTATATACTTTCATTCGCATAGGCCTAGCTCGGTCCCAATATTTTCCACTTGTAAGCTGCAACAAATAATAAAATATCAATTCCATAACATACCTCTCCGTTGGAAAGAAAATGTCCTCAGTTGCGAAGATAGAAATCTGCAAACAATACTTGTCAAAAACAATGATTAGAAATCTGTATCAAATAGTAACAAAATTCATAAAATTAGACAATATTGCTTATGCCTGTCATCATCCACATACTACCTATTCTAGTGTCCCATACCACTAGAATAGGCAGTATATGTCATATCCTGATGAATCAGGATATCATTGGTCACACTCATCATCAATCGCACAATGTCAAGTCTCATGTCATAAACAATGTTGTAGTAACCATCAGATACCAAATCCCAATCCAATTCCAATTCCACAATCTAATTGCAAATCCAAATCACTTTCATTATGTACCTCGGGTAACAAAATCATACCAGTTACAGTGGTGGCCAGCCACTGCAGCATGATTTTGTGATTGGTGTTGCCTCATCCGGCGAGTCTACACCAATAAAGCATGCTGCCTAAATTGGCGAATCTGCACTAATGCTTCCTAAATCGGTGGATCTGCATTGGATATTGTGTAAAAATAATAAATCTGAAGTTTATCAATGTGCTGCCTAAATCGACGGATCTGCACCAAGATGAGTATTTACACACTGCATAAATCGGCGAATCTGTGTGTTGGTGACCAATGGACTAGGCTAGACATAAAAAAAAGATAAAACAATTTCTACCTGTGTCACACCACATTGGAGTGTAGTTGAGTAGCCAAGTACTTACAAATTTTTGTTCACTAACTCAAAACACCGCAATTCATATGAGTAGCTGCATAGCTTAATGCCAAATCCTCTCAATAGAAATTACATGCAGTGCAAGCAGAAGCCAGAAATCTAGGGATTCTTAATTTCATATGCCATATGAGAAAGAAGTAAAAGATCTTTTTGCTTGCAAATTGTCCAATGGTATTATGCTTATGGCAAACTGCTTGACGTTGTGTCCTTAAAGATATACACCAACAAAATAAACTTCTAAGCAAGTAGAGGAAGAGAGTATTATTGTAGGAGTATGTTAAGGGATGTCATTGTAGTATAGGCAAACAAGATATGTTGTGTAATTGATGAGATCTTAAGAAATATGAGGAATGGATTCATTAAGGAGAATTAAAATACCATGGAAAACAACGATAAATTACGTACCTCGAGGTGGTTTGGAGAAGTGACTAGTATCCAAATCGGCAAATGCTAAACAATTTCTTGAAAACCAAGGTCAACAACAAAATTCATCATGTGAGTAATGTTATGCAAGTTAGAACAAACCAAAATTCAAGTCGTACAGATGGGTGTCAGATATTGGTGAGGTGAACTATATATGTGAGTAAGTGTTTAAACCATTGATTTTTGTCGCAAGAAAATTAGAAGCTAGTAAAATGTCACCATCGTTATTGAAAGTAGTTAAAATATTGACCTAAAAATAGAAAAAAAACTTTAGGTGTGTCCTTATGGTCTTTAGTTAGAAAAATTGTTTTTGGCAAGCCCTAACTTGATCAACAAACATTGCTATGAGTACTCTGATCCAAAGAGAATTTCTCGCGAAAATTTTCGTAGGAACTACTTTCGATGGTCATCTTTGAATGGATACAACAAACACTAAAATACCAAGAGACATAGAAGCGCTTATGCCACCTTAAATATAGACACACAAATCTCACACCGTGTAGCCACGAACATTATGAAAGACCATATAGAACACTTATAGTATGTGTGTGTGTGTTTGGACTTATATCATTCGAATTGACAAGTGAGTGTGTGTGTGGATGCTAAAATCATCGACTTGCGAGGTTGTGGACAATTGAATACAAAGGTAGGGCCCGCACTTTGGTTAAGGGGGGGAAAGAGAGAGAAAAGAAAATGAAATGTTATATTAACCGTTTTAAAAATGTAAAAATACGTGTGAGAACAACTGATACAGTCTGTGTATCTATTCCGATGCCTGGGTACAAATAAAAAATAAAACAAATTGAAGTACAATTGAAAGCATAAAACCTAGAGCCTAATATCGTGATGAAAATCAATATCATCATCACGAATGCGTGAGAATGCTCGGTAATGGACGTGTGTTGGATAAAATATTGCAGCAAGCACTGAAGAGCGTCGTTAATGTCCACCTCTATAGGTAGGCATATTGGAGAAAGAGAGCGAAATGAAATGAAATGTTAAACTACTTGTGTTCAAAAATCTTAGAAGACCATGTTGATACAATCCTTAATGATCTAATTCAATACCGAGATATACCCTCTACACATGGATCAAAGCTCAGTCGGGCTTCATTTTGAATGATGACATCTTCTTTGCAGTTGTCCAAAACTTCCTCAGTGCTCAAAAATGGCAAGTGACTGAGGAGTTGTACGATGAGGTTGTGCCACAGGGTTAAACTCTTCATAGTGCTACCTTTGTCAAGGTCATCAAAGAGCTTATCAAGGCCCGTAGGTTTGATCTCGTGGAGAGATCATTCAACAGAATGGTCAAGAGTACTGTAGATGAGGATTCGACTACTGCTGTCAATGGTCTTGTGCTAGCCTACTACAAAGAGGAATTATATGATGAGGTCATAAACATATACCACAAGATGAAAACAGACCTTGTCCCTCATGTCTTGACATCTTTCTGCATTTCTCTTTCTGCTCTTTGAGATTCGAGTAGCACTTGAATTATATGCAGCTGCATAGGAACGAGGAGTTTCCCTTGACATGAAGGCTTTTAGCTGTCTGTGATACCATGGAAAAAGCTGGCAAGACCTCGGAGGCTGTGTCCCTTTTGTCGTGCCTTTGATGTTGAAGAACTATGGTGTTAGGGCATGCAGTAGACGAGGGGGAGAGTGAAAGGTTGCGGCTGCATGCTCCGGGCGCGTAGTTCAATAGATGACCGTGGCTAGAGAATTGGCAAGGGGTGGTCACTGCGTTGTGCCCCATAGCCGCTGATATCCGGCTTGGCCATAAGGTAAGTTGAGGGAGAGTGGCGAGCCTTGCTGCTGCATGCAATGACGGCCAATAGGCTAATTGCAAAATGGGGCGAGGGCTGATCCTTCAAAACAGTGCATGGCGGATGGAGTGAGGTCGGTCCTATGGGGTGACGGTTGAAGACAGAGAGAGATAGAGCTAGTGGGCACCAGTTCGGCAACTGCAGTTGGAGGAGTTGCATGCCTCGAGAGTCGGAAGCACCAGTGGAGCTGCTAGGTGGGTGGTCTACCACCAAATATGAGAGAGAGGGAGAGATTTTCGCCCTCTACAATATGGTGTGGGCAAGGGACAAGAGAGGGAGAGAGAGAAAGGTTTCCCATTATTGGTGGGCCGCAAGTTAGTGGCAGAGGGAGAGAGAGAGAGAACTCACTGGTGGTTGGTCTTGTTGTTGCATGGTCCTCCAAAAAAAGAGGCACTTGGGTGGAGGTATGGGCGCCGTCAGTCACCAACAACACGAGAGAGAGAGAGAGTTTTCTCCACCTTACGAGAGGGGAAAAAAAGGGTGAGAGGAGTAGTTGGTAACTGGAATGCAGTGGTGGCTGGCCGTTGGCGAGAGAGAGAGAGAGAGAGAGAGAGAGAGAGAGAGAGAGAGAGAGAGAGAGAGAGAGAGAGAGAGAGAGAGAGAGAGAGAGAGAGAGAGAGAGAGAGAGAGAGAGAGAGAGAGAGAGAGAGAGAGAGAGAGAGAGAGAGAGAGAGAGAGAGAGAGAGAGAGAGAGAGAGAGAGAGAGAGAGAGAGAGAGAGAGAGAGAGAGAGTCTGACGTCTGCAATGTGCACCCGTGGTTGGTAGAAAGAGGCATTGAAATGTTGAGAGAGAGAAAGAGAGGGTTCACTGCATTTGAGTGGTGTGTGTGGGTCTGTGCATGGTGGTTGAGATGCAGTGTTGGTGAAGCTATTAGGCCATGCCAGCCCTGCATGAAGAGTGGCTTGTAGATAGGGGTAGTTGTATAGAGAGAGAAAAGAGAACCGTAGGGTGGCCAACACATCGAACGGCACTGATAAGTTGTTGGCTGGCCAGGTGCGAGATGCATGGCGCTGGTAACTACCACTCGAAGGGGTTGAGCATGCAGATCCGTCTGTAGCAAACTGGGGAGAGGGAGAGTATAAGCTAGAGAGAATCGACGCCCACAATAGCCCATGAAATCAAGTGCAGTTGGAAACTTGCTATGCGTGGAGCGGCTGGCATGGGAGGGGTAGAAGCCGAACAGCTCAGGCCAGTGCACTTGAGCCTTGCTAGACTCTGGTTGCATCCTACCGCTAGCAATGCCTATCATCTTGATCTTTGCACTATCATGAGCTCGACGACCATACTATATTGTTCACCATCACAAATACTGCATGGCTGCTCTACGGTGCAGTTTTTATTTATTTATTATATGTAACCTTGGTTACGCCAAATAGCTTTCGTAGCTTCTTCTGCTAATTCACCAATTGTGGTGGAAAGGCTAACTTCTCAAGCCTCCTCTTCTCCTACAAGGTTCCTTTCATGAGCAACTAAAGCGTGGCGAGTCCTCGGCGATCCTCTTTCTCGCTGACTGCCATCGTAAACGCACTCTTGGAGTTAATGCTAGAACAAGCGGACTTTCCTAATCCTCGGGTGGCCAATCCTAGAGGTCTATGAGGGCACGTTTTCACGATGCCAAAATCCACTACTCTTATATTTTACTAATGACTTCCCTTCTTACTTCGATTCCTACTTCATTATTAATCATCTGACGAAGCATGTTATCAAGCATTAATGATAATAACAACTATAATTCCTCCGAATCACTTTAGAAATGCTATTTAATCCACTCGCAACTATGGAATGTTTGATAATAATGCCTTAAGGGATGAATCCCTTCATCCACGTCCCTTAGAAATGTGATGAATGGCAACATCAAGGTAGAGAATGAAGATAAGGAGAAATGAAAATACAACAATTCTAAGACAACAAAACTACACTTATCTGTCTATGTAGTCGCAGATTCGACCATCAAACCCATTGTCTGATGTGAAATTTTAATTATGCATGTCTATGATGGCTTGCATCACCAAGAGCGTAGCCATGAGCTCTGATACCACTACTACAAACGAAAGACGTGGCGTCCCTGCAAAATATACAAATACTATGCTATATACAACGAAATACACGAATCTGCATACCTGACGCATCCACTAGCACATAATCAACGATGTACGCGAACAGAGAGAGACAGGCTACGAGAGAGAGGAAGAGAACATGCACAGACGGACCTCCTAGAGTGGAGTGCTACGCCTGGAACCACGAGAGAGCAGAGAAGAATGAGACGGGCACTGGGTGCAATCTCCCCCCGTGCAAGAGTGACCATTTCCCTCTTGCACGTAGTTCATTTATAGATTTCTTGAATGGTCAAATTGAGTACAAACTGGCCGGCCGGTCATAAATGGCCAAAGCTCATAAAAGAGCACTTGAATAATAAAATGTACAATGTATATACTTTCATTCGCATAGGCCTAGCTCGGTACCAGTCTTTTCCACCTGTCAGCTACATATGTTGAAGATGTCTCCTGCCCCCCCCAAAAAGCGACGTGACCGGCTAGGCCAATCACGCCCACCTACATGCGGCCTAGCAGGCCAATATTTAACCAGAGCCATAAGATATCAATTCCATAACATATAGCACGCATCAATGTGAGAGTATATCCCTCTAAAAAGCCATTATTATATGATGTCATGATACACATGTCTTTTGGACCATGTTACCGCAAAGAAATATACAGATTAAAAAAAAAACCAGCATTTTTTTTGTATTTAGTGCATATTGTAAAAAAACCCTATATCAACAATATGTACATTGAGCAATCCAACTCGTTTTCTTTATATAAATTTGTAACATAAATTATAATCAGTAAAAAGGGTTAGTAATCAAATGTGTTGAGAGCTCAATTTTGATATACACATATGTCCAACACGAAAACATTATCCATCCACTGATATTGAGACTAGACAATGAAAAACACTACATGTTTACCCAAAAATTGAGGCTCTTTTTGTGCTGTCGGTAGGACCAGATGAAGGCCCGCCAAATGCATCTCATTTAAATGTTGCTAAAAGCATATAATTCCAATTAATCCCATATACGTAATGCTTTGAAAAAGACCAAGATAAGCTATGGATAAGCAACCAACTTTTATGTGATGCTACCACCACCAAATCTAAGTATTTAAAAACAACAACCCATTTTTTGATGTTGTTATACTCATCTCCAATCATTTCATTATGTAAAAAACCCAGATATCGGCAACTTCTTGAACTCCTGCTTATATTAGTATTTATATAATGTCATCACAACCATACAAGTCCTATTTGATGCTGCTATACACCAAATTATCCTACTAAAAATTCTTCAAAGAAAGACCAGTAAATTTTTTTCCTTTTTATGCTACCAACCTAGTGATAAATATGAGATATATACCAGTCATAAAATTGCCTTTTATATGTTTTTTGTACCAATCAGTAAATATTAGATCCAAAAATCTCAGTAGGTACAGAGACCAACCTGTTGATTTGAAGTGGCCGCCATAAATGTGTATTAACGAACAAAGCCGGAGCTATCAGAGATTTTGTATACACTCGTAACCAAAGTAGTCACAACACAAAAAATGGTCGCCTTTGTTTGCTAGGACGGATGAAACAAGAATCATACAGCGATGGGGAACATCATTTTGAGTGTGCTATGTGTGTGTGTGCGCGTGCTCTAGCATACATGTGTGTATGTGTGTGAATAAATGGTTGTGTGTGTGTGTGTGTAGCTCATGAGCGCAGTATTGCAGGCTATGCAAAAGACAACGTTTTGAGGGGACAAGTATGCATGCCAAATCATAGTAGGAGATACATGCAAAGGTTCGCATGGAAATATATAACCACATTGTGATTCGTGCATAGATATGTATTAAAATATGCACAACTGGGTGCTTGGTGAGAAATAACCAAGGAAGACTTTTATTAGGTTGGAGAATTGCTATCTACATTAAGCTGGTCATCTTAGCAACAGTCCCATTATGCATGTTACAAGCTAGGTAGGGAGCAACCAAAATTAGAATGCAACTAAAAAATTCCATTATTCGCTTGAATCAAGCCATGTCTAGTTACAAGGTAAGCATAAATTTGCAAATAGGTACAACCATGACTTATTGAAGTAATTGAACCTCGATAACCATCCAATCATAAACTGCCAAAAGGATTTCTTGTGGATATAGTACTTCTCAAAGTAGTTTTGTTTCTGCATAAAAGGATACATATGCAAATATGTTATAATCACACACAACTTTGTAGAGATGGTAGCCAGCGTAACCCAATCTTATGTATTGCTGTTGTTTGTGACATACCAATTTTTTAGGGCCAAACAGTTGTCAAGGTACGTATTGAGATTGCATAAAATGCTGCTATTCTAATAAGCAATCATGATCCACCAATGTTATGAGTGTGTGTGTGTGTGTGGCCCTCCCCCATCCTGGAGGAAAGGTCCACTTGGTGGGAGATAGGGCACCAAGTGGACATATCCCCCACCAAAAGCTTAACAAGTAGTGATACATCAATTCTGATGTTAGGGAATTGATTACTCTTTAAAAAGTGTGTAGTATGTCTAGTGATCTAATTTGGACAAAAGCTGTTCTTTTCAAAGAGGCTGATAAGACATGACAAAACAGTGAATGCTAATGATGTATTTGATGCATTGTAAATGATAGGAAGTACTTGAGATATGCAAACTTTTTTGGACATTCATTTTGGTATGTTATCGTGTGCATGAATAAAATTCACATGGTCTCTTGGTAAATTGTCTTTTTTCCAACAAGTGAAAGTTTCAAATTCCCCAATAAAGGGACGTACCAGTTTGATTGTAGTACTCAAGTATGAAGTGATACGGGTGTTAAAAGTGGGCTTGATATTGATAATATCAAGTAGGTATATAGAAAAAGGGTCTTCATGTAGTATTAGCCCTAAAGAAGGTTTTAAATTTAGTATGCAATCCTTCAATGCATTCACTAAGGCCAATGTTTATTGCTTTTAGATCTAGAATTGATGCCATGAGGTTAGTTAAAGGGGAAAATATACAGTCATGTGCATTGGTTATCCATCTAGATTCCTCCTTGTGAATTTTGTAATTACCCATGAGATAGGGAAGAGTATGTTTAGAGGGTAGTAATATCTCATTTATCAAGGAGAATTATAGGACCACAACTTCCACAGGAATACTGCACAATAAGGCCAAAAGCTGATAAAAAAAGGTGCACAATGATTGATAAGCTCAAAGTTCCAAAGTTGGTTGTCGAGCGGAATAGAATCAAACTCCACTTGTCTATGGCAAATGAGAGGGACTACACCAAAAAATATATGTGAAATAGATTTTTTAGGCTTAGGTGATGGTGGATTTCCCGCAAGGGGTGAGAGTGCTTCTTGCTCTTGTGGATTAAGGGGATCAAAGTTTCAGGGAGGGTTGATCACATTTTCATATTGTTTTATTTCTAAAGGCAAGACAAGGATGTTATCAATAGAATATAGTTTGTTTACAATAGTAGGGAGAGATGAAAAGTAAAATTCCAATTTAGAACTATCTTGATTGTGAATAAACGGAACATTAAGTAAGAAATCCTCAAATAGAGAAAGAAGGCTAGAAGGATCTTTTCTAGAAGATGCAATGAGAGAAATCCAGTTATTAACCAAAGCAATGCTAAGAACCAATAAAGAATCACCAGATAAAGGTACAGATTCAAATTCCAAAAGTCTTTTATGGAGCTCAAGTGATTTGAAACACGAGAGAATACACTCTGTGGTCATAGGTGGAATTGGTATCCTCTGTTTGCTAGCATAGACTAGTTTGGTTAAGGAGGAGATCCATCCTACCTGATATGAAGAAATTCATATTAGTAAACAATTTGGTACTAAATATAATTTAATTACATACGATCACTTGACCAAGAGTGATTGGGGAGACATTATGGGGTGTGTGTTTATTATGAAAATCCCCTTTGATATAAAAATTGTATAATTAAATTATATTAAACACCAAAAAAGCAAAAAACACTTTTGATGCAAGCCAAATCATTCTTATTAATAATGAACAGAATACAATATTTTGATATAAAGGTTGTGGCAACAATTACTCTAAGGAACAAGACTAAAGTTCATACCTACCACCATCCAACAAGACAGATGTATTAGAACATACTCTGACATTGTGGGAAGGCAAGTACAATGCAACCTCAATCGCTTGTTATCCTTGTCAATAAATTTATGCACATATGTTGAGAACACTTTGTGGATGTATGCATTCTTGTGGACTCTTAGGATTCAAGAGTGGATTCATCACAGGTTATGTGCATTGACTTATGCGATTAAGAAAATTTTGAGAGTGTGGTGCACGGATTTGCAGAGTTTTGCAAGCATTTTTAGCATGATTGTGAGCTGATTCCGATGCTCATTTGATACGCATTTGCTTCATGCTTGATGCTCGTTTATATTGCCATGTGGATGCACATGATGTGTGATTTTCTTAGTTGTTTTGAGAATCAATTTGTGAACTGATTCTTAGCTGTTTTGAGCATCAATTTGTGCCATATGTTTGGCTGGTTTGCATCCAGGTTTATGCTAGTATATGCCTCGCTTGTAGGGTGCCGTTGATGCACTTTGTGTTTTGGATTACATGATTGTTTTCCAAGTTTAGGGAGTTGAGACTTTGGGGTAGCTCATGTATACTTGAGTGAAGATTTTGCGCATGATTTGCTCATGGTTTTGAGCATGTTTATGGCATGTATGGTTAGATAGCCAAACACTGCAAAAACTCTGCCGGATTTTTCTTGCAAGTTTCTTTATTTATGCACATGGTTTGCAGTCATCTTTTGATTGCATTTGGAAATCAGTGGTTTCTTTCCATAGTGTTTTGGCATTACATTGTGAGATTGTTTTCTCACAGGAATATGTCATTTGACATGTATGTGCTAATCTCTTCAAGAGGGAGATTGTTGATGATAAATTCATCGGTTACCGCATAGTGTTTTTGGATTAGCGCGGATTGTTTTTTTGGCATCATTTAAGTGGTTTTTCGCTAGGCCTTGATTGATCTGTGCTTGATATTGTCACAGTTTATCGCCATGGATTTGGTATGTACATCATTGTGAGGGTTTATGATTTTCATACGAAGTTTGATGGTTCAAACTTTGAGCATTGGAAAGCAGTTATGCATGATGAATTGACTCAATTGGGCCAACTCTTTCCACTACACGACATGGATGCTAGGCTAGAGTCTATGAACTGACGATGAGTGGGAGGACTTGGACGAGCTTCCACGTTTGACAATTGTGTTACACCCTTGTGAGTCTTTCTATCGCATTGGTTTAGATGCATGTACAGCTAGAGAGTTATGGAAAATATTGTGCAATACTTCTAGCACAAATGAGTCTAGAAAGATGCCTACAGTGAAAGGACGATCCAAACTTTGAGCATTGGAAAGCAGGTATGCATGATGAATTGCCTCAATTGGGCCAACTCTTTCCACTACACGACATGGATGCTAGGCTAGAGTCTATGAACTGACGATGAGTGGGAGGACTTGGACGAGCTTGCACGTTTGACGATTGTGTTACACCCTTGTGAGTCTGTCTATCGCATTGGTTTAGATGCATGTATAGCTAGAGAGTTATGGAAAATATTGTGCAATACTTCTAGCACAAATGAGTCTAGAAAGATGCCTACAGTGAAAGGACGATCTTGCAAACATAGAGATGTTGTGTGTTGGCATTATGGTCATACAAGGCATATATGTAGGCTTTGTTTTGAGGGATGAGATAGCGCAGGAGACAACACAAGTGGGATGTTATCACTTTGGATGATATGGGAGCAGATGTAGAGTATGTGGCTACGCATGATAGAGATGTCATCTTTGCTTCCATGCTTACTCTTGACTTCTTTTTGTTGGTTTTTGATGACACATTACCTTCGGACTTTATACTAGATACGAGTGCTGGGTTTTCGTCACATTGAGTTGTGAGTGGTTTAGCACATATGCTACTAGTATGCTTGGACATGTGTGTCTAGCTGATAATTTAGTGCATGACGTAGTTGGTGCAGGGTAAAAGCATGTATTGGTGGTACCACTTTTTGTACCTTTTGATATATAACATGCTAGTTTATTTTATATGTAACACATGAAGATGGGGCTTGTAAAGTGCTACCAAAAGGAGTGTCCAAGACACCCCTTTTTGGTACCACCAATACATGCTTTGGCCCTATAGGAGATGTCAGAATATTGTTGCGGAGTGCTACATCATACGTGTTTTGAGATGTACGTCGTGTGCAAGGTTTGATAGTAAGCTTGATATCTTTGAGTTAGTTGAGAGAGAGTGGATGCTAGGTAGTGCTCGACAAGCACAATTTCAGATTGCATCGTGGACAACTAGTCATAGCAAGAGGTGCTAGTGTTGGCATGACTCATGAGATGTGAGTACGTCATGTGCAAGACGATACAGTCTTTGTGAGTATGGAACCATGTAGAGAGACGAGGCACATCTCCTTTGCCGTGGTAGGTTACATGATGCTCCAGTTTGTGAGCATGTTAAGACAGTTGTGGAGTAGGGCATGTCATCGTGGATACGATGAAAGATATGGATGTCTTGAGAACTGAGGATTTAGCCGTGATTCACTCATTCATGGATATACTTAGGCGAGAGGCTGATGCGTGTGAGTTGGAGCTTAGGCATTGCTCTTTCCACACAGGGTTCATGACAGACAAATTCTCTTCGTGCACATGTGACATGCGATGGACACGAGGATGGATTCCAAGGATCGGAGTTCGGGTGTTAGGATGATTTCCATGGTGGCGTTTTGAGCTAGATTTGACTGAGATGGTCGGATTGGCAGAGATTGGGAGGATTGCATCAACATTTGGGAGTCTCATGTACAAGATATTGATCTCTAGACCCAAGATTTGATTTTCCATAGGTGCATTCACAGTGGGAGCAGTTAGGCGTGTAGTGACTAACGTTGGCCTTGAGAATAGGGGCACTTTGCAACATATGGTGAGATACATATAGGATGTGTGCGGCTTTGGTGAGGAGTATATGTTGATTGCTCTATACTTCCTCTACAATTAGAGCTGGATGCACACAGATTCAGTGAGCCAGTGGGCGTTGGCTGAGATCATACTTGTGATGGCCTTGTACAGGTTTTGTATGGTTTTGTTTTCTCTCTCATGGACACATTGGCCTTTACGTGGAAGGTTGTTGCGATAAAGCCCCATGTGGCTAGTTAGGCAAGGCACTCACCCACTATACTTATTCATTATGTACATGATATAATAAGGGGGATCACATATTGTGAGTGAGTTTTAGCCCCTGCATACACAAGGTCTCCTTTTCTTCTCTCTTCTCAATTGCTGCACAGACTCACACGTGCTCTAGCTCATGCACTTCAGTAAGTGTATGTGTGTACATGTTTGTATGTGTATGTGTGGAGTGGAATATAATAGAGAAAAGGGGGGAGGGGGGGTTTGTGATTACCTTAAATTGTAGATATGGTTGACCGTTAGCTTGAGCATCCTATGACAATCGCGGTAAGCCCCTTCAAAGACTCCTTTGCAAACGAACCGAAACTCCTTGGCAAACGAACCAAAAATGTGTGTGTGTGTGAGTATGTTGGAGGGAGAAGGTGGGGAGAGATGGACAAGGGAGAGCGAGGTAGAGGGTGTGGGAGGTGGAATAGGGGGGGGGGGGCTTGGTGCGGGTGCGATGGCAGAAAAGAAGAGGGAAGAGTACGCCTCAAAAACGCGGCATACTCTGCTCTTCTTTCTTTTTTAGGCGCCAGTGATTACCGCGAACATAATTACCGCGCCTATTGCCGCGTCTATTCCCTTATCTATTACCGAGTAACATCATTTTGGATTTCAAGTAGTAGAGGGGGGGGGGGGGGGGGGGGGGGGGGGGGGGGTACAAACCACCCCCATCTACCCTTAGATATCAATAATGTCATTTTTAGCCTTTTGAGATTTTTTTATAAGTACTTATTTTTGTAGAACTTCTAGATTTTTTTTAAGTGCATTTTTTATTTTTTTTGTAACATTTACGATTAAAAAATTAAACCATTGAGTGAAAGTACTGATTGCACTTTATTTTAAAATATTGTAGCACTCATTGCACTTTATTCTCTTTGAATTTTTAGTCATTTCTCTTTTTTAATTGAAATATATAATTGAAACTATTTGCTCTAATTATTTTTTTCTTGTTTAGGACACATATGACTAAATATAATCTTTTTGAATTAAATCTCTTCTCTATTTTGTGCATGTCCAGGAAGTTGAGTAGGATGACTAAGGCCCTCCGAACGGCCCTGAACGTGATCGGTGGCTCAAGGACAAACTCCCTTGTCCTTGTGCCAAGTGCAAAAGGGCAATCCCTTGCTTGAGGCGCATTACATTGGAGCATGTGGAGAACGAAGGGCTTTGACATCCTCAAAAAAGCGCTTGAAGAGATAAGAGCACCACTCACCCCTCGCTTGAGGAGGTGCCCCATTGGTCTATGTTCGGTGGTGGTATGCCGGTGCACAAGGCCGAACGACAGATGCAAGAGCTATTGGACAAATTGGGCACAACGCATGGTGATCCTCCCACTAGCTCTACTTTGATAGCTCCTTATGTGGCATCTCAGTCACACTTTGAGGTAGAGGATGAACACATTTTCAACATGTCTGATGAGTTATCGGCTCATGAATGCGAAGTTTTGCGACGAGGATTTCCAGCCATGCACTCAACGGGCATTGGCAATGGAGGAAATATTGTTGGTGAGTGCCCGAACACCTCTTTACGACGGTGCATAGTACTGGATGATCCGAGCATTGTTGGAAGTCGTCAACTTGCAAGCAAAGTTTGTTGAATCAACGCAAGTGTCAATGCACACCTAGGGTAAGTTCGTTATATGGCTTTTTATACACCTCTCTTGCTTCATGGTGCCTCCTTGCAATTGTATCAATACGCTTGTTTGTTGTATTTTGATGGGCAAAATATTGCCAAAAGATCACCACAAGCCTTTGGATCATCGACTAGCTAGATTGTATGTCAGTGCACTTGGCATGGAGTATGAGCGCATCCACGCATGCGTCAACAATTGCATACTACACCGCAATGAGCATGCACATGATACCTCATGTCCCATGTGCAAGGAAGCATGATACAAGACTGGAGTGAGTGGGGTGCACCTACCCTGCAAGATATTGAGATATTTTCTAGTAATCCCTTGCATTCATTACAAGTTTAAAAGCAGGTTTATCGTGAAGCTTCTCATGTGGCACGCCAACCACCGCCCAAATGATGGAACGATGCATGTCCCTATCAACTCACCTGCATGGAGGCACATCAAAACTCAATGGCCAGATTTTGGGTTGGATCCTCGACACTTGGGGGATGGGTTCGCAAGTGATATTGTCAACCCCTTTGGCACTAAGTCTACTTCACGGAGCACTTGGCCTGTGGTGATCATCAACTACAATATTCCACCATGGGAGACAACCAAGAAGGGCAATATACTTCTTTCCTTTCTTGTTCTAGGGAAGTACAAAGTCTCATATATTGACGTCTACCTCGAGCCCCTCATCGAGGAGTTGGAGGAGTTATGGAGAGGCATCAATGTTGTAGATGTCTCACTTGCAAAGGGGGGGAGGGAAGCCATTTTTATGGGAATCCTTATGTGGACTCTGCACGACTATCCTAGGCTTGGAGAGATTTATGGTATCTCCTTTCTCCTTCTCTTTCTATTCATCTCCCTTTGGTTTGAAGCTTCTCTCTAGCAATATGATATGTATACAAGGTTTTACAAATCAGGTCACAATGCATATCCTACTTGCGGGCCATCAGTGGTGATGTCATAAAATCTAATATCTAACCAAACCAAATGATTTTCTCATATTAAACTGATCATTTAATGTGGGAGAATAAACCGGAACAAGGGTTAGAATATAGACATGTGCTTATGGATCTATCTCAACACGGGGCCAAGGTTAAATGGGTTCCAAATGAGAGATGGTATGTTAAAGGGAAATGCTACCAAATGGAGCTTAAAGATCGTAGAGTTAGATTTATTAAAGCCCTCCAAAAGTTAGTGTTCAAAAGTCCTTTGACCTTAGGCAAGCTAGGGCTGACCTTGAGCTGGGAATTCTACCCAAGCATGAGGTGCTTGTTGGCTTGCTAAGTGTTAGTGGGAACCTTACCCAAAAGCTTGAGGTGTTTCTCACATGCTTAAATGACTAAAATTTCTTGAAGTATTCAATTCAAAGATAACTCTAAAGAGGCATCAACGTTTCATGATGTGCTTGAATGCTATTGGATAGGTTTTAACGGGATCCAATGAGAATTTAGATACATAAAAATAAATAATAAGTATTTTCTCTCAAAGAGAAAAAAGAGGACACATGTCCAAATGAAATAATAAACTAGTAAGAGAGAGAGAGAGAGAGAGAGAGAGAGGTGTTCCAAGCATGAGAGGGGGGTATATTCTCCCACACACACACACACACATTCTCTCATTGTGTGGAGTGCAAAGGAAAGAGCTCCATCTCCTTCTCCAAGCTTGTTGAGAAGTGGAGAGCCTACACCAACACTCTTGGCTATGGAATCCAAATCCAACCAAGATCCATACTTCAATGCGTAAGCTTGCCATCTTCTTCATCTTCATTACTATGCTATTATGCTATGCTAAGCAAGAAGAGTGATGATAAGTGATGAACTATTTATTTCTCCTATGGTTGATTCTTCTTCCTCTTCCATACCCTCATTCCCCACTAGCTCTCTCCACCTTGGCAAGTGTTTGAGGCTTTGGGACTGGGGCTTGGGATAGATAAATATTTTTGCAAAGTTTATGTTAAGTCTTAATGCATGAAGATTTCCATCTTGATAGCATCACCAAGGTCAAATGGAACACAAAGATTGTATTGTAACAAGTCTCTCTTGATGGGAGAATCTATAATACAAACGCCTTTTGGAGGGGGGACCACCGGCTCCAAGTAGATCTGATCCTCAACTATTGTCATGTTCTCTAATACTCTCTCTCTTGGAAATGTATTGTTCATGCCAAGTTAATTAAGTACTATGTTCATTTTGCTACCATAAATTAAGTTCACCCTCTATGTTCTCAAAGTAATTTCACAAAAATGCTCACTCTAATTCTCTTAATTCCGCAATTCTCAAAGTTCATAGGCCATTTCCATTACATTGGTATCAGAGCATTTGGTTTCTCTTTTCTTGCTTAAGAAGAGAGTTCCTTAAGTAGCCTATTAATGGTTGATTTTTTTAATTATATTAGGGTTAGTGGGACTGGGATCTGTTATCGATTTTGTTGAGCCCACTATGTATGATATGGTGCACACCTCGAGAGCTTTGGTCTTAATAATGGGGTCTTTTTATACTTGCCGAAGGATTTACCATTATTGAACTATAAGAACTCCAAAAGGAGCTATCCCTCAGCAATTCTGCTATGTTAGACCCACCTCACTACTCTCTATAATTAACCAATTCGAGCAGTGGGTGTAGATACTTAAGTGCTTATTTTCAAAGGCTAAGAGGAGTAGCAACTAAGTTTTTGAGTTGCCAAAGAATACACTACGTAAACACATAGGTATAATTAGGATGGCTGATAATAACGAAGAGATTATAATGAACATTGATAGATTTGATTTTACACATGAAGGTGCTAGTGATGATGCCCCTATGTTTATCAATTATCTTGCTACTAGGTTGCATCAAGCTATGAGCAACCATACTTTGCAAGTCGAAGTTACTCAACAACTCGTGCTTATGGGATCTCCCTTCCTCTCCAAGAGGAGAGAGAGGTTAGGAGGCCTCTTGATGAGACCCCCAAAAGAAGACTCTCTCCCATACAAGAGGAGGAATCCAAAGAACAAGAAAGTAATGAATCCCTAAGTTCCTCTGAAGACGTGGCTCCACGAAGGACGGCGGTCTAGACGATCACCAAATGAGGAAACGATAAACAAATAGTCCTTCTCCTCATCACTGCAAAAGGGAAGAGAGGAAACAAATAAAGAAAAGGTCAAGAAAGAGGTCACCCTCTTCTCCTTCTTCTTCACCTCCTCCTCCCGATGAAAGCTATGGCTACTTTCCTAGAGAATACAAGAGGGGAGGACATCACATATCATACCATCCATGGCGAAGATCACAAAAGCTCAAGAAGTTCAAAGAGATAGGAAAGAATATCTCTTTTCTCACCTATGATGGCACCTTTTGTGCCACCAACAAAGTATTGGCCTTCATCCAACAATTTGAAGTGGACTTTGGAGACAAGGGCTTCACGGAGTCCTCCAAGCTACACCATGTAGCTATGCACTTTCAAAAATCGGCTCATCAATGGTGGGATAGCCTTTGTGGAAATGGTGAAGGCCCAAAGACATGGAAAACTTTACAAGTTTCCATTCCTTGCAAGCAATGCAAAGGACAAAGTACTTAAGAAATGGCGTAGTTTAAAGCTTCTCTCACACAAGTCTATTCACAAATGTGGGTACAAGTTTTGGGATTTACATCTCAAGTCTATTTCAACTCCCAACGGCTTGGTTTTATCACCATAGTAATCCACCACACCATGGTTGCTTCCCGCATCAATTTCCAACAAGGGGCTAGACGAAATGTCAAACCCATGGAAAACAAAGACAAAAATAATGCAAAGGAGAAAACCATTGCCCAAAATTCTTCTCAAGTCACTTCCTACAACAACAATAGGTCCAAGGAGAAGGGAGTTTACAAAGGTAAAAACAAACTCTCTCATGAAGAGGTTGAAGCTTCTCTCAAGGACCATAAGTGTTTTAAGTGTGGGAATGGCTATCGTTCTTGCCCCAAGAAAAATGCTCGCAATGAGACTTCTAAGGCTTGCACCATCGAAGCTCCAAAAGAGTATGCTCATTGCAAAGGATCATCTCTCTCCTATGCTTGGGGAAAGGTAAGGGAGCATGATGCCTTCATCTTGTTTGAACCAGGCTCTACTCACAACTTCATATCAACGGAGTTGTCCACCAAGTTGGGCATTCAAGATTTCAACATGGACACAGCTTTCAAGGGACAACAAGCCTCTGTTACTCCCTTGATTGGGAAGTTGAGGCTTCACATCCAAAGCTATGTTGACAAAGAAGAATTTTTCATCTCTCCTCTCCAACATGAGGATGTTATCCTAGGGGCACTATGGTTTAATCGAATGGCTTTGATCTACAGGGAAAAGAACATGTATATATAGATGCTAATGAGTCTGGTCATACTATACCAATTGTAAATTCACCAGCTTTTGATAAGCATTAGGAGAAAGTTGGACTCACTTTTGGGCCTTTCAGTTCTAGAGAGAGAGAGTGGCGCTCGACCAATGAGGAGGAGGCTAACGTTACGTTGAGAATCGACCTTTTGGAGACAAGCTCTTTTAGAAAAAAGGGAGAAAATATTATTTATGTTCATCAAATTGCACAATTTTGTGCTTTCAATGCATAAATGCCATAAGTCGTACTGACTCTGTACCGACGAATTTCAGAACTTCCATTGAAGACTCTATCTATGTTCCCACCCAAATATGACTTTGAGTAGCTCTACTTTCCTCTCAAAAATTCTTCCCTTTTTCATATTTGCACTAACCTTTTTGTTTATTCTAGTGCCCACCATGACTACTTCTCGAAGGCCTAGCACTACCATTGACTCTGTTAGCATTTTTAACAGCTATACTAGAGATGATCAAGCATGGATACCATCTCAAATAGCTATAGAAAGTTGAGTTCTACTGTAAACTAGGAGGAGGAAGAGGAGGCAACGCAATATTTCGAGGAGGCTTTCAAGGGACAAGTTAAAGAGTTTAAAGTGTGTGCAAAGCAAGCGGGTGAAAGAGGTCCTCATACAACATGATTTCCAGCATGCAGACTTAAGGTTGCAACCATCTCCTCCAAGTTTTCCACGGCATCGACCCAGCTGTTAGTTATTTTGAGCATCTCACTTAGTGCATGCTTATATTCAAAGTTTAAGTAGTGGATATCATCTTTGGTATGTTTCAGATATTTATCCATCAAATAGGACAAATCGGCAACCAGTTGAGAGCATAGTTGGGATTTTTGATGCTTTCCATGCATTTATTGCTGAGCAAATGTACCGAGGAGGACAACACAAGGAACTTGTAGATAATGGAATATTCTTTTATGATATTGACGGGAGCAAAGCAAACCCCGAACCCCCGACGGCCTCTAAAACACCGGGGACCCAATGGAGCGCCTCGAGCCTGTCATGGTAAAGCAAACAGGGGCACCACCTAGCTTCAGCGGCTAGGACGCAAACAACACACCACCATAACAAAGTTTTCATCCAAGAGAGATGGATGCTTGGGAGTAATGATGAAGAGGAAAGGGAATGAGATCAAGTGAGAGAGAGAGAGAGAGAGAGAGAGAGAGAGAGAGAGAGAGAGTGAGAGAGAGAGAGAGAGAGAGAGTGAGGGAGGGGGTATAGCGGCTTAGTACTTAGGCACCACAAAAGGATGGCGAATCCGCACACCCTTCACACATACACAAGCTCACTCCAAACACAAGACTAGGTGGCGATTCCGCACACCTCACATGGGCAAAACATTGCAAGAAAACATACTCACAAAACCTCAAGCTTTATTTAGAGAATAAAGCGATGAAATGGGGAGCATAGGGTAGGGGAATGAGAAGGGAGAGAGTGGTAGAGCACATGGCGGATAGGTGGGAGTTGATGGCGAAGACTCGCACGAGGGTTATGGCCATCATCCTTCATTTAGTTGCCCTTCATCTTCCATAGCCAAGGGTGTAGAGGTCATGCTCAAGACAAGCATGGTGATTGCGGCGATGGTGATGGTGTGGGTGTGTGTGTGTGCACTAGGCACACAGAGTGCATAGTGTGTTCTTTGGTGATGTTGTGTGTGTATTTAGTGTGATGGTGACCCCTCTTTATATAGGGGAGGAGGGGGGAGGAATTTTAGAATTTAGAAATGAAGAAATCATTATCTACATAGGCCATGTGACTGTGGGCCCCACTTGTCTGGCTGTGTGTATATGTGCCGGAATAGCAGTCTCATGAGAGAGAGACTAAGAGAGAGAGAGAGATGGGTTGATGAAAAAAGTGAGAGGTGGCATGGAGAATAAGGTAATTACAAGAGGGGAGAGAGGGGAGTGTGTTCAGAGGTGAATCTGTGTGCAAATGTGTGTGAACACAAGAAAAATCAGGTAACCACCGGGTGGGGATGGGTCTGTGGGCACCTTTTTCAGTGAAACTGAGTGTGTGTGAGTGTGGGGGAGGTTATTTAGCTACAAGACAAGAGACATGGCGCCCTTTAGAGAGAGAGGGGGGTATTTGGGTCATGGGATATGATAGGAGAGATAAAGGGGGGGTGGGTATACTATTTTGGAAGATAGCATAAGTTGCATGTGAGTTAGGGTGCATTATTGGTGAGTTATAATGCATTATTGGTGAGAGGTGGGGTAGCTTGAGGGGAGAGAGAAAGGAGAAAGCACAAGGGGAAGAGAGAGGGGTTGACCTTTTGAGTGGAGGAGAGGAAAAGGGACACATAGCGGGGCAACAGTGAAGAAAAAGGAGGCAAGGTGGGGATGGGCTGCCCCGCAGGCATGAGGTGGCCTATTTTACCTTTCTCATATATTTACATAATCATACTTTATTTTTTCTTAGTTTTTCCAATGTCTTTTATCACTCCCTCCCTAAGAGGGGGTTTTCATGGGGTGGGGACGAGAGAAGAGGGGTATGGGAGCTTGGCTTGTGAAAAGCCCCCATCATTAGCCCTCCCCTTTTGGCTAGAGGCATTCATGTCTCTAGCTCTGTTTCTTCTTCCGCTTAGCTGTAGGATCCAATATCGAGTTGCCTTTTGAAATAGCCATTCCATTTGGCCATTGGTGAGATTTCTAGGATATTCATGAATCTGTAACAGGTCCGGGTGATAGCTTGTTCCTTGGAATAGTGTCGGTTGATTAAAGGGGAAGCCCATGGCTTCCAGAACTTTGTGCCAATGTCCTCCTGGATCCCAAGTGAAAAATAGGATCATTGTCTGCAGTGTCTGAACAATAAAATTTGCATGCCAAATTGGACCAAATTTGTAACCACCAGTAGCGAGAGGGGAAATGAGCATCTTGGCTCCTACAAAGACAGAACTGAAAATTATGATTCCCAAGAGTGTATCAAGAATCCACCATATATGGCCACCTTGTTGGTGTGGTGAGCTCAAGTTTTCTTCAGAATCCTACTTACTGCCATGACTAGAAAACACTGCAAGCATATCATGCTTCTTTTGGGTGTGCTCAAACATGCCAGCTTCCTTTACTGATGCTAATAGCAAGCCACCTACCTTGCGGCTTAAATACAAGCGTAATCCACTTACCTTTCTCCAAAGAGAGGATGCACTATTTGTAAAAAATTGTACCAAATTGAGAATGAGGTCTTCATTCTTGCAATCTATCAGGCTTTTGTCTATCCATGTCTCCTTTGCTCTTATCTCCATGCTGATCTTCTCTCTATATGTTAGAGCAACTAGCCATAGCCATAGGTTTGATGCATCCCATGCAAACACAATGCTGTGTTGTGGAGGAGTTTGGAACATCCTTAAAAGGTTGGCAGCATATTGATCATCAAACTTACTCTGAACACCCTCACATAAGCTGGAGGCATTACCCATCTCCAAGTTTATAACACCCTTCAGTAGACTAGAGGCATTACCCATCTCTAAGTCTATAACACTACACAATAAAGTCTTGCTCGGCTGCCAATCCTCTGGAGCAATATCCAACTCCAAACCTTCAGTCATACTTACCTCTTCATTATGGTCCTCAAGTGAAACTGCCTTGATGCAAGATTCCTTTAGCTTGCTACACTGTCCTGGGTCCATGCTGGTGCACAGGCTTCCTTTTTCAAAGCCCTCCCCTTTGCTTGATATGTTGTCCACCTTCTGCAAAGCCTTGCTAACAGGCTGGTTTTCCTCTTCTCTTGTATCTTTCATGACCTTTGCATTCCTCTTACTCCGACGAGGCCTAATCAACACTTTACACCTTCTTACCCTTAGTGCCCAATGCTGTCGACTGATTGCTTTGGTGCCTATTTCATCCAAGGTTAAAGATGTACTTACATTTGTAACACAATTTTCTTGGCTTACCTCCCCCACCTGGGTAGCATCTTTTGATTCTTTAACCTCTTGTTCCACTGCTTCAGTTCTTTGAATAGTCCTCTTACTTGATCCTTCTTCTGTTACACTCATCTTGACCTCTTCTGCAAGACCAATGATACTTGGTGTGCGGGTACCAATTGGTGGTGGGCGTAGGATGATTGTAAGTGGTGATTGTGGCGGACGTAGAATTTGTGTTGGTGGGGCTGGTGCTCGGGGTGGGGATGTTCTTTCTCTAGGGGGTGACAATTGGTTCCTCCTACCTCCTCTATTATAGTTTTGTTGTGGTTTGGGACAGTAGTACATACCGTGACCATCTTCTCCGTAGTTGTAGCAGTGATACTCCCTGTTTTGTCGTCGTGCTCTTCCAGGGTCTTGATCTCTTTCTTGACTCCTCCCTTGCTGTATTAAGTGGACAGACAAATTCTACAGTTGGTCAGTAATATGGGCCAACATATCTTGTTGGTCATCTCTTACCCCAAGAGCCGGTGGTGGTGGTGGTGGAATGGTGGTTGTCGTAGTTGCTGGTCGACGTGATGTTGTTGTTTCTGTTGACTCGGTTTCTTTGGCTTTCATTCGCAACTTCTTGTCCTTAACGCGAGCAATCTCAACGGCTAACTCGTACGTAGCCGGGAATCTACCTTTCACCTTCTCCTTGAGAAGCGGCCATAAGCCATGCATGAACCGATCTTTTTTTAGGAAATCGGGTGCAGCTTCCCCCCTAGCCAGTGACTCAACCCACCGTTCCCATAAATCCACAAATTTGGACTCATAGGTGGAATATTCTAAAAGACCCTCCTGCTTCAAGTCTCTCAACTTGTCCCACAACTTTTCTGAAGTGGTACCTCCCCCAAAGCGCCTCTTAAAAGCGGTTTTTAAGGGTTCCCAATCATCCTTGGTTTCTTGTGGAAGTGCATTGTACCATGATCTAGCTTCTAGCTTCATGAGATGCTTAAAGATTCTAACCCGGGATTCATCCGTATCTTTGTTGCTCACTACACATGCTACTTCAAAGTCATCTAGGAAGTCTGTTACCAAATCCTCCCCCTTCTTTCCTTTAAATGTTGGAAATGCTACACTTGCCATGATTACTGAGAGAGAGCTAGAAAGACACACTGCTTAACTTGCAAAAGTTTTTTTCTTCTTTACAAGGAGGCGTGTATACCCTCTTATACTAGGACATAGATTAAAACTTCAAACGGTACATTGCCTTGTACCAAAGGTAGGACAAATGGTTGATCTGATGCCAGAACCTCAAAAAATCGCTCCCCACCCAGCATGGTGTCAATGACGTGCTGGTAGTGAGCCTTCAAATCCAGTATTACCTTGATTGAGCGTACACGTGTTGGTATGTGTGATCTGTCTTGAGGTAGGTTGTACTGATTCATGTGAAGCTTAGAGGTGCTTAGTCACTGTCCAAGCTTGTGGGAGAGGGTGGTGTTCTTTCCTGAAACAAACTCAGTAGATCCCTAGTTTCTCTAGTGAGAGTGTGAGCCAATGATTCCGTTATCTGTGATGTAGCATCAGGTGCGACTTGAAAACTCACTGTGATAATTACCTCGGTGACTTGAGTTACCCGATTCTCAAAGTAGAATAGTGTTGATTCTCTATTGTATAGAGATCCTTCCATTTTGTTGTTGTGGGTTGGTTGTAGGTTGCGGACATGGTTTCGACCTTCTCCTTCTTCTTCTTGGCACTTGGCCTATGTATATCCACTGGGTTTGGCGTGTTGGTTGACTCTCCCACTGCAAATCGATTACCGTTACGCCTGGCACTCGAGCTTCGATGGAGATGCGGAGTTCGTCTAGTTGTGCTTGGAGCTCTTCTTCTTCTGTTGTTCAATTAGCAAATCCTGCTAGCCATTCATCCATTCACAATAGTTTAGGGGTTTCAGTCTTGTAAACTGAAGGGTTTCATGAAAAGATCCTAAGTGGGGGCACCAAATGACGGGAGCAAAAAAAACCCCGAACCCCGACGGCCTCTAAAACACCAGGGACTGAATGGCGCGCCTCGAGCCTGTCATGGTAAAGCAAACAGGGGCACCACCTAGCTTCAGCGGCTAGGACGCAAACAACACACCACCATAACAAAGTTTTCATCCAAGAGAGATGGATGCTTGGGAGTAATGATGAAGACGAAAGGGAATGAGATCAAGTGAGAGAGAGAGAGAGAGAGAGAGAGAGAGAGTGAGGGAGGGGGTATAGCGGCTTAGTACTTAGGCACCACAAAAGGATGGCGAATCCGCACACCCTTCACACATACACAAGCTCACTCCAAACACAAGACTAGGTGGCGATTCCGCACACCTCACATGGGTAAAACATTGCAAGAAAACATACTCACAAAACCTCAAGCTTTATTTAGAGAATAAGGCGATGAAATGGGGAGCATAGGGTAGGCGAATGAGAAGGGAGAGAGTGGTAGAGCACATGGCGGATAGGTGGGAGTTGATGGCGAAGACTCGTACGAGGGTTATGGCCATCATCCTTCATTTAGTTGCCCTTCATCTTCCATAGCCAAGGGTGTAGAGGTCATGCTCAAGACAAGCATGGTGATTGCGGTGATGGTGATGGTGTGTGTGTGTGTGTGTGTGTGCACTAGGCACACACAGTGCATAGTGTGTTCTTTGGTGATGTTGTGTGTGTATTTAGTGTGATGGTGACCCCTCTTTATATAGGGGAGGAGGGGGGAGGAATTCTAGAATTTAGAAATGAATAAATCATTATCTACATAGGCCATGTGACTGTGGGCCCCACTTGTCTGGCTGTGTGTATATGTGCTGGAACAGCAGTCTCATGAGAGAGAGACTAAGAGAGAGAGATGGGTTGATGAAAAAAAGTGAGAGGTGACATGGAGAATAAGGTAATTACAAGAGGGGAGTGTGTTCAGAGGTGAATCTGTGTGCAAATGTGTGTGAACACAAGAAAAATCAGGTAACCACCAGGTGGGGATGGGTCTGTGGGCACCTTTTTCAGTGAAACTGAGTGTGTGTGAGTGTGGGGGAGGTTATTTAGCTACAAGACAAGAGACATGGCACCCTTTAGAGAGAGAGGGGGGTATTTGGGTCATGGGATATGATAGGAGAGATAAAGGGGGGGTGGGGTATACTATTTTGGAAGATAGCATAAGTTGCATGTGAGTTAGGGTGCATTATTGGTGAGTTATAATGCATTATTGGTGAGAGGTGGGGTAGCTTGAGGGGAGAGAGAAAGGAGAAAGCACAAGGGGAAGAGAGAGGGGTTGACCTTTTGAGTGGAGGAGAGGAAAAGGGACACATAGCGGGGCAACAGTGAAGAAAAAGGAGGCAAGGTGGGGATGGGCTGCCCCGCAGGCATGAGGTGGCCTATTTTACCTTTCTCATATATTTACATAATCATACTTTATTTTTTCTTAGTTTTTCCAATGTCTTTTATCACTCCCTCCCTAAGAGGGGGTTTTCATTGGGTGGGGACGAGAGAAGAGGGGTATGGGAGCTTGGCTTGTGAAAAGCCCCCATCAATATGTCATATTTGAAACCGAGAACTTCCTTTGGTTGGGGTCGTGTAGCTCCTTTGTCACTTCCATCTTTTGATAGCAAGGATTGGTCTTTGCCAGCTTCGTAAACTAGTGAAAGCTTTACGAATAAGTTGTTTTAGGATATACAAAAGTCCCTCAAGTATTTAATTGCCACAAAAATAGTTCGGCTCACACTATTTATGCCTCTTGAAGTGTTTGTAGATTTCTTCTTTGATGAGCAAATAAGAACTACCGCAACAATGTTCATTAGCAAGTCTGAGAGCTGTTTGGACTTTTTAGATGATAATTGGGATAGGAAACAATCACAAGGCTTTCAAGTTCATTATAAGGTCTCCAAATTTCATAGTGTCGTTTTACTATTTTAGATATCATCTTCTTAGTGGGCAGCTTATTCCACTCGACCAAGATACAGAGTCTAGCCTTGAGAACTAACCTTTATCAATGGATCTCTACTTTCGAGGCAGCATACTTACTATGATGGAGACAATGTCAAGCACAACTCACACAGCTCAAGCTAGATCTTACATGTGAAGAACTTCCAATTTTGTTGGAATTGTATGCATTCAGTCTCAACAACAAAAAGGTGCTTACTAAATGGATGAATTTTGATTGTCTTTAATACATTAAAACATAGAATCTAACTTTTTCTTCTTTTCAGATTCCAAGACGCAGGGAGGAAACAACATTATGCAACGAATCACTCTCAAATACACTTCACTTAATTGCTTCCACCGGAAGCTAGGTCACATACCTTGTGCATGCAATGAGCTTTGATGCCATGCAAACCATGATGTACTCTTCAAAATGACTAATACAGAGACATTTTGTGCCGCTCAAACAATGTTTAAAAAATGTACACTTTTCATTGTCTCAAAAATTTACAAATTGTGTTGTTTCTGTCAAGATGTATACAAGTTATTGCTCCCTTTCCCTGCTATATTGTTCCCGTGTCCTCTCCCCCGATTTGTGCCATTGGTCGCCTATCCTCTCCTCCGGTTGCTGCCACTAGTCCCCTACCCTCTCCCCTGGTTGCTGCCACCTCTCCCCTATCCTCTGCCTCGGTTGCTGCTACTTCTGCCTCTGGGGATGTTGGTCTTGAGCCTCCTTTCGCGTCGCTCGAAATCATGGGCCTCTTCCATGGCTTCCCATGTATCTTGCATTTGTGAAGCTTCCCTCTGTTCTTGCTCTTGCCGACGTGTATCCCATTCCTCTACTTTTGCGACGTCCCCATAATACTGATTTATTGCTTCTTGCATATTTCGAGCCTCTTCTTGAGTCTGATTGTAGTGCTGTGTCATTTCCTTAACGTGAGCGTGTTCGAACTCCTCAGCTCTCACCCCTTCCTCTCTTATACGTTTGTTTACCAAGATTATAATATGTTGGAAGGCCATTATAGAAAAATGTTGCACATCGTTGGGGGTGTAGTTATGTAATTGAAGTTCCCGTAGAAGCGTGATAATAGGAAAGTAAGTAAAGATGTTACTTCTTTCAATACAAACGTCGCAGCAAACAAACAATGAAACAGCATGATTACTTACGTTTGGTACATCCAAAATTTGATTGAGGAGCAACAAGGCATTCAAACAAGTTTGCCAGCCACAACTATAGTCATCAACCTGTGTGGGTACGGTTACCCGTTCATGCTGGATGGTATTCACTAGATCACGTTCTAACAAAACATGCTCTACATAGCATACAAGTTTTTTTTGCGGCACTACATACGTAACTGTTAGCAGCGACTAACAGTTGCACCAATTATGCACCAAGATGTGGATGTGCCATAGTGCACAATATTTACTTTTCATTGTATAGGGCTTGGGCTCATTTAGGATTTCCAAAGTTGTATGAGTCTAGGCTAGAGAGCTCACTTTATCCCATAGTTGAAGGGTTTGAGGCCCAAAGCTATAAAAGAGCCCTATGCTTAATGAGAGGGAATTCTGGAGTGGTCCTTTTGAGAACTCTCTCCCTAGAGTAGGTCTTGATGGCCTAGCCTTTGAGCTTAATGCCCATGCTTAGAAGGCTAGTGCTACTCACATGTTATTAATGTAATCCTCTCTTAATTAATCTAGTTTTCATTATGCTGTCCATCATGTTTCTCTACTTTCCGTCATTGTTTTGAAGTGTTGATCTTTTCTAATCTAACTCTTACTTATGCTAAGCTACTCCGATTAGTGGAGTCCTTATCTAACTCTCTTGATTAAGTGGAGTGGACGTACTGTTGATTGAGGGATTCAAGTTGTCCTCTAATGGTGTGCTTGTGTGTGTGTAGGTTTAAGAAGCCTTGAGCTTAATTTCATTATGCGTGACTTGATTTGGACACCATGATTGGCATGGTTGGGGTAGCCGACTTGAATGCGATCTGGGGTGCTTAATCGTCAATACATGTAATTAGAGTTGTGCTTGAGAGACTCCACAATTAGTGTGTTTCACCTAATTGCTTGATGTGTGTAGATGATTGCTTGTATTGATGCTTGATGTGCGATTAGCATTAGTTGATTTGGGATGATTTCTATTTGCATTGGAGGATGCACGCTCTTGAATCCTCTCAATCTTTGCATCTGATGACGCTCTCGCACATTCTTTGTGTGATGCCTCCAAACCCTAGCCGGATCATGATCTCTCTCTCCGGATTGATAGATTTTGTGGGAGATTGCCTATGCTATGGCTAGCCTCCAACATTGGTGCCGTTGCCGGGGAACGGGTTGTCTACGCTAGTGGAGTTGAGGTTGCAAAAGATAAGAGTAATTTGATTACCGATTTCTTGTAATTAGGTAGGATTTGATTTGTGTGTAGTGTAATTAGGTTTAATTAGATGTGTATAGAGTCATTTCACCCCAAAAACCCCTAAATTCTCTTTTGATTTTGCTAATTTTTCACTAACCTTCACTAATTTTGTATCCCATTCATGCTAATTTCATGCTAATTGTACTAATTCCATGCTAATTGTGCTAGCCTAACCACTAATTTTGATTTGGAATGTATGCTAAATCCCCTTAATTGAGGAGGATCATCACTCTTTATTGCTCTAATCTATGCATAATCATGTGATTGAGTGTTGATTTTGGTCAATTTTTTGATCAATTTTGGACCAAATCGGAGTTGCACACATGTGTGTGCAATAGAGTGCCTACGCGAGGAGCAAGGACTAAGCAAGAAAGCAATCAATTGTAAGTGGATTGACCTACTCTGTTCAATTTTTTATTGATTAAGTTGATCCCGTTGAGTTGCTAAATCATTGCTAAAATTAGGTGTGTGTGCCTAATTGATGGAATTTATGCCTAATTTGATGAAATTGGAATGAAAGTGGATGCCTAGATGCTTGAGCAATGGTGGTTTTGCATAAATTGTGTGTGCAAATCACTAAATTGATGTGTATGGGAGCCTATTCCGGTCATGGAGTAAGCCCAATTGCCAAAATTCGGGCAAGATTTGAATGTGTGTGCCCATTTTAAATAACTTTGATGAGAAGATTTATGGTCAAATTGAACACCTAAATGCTTGTAGATTCATGATTTTGCAAGAAATGTGTGTGAAATACTCATTCAAGTGGGAATTGCATTAATTTTTGATTGAATATGCTTGGGCATGACTTACCTTTGTGCCATGGGAACCCCTCTTATGAAATTTTTCCAAAAAAAAATAAAAAAATAAATAAAAATATTGAGTCCGGATACCTTGCGCTGTCTTGGCTTCGTCCACACACACACACACACACACACACACACACACACACGAGCCAACTTTTTGAAAAGCTTTAGAAATTGTAAAATTTGGCTTTCGAGAGCCAGTTCATTTCATTCAAAAGTTGCATTATTTTCTGTTGTGTATTTTTTTTTCCATACTTCAAGAGAGCTAGAAACTAATCTACTTTGAATCATGCATGAGAGATGGTAAACATTTCAAAATTTGCTTATGTAGAAGCATTTTATCTCTCATTGTTGATGTGTATGCATAAATTTGCTATCAAAAAGCATTATGTGCATAACCGAAGGCATTTTTTTCCCTTGGGTTTTTGCCCTTTGGCAAATTCGGGTATGCAAGACCCTAGCTTTAGGTATTCATTAATGTTTTTTGAGTGGCTTTTCAATTATTGGCTTTTGTAGCTTGTGTTCACACTTAGCTTCAAATCAGCTTCTTTTGTAAATAAAAAGATCAAGAGGCTTCTCTACATAAAGGGAGATGCTTGCTCAAGGATACTTAAAGAGCATGAATAGGTGTAATCCTTCCATGATTTTGCTCTTTTTATCTCTTCATTCTCTTGCTTGGTTTAAGTGAAATTTTGCTTCTAAGCTATGGTTTTTTCATGTTAGAAAGCTAGGCATTTTAAAGTTTCAACACTTTGCTTTGTGAAAATTAACTCATTAAAATAAAAATTAGGTTTTATGTATGCTAATCATAGGTAATTTGCCTTGACCTTAGGTTAATGTAGGTTCATTTCTTGATAGTACTAGATTCTTAGTGATAGTCTTAATACTCCACTCATTTTTGTCATGACCTAGGGCTATCCAATTGCCATTAGTATCTCATAGAGGAAGCAATAAAAATGTTCTAAAAGATGAACCATGAAGCAAAGAAGTGTCCAAAAAAGTAGCAAAAATGCTACTAAGGCACATGAAAATAAAAATTCTATGTTATGTTGTGTCCATGTGAGGCCTAGCGCCTTATTGGCACTTGGTAGGTGAGGGGAATCACCTTGGCTCGCTTGGTCAAGGCCCTAAACCGATGCCCTGGGTTGATAGGGGTTAGCCGTCGCCTTGGTAAGCTAGTAGGCTTTTGGAACACATTCTTGAGGGTTCAAGGAGCTAAGACTCGCACCTAGACTTGCCTTGGGGTGGTAGCCTTGTGATTGTACTTTAATTTTTCAATGAATGACTAAATCAAAACTTCCATGAGTTTCAAAAAGCTTTGACAATGTACGAATAGATTAGGAGCTTTTTTATAGCCCTTAGACATGATGGACTTGAATGATTTATTAAGATTGTTCACATAGTTTTTAGGCTAGTAGATTTATGAACTTGCATTAGCCGAGGGTCATAATTGATTGCTTGTGTTTCATGCATAAAACTGAAATTTCAAGTGGTTTAATCTTCACAATAGTTTAGGTGTTTTTTTGCTTTATGTTGTCTAGTTTTTCACTATGATTGACCTATGTTTTAGAAGCAAAAAATCACTTTGCATGATTTCTCATTGTGCTTCATGTTTTGTATCCTTTGTGGCCTTGTTATCATTACTCCTTCTTATGTTTGCAACTTAACATTTCTTCCATGGACATTTCTTGCTTCACCGGCACACGAGGACGCGCGCCAAATTAGGAAGGGGGGAGTGTTAGCAGCGGCTAACAGTTGCACCAATCATGCACCAAGTTGTCGATGTGCCATAGTGCACGATATTTACTTTTCATTGTATAGGGCTTGGGCTCATTTAGGATTTCCAAAGTTGTATGAGTTTAGGCTAGAGAGCTCACTTTATCCCATAGTTGAAGGGTTTGAGGCCCAAAGCTATAAAAGAGCCCTATGCTTAATGAGAGGGCATTCTAGAGTGGTCCTTTTGAGAACTCTCTCCCTAGAGTAGGTGTTGATGGCCTAGCCTTTGAGCTTAATGCCCATGCTTAGAAGGCTAGTGCTAATCACATGTAATTAGTGTAATCCTCTCTTAATTAATCTAGTTTTCATTATGTTGTCAATCATGTTTCTCTACTTTCCGTCATTGTTTTGAAGTGTTGATCTTTTCTAATCTAACTCTTACTTATGCTAAGCTACTCCGATTAGTGGAGTCCTTATCTAACTCTCTCGATTAAGTGGAGTGGGCGTACTCTTGATTGAGGGATTAGACTTGTCCTCTAATGGTGTGCTTGTGTGTGTGTAGGTTTAAGAAGCCTTGAGCTTAATTTGACTATGTGTGACTTGATTTGGACACCATGATTGGCATGGTTGGGGTGGCCGACTTGAATGCGATCTTGTGTGCTTAATCGTCAATTCATGTAATTAGAGTTGTGCTTGAGAGACTCCAAGATTAGTGTGTTTCACCTAATTGCTTGATGTGTGTAGATGATTGCTTGTATTGATGCTTGATGTGCGATTAGCATTAGTTGATTTGGGATAATTTCTATTTGCATTGGAGGATGCACGCTCTTGAATCCTCTCAATGTTTGCATCCGATGACTCTCTCGCACATTCTTTGTGTGATGCCTCCAAGCCCTAGCCGGGTTATGCTCTCTCTCTCTCTCTCTCTCTCTCTCTCTCTCTCCGGATTGATAGATTTTGTGGGAGATTGCCTATGCTATGGTGAGCCTCCAACAGTAACCACTTGAGTCAATAACACATAACAAAGAGACACCACTTCCAAATGTACCCAGATGTGCCTTAAGTTTTGACAAAACTGTGAAACACCCTGCTTTGCCCAGAGTTTGCGAGACAATCTTATCTTCAATGTCAAATAACAACAGACTCCAATGATCACTACACCAAAATCATCAAAGATGAGGAGAAAGATCCTAAATCCAACATGGTTTTTACAAGGCAAGAAGAAACTCACGATTGATTGTATACAGTGACTAGAAAGCACGCTAGATCAAAATTGACTCTGCCAAACTAGCCCATCAGAGACAAAAAGGAAACTCCGCTGTTCTGCAGCATAGGTGATATCAGCGGATCTATTATGTATATTTTGTTTTGAACCTCACCGGGGCAAAAGCGAGATAGCGTGCCTAACATGAATCAATGGCAAAGATTAGACTTAAGATATTTCAGCGGGTTGTCACTGCCACAAACCCATGAGTCAATACCAAGCGACTGGGGTAGTTATCGAATTCCATAAGCCATTGAATCTCTTGGTATTGATCCATGTCTTAGCGGTAGTGAGCCATCTAATGAACCAAATCTGACTTATAAAGAAAAACTTGAGACATAACACAGCAACGTTGACGACTGCCGTGAAGACATGGATCAATACCGAGCGAGTGGTATCACTATCCAGTTCCATAAGCCACTGACTCGCTTGGTATTGACCCATATTTTCGTAGTGAGCCATTTAATGAACCAACCGTGACTTATAAAGAGCTTGAGAAGTACCACAAAAGAAATGTTGACGACCACATCCGTTGCGTTGGAGTTGGAGAAATTGCACATGCACAGGAAGTTTTGTTGATCAAGGTTAAAAATGCAAGCCTCCTCTGACCTTCCAAGCAGCAGTATCTGTGCATGCAGAGGCGCTCACCTGAACAGAACTTGCAACTCCTCTTCGTTCTCTTCGTTGATTTGCTCTAAAATAATCGATTCATCTGATAAAGGCTCCTTGTTGGATGGCCCTTGTGAAGCAGAGCCTTTCCCTTGCCTTTCTGGAGCTTTATATGTGGCTGTCTCAGGGTCCTCCCTAACAGGCACAGGGTCCTCCCTAACAGGCATAGGGTCCTCCCTAATAGGCACAAGATCCTCCCTTACAAACACACGACCTCCCTTACAGGCACAGGCTCCGGATCCTCCATGCCTTTCTCATTTTCCTTCATAATTGGTTCCTCCATAAATGTATGTGTTTCTTCAATGATCTCCTTAGGGTCCACACTGGCTTGCTCATGCCCCTCATTGGCCTACTCATGCCCCTCATCAGCCTTCCTATCTGTGTCATTCCTCTCGACCCGTGATCGTGTCCTTCTGCTGTTTAATCGAGCCCTAGAAGGCTCTATCTGTCATGCATGAGAATGGAGAGGGGGGATGTTAAGAATATCCATTGTTCTCATATCCCGGATAGGTACTGGCTGATGCAGCCCATCGTAGCGAAAGCGCAGCCTCTGAAGATTTTCAAAATCCCGTGTCATGATAGTAATGTGGTGTGCATGGGTAGTCTTCTACAATTTCTTGATCAACAAAACTTGATAGTCTTCAACAAGGTAGTCTTCTGCAAACATCATTTATATATTCTGAGGTCAGTACCAAGCAAACAGGTGCATTGAACAGAGTTTGCCTTCCCTTATTCGCTTGGTATTGACCTCAGAAAAGTTTAATAGCAAACATCATTTATATTTTCTGAGGTCAGTACCAAGAAAAAAAGTGCATCGAAGAGAGTTTGCCTTCCCTTATTCGCTTGGTATTGACCTCAGAAAAGTGTAATAGCAAACATCATTTATATTTTCTGAGGTCAGTACCAAGCGAACAGGTGCATAGAACAGAGTTTGCCTTCCCTTATTCGCTTGGTACTGACCTCAGAAAAGTGTAATAGCAAACATCATTTATATTTTCTGAGGTCTCTACCAAGAGAACAGCTGCATAGAAAAGAGTTTGCGTTCCCTTATTCGCTTGGTACTGACCTCAGAAAAAGTGTAATAGCAAACGTTATTTATATTTTTTGAGGTCAGTACCAAGCGAACAGGTGCATAGAAAACAGAGTTTGCTTTCCCTTATTTGCTTGATACTGACCTCAAGAAAGTGTAATAGAAAGCATCATTTATATTTTTTGAGGTTAGTAGCAAGCGAACTGGTACATAGAACAGAGCCATCAGCTATTGTAGCTGAGTCAGATTGAACTGGTTCATAAACCATGACATGAGCTATGTATGGCAATGTTGCTAGATTTGGTTTTTGAATAATTATTTGGCCTTTGAGAAGGTTATACTGTAATTGCTGCAATCCATCCTTCTTGGTTACGGATAAAGCCATTTTGCTAAAAAAGACTTTGGTGGCCGGGCTGGCAAGTGTTGGGCCCTTTCCTTTGTCAGTATTGACTACCACCTGTTTAGTCCTTGGAGTTTCTTGTTGGAGTTTTCCAGTGTTGATTTTTGTTGGAGTCTTCTCTTCAAGTATTGTTGAAGTCTGGCTTCATGAAGATTTTTCAGTGGCAAGGGAATGACCTAACTCTCTAGTTGCTTCAGTAAAGCATTTACTCTTTTCCAACATAATCCTTGGTTTCTTTGAATCATCTGCCTCCACATGTGTGGCCTTCCTCTTCTATCTAGTTAGGGTCAATTGGTTGCCTGGAGTCTCTTCGTCTGAAGATAGCTCTAGATTGTTAGTGGCTGGAATGGGCTTCAGACTCCAAGCCATCTTCACCTAGAAAGAGGCTTTTGAAGCAGTTGCCCGACATAGAAATCGCCAGACATACCAAGCCTTAAATACATTTTGAGATTCTAGCTTGGCAGTCTGCTGTAACACATTGTGAGACAAGATCTAACACAAATTGATTTTAGCTTTAACAATTAGCCCTTTTGCGAGAAACATGGCAAACACCTTCTTTGACACCTATGTGGGATTGGTCTTCAAGTTGACAGCCTCAACAACAACAAACCTATAGGCTAAGGGGACGTCCAGTCTTGCTACTGGAACCCCTTGTGCACCAGGATTTCTTTTCTTTTTGACTCCTTCATCCTCCTTCAGAGCCAGACTTACATACGTTGCAGACACTGTGGTTGGCGTTATCTTGTTGAGCATTTTGAAAGTGTAGGCAATGTCATAAAGTGGCGCTGTGATTTTTACTCCATTGAAAATGGCACTGCCTTCCTCAGCATTAAAAGAATCAAGAACTTGCTTGATAATGGCTATGTCAAAATCCAACCTTGTAGCCTATACAACCACATGCAAATCCCATAACTACAGGAGAAATCTTGTCTGCTTCGTAAACACATATTTGTGTATCTTGCTATGTGGGATAAGTGGTAGAGAGGCTTGAATAAAGTTGATAATTGTTGTGTTTTCAGCTATTGTATCCTGCATCTTCTCCGACATTTTCCTTCTACCCATACACTGCAAGGACGGTAAGTTTGTAGAGGAAGAAGACTTACTTTTATATTCAAAGCCGCAGCAAGGTGTGTCAGGTAAGGATAGACAGGGACCAACAGAGTCTTTTGTTGAGGAGGTTTTTGGTTGTAGTGAAGAGTCTTTAGAGCTTGGTGACGGCGAGTGTGTAACAGTAGGTAGGCATCACGCATGAGACTTGTGAGGAAGAATGCACACTCGCCTTATTGTTATATGCATACGTGCCATAAAAGCTCCACTACTTACCGTTCCTAGAGTTTTTTGCATTGTCGTTGACGTGGCACACATGTATTGGTCAATTTGTCCCATAATCGCTTTAACGATTATCACATGCATTCCTTTTGGCCCTTTTCCCCATAAGAACTGGTACTGACTCTGAAACTCACCTAGCTCTTTCTCTAGCACTGTTTTGTCACCCTAAAAATTTTCTAGCACTGTCAGTAGTTCTGGTACTAGTTGTACATGGAAGAGATTTAGAATGGTTTGGTCTGAAAGTCCTTGGTCAATCAATACCTAGAAAACCAGTATCTTCTCCTCTAGAGGTCTCTTTTTCATTAGAATAATATAGCTTTATTTTGGCCCCATTATAAACACCTGGAAGCAGTAATCTACATAAGTCCTTTATCCTTACTGTGCCATTGGAAAATACGGAATCGATTTCATATGGAACAACCCAAACTATCTTTAAATTTGGTTTCTTAGGGCCGAGTTTGGATTATTAAAGCAAAACTAAGTCTCCCTTCTATAACTCCCTAGCTTTGATTCTTCTATCATGTCAGTGATTTCTGCGTTGCTGAAAAATCTCATGTTCCAGCATGGCTCATTGTTGTAACTCATCAAACTGCACTAATTCTTCCAGTCTATGTTTCATATTGTAATTAAAATCTAATCCATATTCCACCGACATTCTGAGATAGGGAATTGAAAATTCAATAGGCACTACAACTTCAATTCCATACACCATTCTGAACGGTGTCATTCGAGTGGTGATTCTATAAGTTGTTTTGTAGGACCACATAGTAGTCTGGAGCTTAAGATCCCACTAGTGTGGTTCCTTTTGAACAATCTTGGTGAGAATATTCTTGATGGTTTTGTTACTGCTCTCTGCTTGATCATTGCACCTGCGATAATAGGGAGTTGATCTCGTGTGCTTAACTGAGAGAATCTCCATCAGAATTTCCATGGTATCATTAATAAAATGTGTCCCTTGATAAGGCACAATCTCAATGGGGCATCCATAGTGGCAGATAATGTTTTCAAATAGGAACACAGTAGTGGACTATGCAGTATTATTTGGAAGAGCCTTGGCCTCTACCCCTTTAGTGACATAACAGGTAGCCATCAAGATATACTGGGTTCTTCCTTGGAGTGACCTTCTTGAATGGTCCCATGAAGTCCAGACCCCATTTCAGACCCCACATGTGCTTGATTTTTGCGTATATGATTTTTGTCAAAGAATCCACTAATGACGCTAATGGTTTATCAAATGAAAATGATAGGAATCAAGAAAAGTTATAATTTTTTCATTTTCTAAATGGATTCCAAGATGTTTTCATCGATGATATCCCTATGGACTTACCTCCAAAACGAGGAGATGATGACCATGGAATTAAGCTCCTACCAGGAAGCTCACTGCCTAACAAGACTCCTTATTGAGTTTCCCAAGCTCAACAAGAGGAGATCATGAGGTAAGTACAAGAATTGTTAGAAAAAGGGATGGTGAGGCCTAGACCCTCTCCCTTTTGTTCTCCTAGTCCTTTTAGTGCAAAAGAAAGATGGTAATACTGTATGTGTGTGGACTATCAAGCATTAAACCATATCACTATCAAAAATAGATTTCCTATGTCTTGATAGAAGATATGTTTGATAAGCTACAAGGCTCTACCTAATTCAGTAGGATTGACCTTAAAAGTGGCTATCATCAAATAAGGATAGTAGATGAAGATATCCTAAAGACCGCGTTTTGTATAACATTTGGTCTTTATGAATATCTAGTCATGCCTTTTGGCTTGGCCGAATGCACCAGCCACATTCAACTGTTTGATGGAGAAAATATTTTAGACCCTACCGCAAGTTCACTTGAGTCTTCTTTGATGATATCATCATATACTCCAAGTCTTTGGAGTGTGACGCGACACGGGAGAGCAAAATACATTGATAATGAACAAAGAATATACAGAGTACACAGAGTAAACAGATGAAAATAAAGAGTCTGTATGGATACAAAGTAATCATTACAAAAAGAGCATAGCTCGTTTCATAACCTCCCGACCACCCCGAGCTATCTCAATCACACTCTCACTCTCAATCTCAATCTTGTGCACAATTTCAATCTCAATCACACTCTCACTCTCAATCTCAATCACCATCACACTCTCAATCTCAATCTCAATCTCATGATGGCAATAACCATCATAATCAGAATCGTAACACGATCACAATCTCAATATCACGAAACCTTACACATATCCTGTTTCTCACATTGATTTTTGCATCGTCTACAAAATAGCCAAAAGAACATACTCGTGCAAACAAATCAACATGATAATCAAAGTGTAAAAAGATATTCATGTATCTTCATAATCTCAATTGCAATAGTCCACCATGAAGAAACAAATCCACTTCTTGGTTGATAGCAGGGAGAGCTATATGATGTTGTATGTCTGCCTGTCCCTGTGTATACTACATTGCTACTGTCTTTTGTTTGTTTTCATCATAACTTTTACAAACGAACTCAGAACAAATCAATCCAGGTACTCAAAACGACGGGAATAGGTTTGGTCTACAAGGCAATGTAGACAGAATTGTGAAAAACGTCTTTCTTTGGCTGAAAACGCACCTTTTAGGTTGCCATTCATAAAACCTCTATTTTTGGGTCTCCAGTACTTTTTCAACTTATTTTAAGCCTACCCATGCATTTTAAACTAAAACACATAAATATAAAACACTGATATTAATAAAAATCTCAATTTTACTGTTCATAGACAAACTATCTATTATTCATTAATCTTTATCAAATACGTCTTTGATGTATTATTTAAAAAAACAATATATGTTCTCTTTTAATATCTCAAACTCATTCATATAAGCTCTATTTAATAGACTATTCAACAATCTTTCAAATCATGCTAAACAAAAGATATGCCCTACTACATGCTTTTTGACTTTAAGAACTTCAAAAATTAGTCACATTACATTCTCCCCTTATCAAAATTAACTCTGTTCTCAGAGTTGGAAAGAGAGGGAAATTATCTTTGAAAAATACTAAGATCAATCCATGATGCATCCTCTACTGGATAGTTCTGCCACTTAACCAAAACTTCCACAATGTCTCTATTTCTCAGATGTTTAACACGCCTATCTAGCACTAAGGTTGGAATGACCTTTAAGAAAACCATATCACCAGTTTCATACTCCACAACACGATTTTTCTTGTCATAATACAATTTATGTCTCTTTTGAGCTTCTCTAATATTCCCCCTGATTTTGGCCAACTCGCTATCTATTTTCTCAAGTATCTCAGTTGACAGTTCGACCTTATTCCTTGAGTTAAGAAAATTAATAGGTGTGGGACAGTTGTAGCCATACATTGCCTCAAATGGAGTCATCCTAATAGATGTATGACATGAACTAGTATATGCAAATTCAACCAAAGGTAGATATTCATTCCAATTAGATTGGTTTTCATTAACATACATTCGTAACATATCTTCTAAAAGACGATTCGCTCTCTCTGTTTTCCCATCAATTTGAGATTGAAAAGCAGTAGACATGTGTAACTAGGTTCCTATAAAGTCAAAAGTCACTCCCCAGAAATGAGAAGTGAACTTAGAATCTCTGTCAGACACTATACTCTTGGGCATGCCATGCAAACGAAATATCTCTTTCACAACCTAGCGTTCAATGGTCAATGCAGTATCAGTTATTTTTACAGGAAAGAAGTGAGCTTGTTTTGTGAGTCTATCTACCACCACAAAGATCGAATCATACCCTCCACGAGTAGTAGGAAGTCTAATGATAAAGTCCATGGATATAGACTCCCACTTGTGTAAAGGAATGTCTAAAGGTTGAAGGTCACCAGGCATCCTCTTATGTTCAATCTTAACTTGTTGACATTGAAAGCATTTAGGAACATAATTCTTAACATCTACGCGGCCAAAAGAATGAACTTTTAATCTTTTCATATGTCTTATTCAATCCAGGATGACCAGAAAAAGGTGAATTATGACACTCATGAAGAATTTGACTCTTTAAAGCATTCTGACATTATAGCCTTATGCATATGAATTTTGAGGCATACCTCGTGAGCTTTTGTTATTTTCTTGTACTTGCTTCTCTTTGTACTACTTAGGGATCTCTTCAGTCTTTCCTTCAGCTATTGGGTTATGGATTTTTTCCTTCTTTTTTTTGAGAAAATCTCAAAAAACAACTAAATAAAACCAAAAATCAACTCAACCAAAAAGCAATAGCATTCTAATATAATTCTAAATGCTATGTACACTATACATTGTCCCTAGGGGCTCATAAATGGCTTTTGTCCCTGTACTCCTCTTGTAATGCTATTATGAGGGCATATGCTCTGAATTTTGTCAAAAAATCATCACAACAATCAAAAGCAAAAATTCAATACAAATCTCAAAACATTTCCCTCTAATATTCGTAATATTAGGTCGTTTAGATATTAGGTCCCCCCCCCCCCCCCCCCCCCCCCCCCCCCCCCCCTCCTATTTGAAGTCCTCCTTGATGACAGGGTATCGCCAAGGGCATGTGTTGTGCTTGGGCAATAAAAAATTGTGCCTATGTAGGCCTTGTAATGTAGCCCTATTATTCATACACAGTCAATGCATGGAAAATATCTATGATGTGCAAGATGTGGGTATAAGCAATTTTCTTATTGTTGGTATTTGTTGGTGAATCTTCCTATTCTAAGCAATATGATGGCCTTTGAAGCTGCTATGTCGTTTGCTTGATTGAAGGTTGTAGAGCTTTTTTGAAGGCTTACATATTGGAATCTGGTTTAGCGTTGTGGTTGGTTTTTGTATTTAGCATTGTTCTCAGAGTGGGTTCTCTTCTAATTGTGCTGTAATTGTAGGAGAAATTGAAAGAATTCAAGCGGTGGTGCATTAATGGCAGTTTTTACTGGTTTCGTTTGGGACCCACTTCTTCCTGATTACTAGTTGTTTTGTTGATGTTACTCATTTGGGAATCCATACTTGTCCCTGCTTTGTTTGTGTTTGAAGAGACTTCTTTGGGAGCCACCTTGTCTTTGTGTGAGTCTTCAATGGTTTTTTCTTCAGCTCTTGTACTCTTGGTTGGCGACGAAATTCAGACTTTGATAGTTGATACTCTGGGAGTTGACTATTTAACCATTTTGGAATCCAAATGAACTCCTGAACTCCTTGTGCTTGAGTCAACTTCTTTGGAACCCAAATTTGAGTTGAAAAAGCTTGATACTTTGTGTTTTGCATAGATTTTTTTGCAGGCTTGACTGTTTTTTTGGCATTGGATCTTGTGATTTTTCATCAAAGATCTTTGTCTTCTTGATCCATACCTGTTTTTGGCCAATTTGGCCCTTTGGTATCCAGAGTCGTCAAACTTCTTGGTTCTGACTCATTAGTTTCTTTTTTCCTTCCTTGGTTATCATGGAAGCTGTTAGTGACAGTGATGACCTGAGTTTCTGGTAGGGGATGCCATAAGAATCATCACTATCACTACTATCCTCATCAAGGTTGCATTCTAGCAATTTCCCTTTGTGGTTTGGCTGGTGATGGAAAGTTACTGTTTTCTTGCTCTTCAATTTTTGTTTCTGGGATGAATTTTGTATCCACTTGATTAGAGTGTTGTTAGGATTTCCATGGTTTTTACACCTTGAAATTCCACGAGAAGAGTAGTTTTCCCATCTTCTCTCTCATAGTACTTGCCTACCTTGTTTAGTGGCACTGGTCGAGTGTTTAGCTGAGGCATTTCTAGATCTTTGATTCCTTTCTCGATCTGAGTCATTGGTTTTTTAACACCAAATCTCACTAGGCAATTTTCCACAGTAACCCACATGCTTGGTCATATTTTGAGCAACTCGGCTAACATTATTCTACAGTTGATTGGTGCCGACAAAAATTTCTATCAGTCCTTTTGAATCGATGACCTTGCTTGGAGACAGACTCTATGATGGGACTGCAACAACCTCTGACTTGGCCTCGTACTCTCCCATATAGGATGGTAGTGTTCTTAATGAATGGGATTGATTATCAATAGATGTACAGATCCTTTGTCTCCCAAATACGATTCCACTTCTAGGTTCATTTGAGATCCAGTCTCAATTTACTCTATTGGTGAAAGAGACACTCCTCTTCCATCACTCATTCGGTTCACTCATCTACTTATCTCACTTGCTTCATTGGCATCTCTGACTTGTTTCCATAATTCGTCAAGACCATCTATTTTTTTACATCTGTCAGGTATAGTTATGTGAAATCCCACAGAAGAGTTATCCGTGGTATTCGACACTATCCTTAGTTCTAATGTTGTGTCCTTGATCTTGGGTCTGTGCTTATGATTGAAATCTGGCTCTTTTTTTTCCTAGCTTGGTGGGGTTATTGGTGTAGGTGGGACAAGGATCACACCCTCAGATTTTCCATCTGGTGGTTCTAGTAGAGCTTGGGCTTTTTGAATCATTTTCTTGCACATTTCAAGCGTGTCCTTTTCTGGTTCTTCATATGGATATTTCATCCACCTCTGTTCTCGAGTTCGGTTGTTTGTGAGCCGTGTTTCATAGGCTTTTAGGAGGGTGTCTAAATTCTCATTAACCTTCTCGACCAACATTGATCCTCCCAAGCTAGCACTTCTTGGTTTCTCATCTGTGGATAGTTCTTCTGGAGGTTGAGGCATCTACATAAGAGAAGGTGCAACCATTTCCTCATGTTGTCCTATCTTCTCTTCAGCTTGGGTAAGATTCTCAACCATGGATCTTTGCTCTCGTTCCCTATGTGCTTTCATACTAGCCTTTCTAGATTTCTAGCTATTTCCTTTGCTCTTGGTTTTTTGACTAGGTGCATTTTTTGTTGGCTCATCCATCTCTTGACTCGTGTCAGTTTTTGTTTTCTCTGTCTTTGGGTTCATATCAACTTCCTTTTGAGCTTGCGCTCTCGTAACTACTTGAACTGGTACAATGTTTTCATTTTTTGAGCTACTAGGTAGCTGAACAATTCCTGAGACATTTGTTGTGATCTTTATGACTCGGTTTGGATTTTTTGGACAGTTGGGGACTAAGTGAATGACACCACAGTCAAGGCAGTAGTTATTTATTTGAGTGATCTCTGTCTGAGGACATTGTTTGACCAAGTGATTTTCATGGCTCTTGTGACAATCTATCTTTGGTTGAGGAGCTTCTTCTTGCAATTCCTCTTGGTTGTAATAGGCTTTGGTCTTGCTAAGCCTCTATTTGCAATGAACCGCAATGTCCTTTCTTCCATCTCGTACCTTCTTTATTTAGGTCAAAAAGCAAGAGGTGGAGGTTGTACCGGCCTCACCATTCCATGTGTTTCTCTCATCTTCTGTTGCTTTGAAGGAAAGTCACCACTTTGGTTGTTATAATATGTTTCATTTGGTGGCAGTAGAGGTTGTTGTCCTCAGACAAGTTGTGGTCTTGAACTCCTACTGGACCTGGCGCATTCCCCGTAGTGTATCTAGGTGGAGGAGGTGCTACTGGATTAGGTTGTACATACCTTTGGTTATACTAACACCCTTCCATTGTATGGTTTGCCCATTTTCTCTCAATTTTTCACCATAGAGGTTCTTGGAGATCACATTTGACTAGACGAGAAAGTCTCTGAGCTAATCCTTCTATAAGATTCATTTTCTCACTAGATACCTTTGGCTTTATTGTGGGTTGGGTTCTTGGTGAATCACTCCTGTCATAATAATCAATATCTAATTCTCCTAAATGATTTTCTCATGTTAAACTAATCATTTAATATGGGGAAGTGCCAGGGGAGAAAAAGCTAGAATATTGGTTAAGCTAGCAGACCGGCCACAGTAGGGATCCAAAGGAGGGAAAATAGGGATCCAAGGGGGGGCCATCTACAAAAGATCCATGTGCAATGGTCTAAAAAGACCCTAAGGTTCAGCCCATTAAGACTTCCAAAATGCTAAGGTTCCAAAATTCAAAGGTTGTGTCCAAAGGTCAACCTTAAGGGAATTGGATGCTTTGTGTGTGTACAAACAATTCTTTGCAATCCCTACTTGGGAGGGGGCGAGCCTTGCATGTAGGGGATGAGAGAGAAAGCCACACACACACACACACACACACACACACACACACACACACACACAAGCTCCCTTTACACAAAGGGAATGAGGGACACATGTCAGCTACCTAGGCTAGATGCCCACAAGGTGTACCCAATTCCTATTGGATGGCCTTTGAGGTGGACCAATGAGAATTAGGCTAGAGTGAATCTAGTTTAATTAATTTAAAAACACTTAATAAAAGAACCAATGAGAATCAAGTCCTCTAGAAGACTATTGGACAGTATCCTAAGGGGTCCAATGAGCATTCAACAGCCCAATGGCTTGCCTGATTCCTATTGGTCAGGAGGCAAATGGGTCCAATGAGAGTTTAGTTGAATTATTAAATTATCTAAAGCTCTGACAAAAGGGTAAAGGGGGACACATGTCAGAGGCTATCACTTATATTGCTTAATAGTCATTGTCTTGACCTGGGGAGGTCCAATGAGGGTAGAGGAAGAGCAAATAGCAAGAGGGCTCGCCCAAGAGAGAGAGGGGGATGATTTTTGCAAGGAATTATCACACACACTCTCACACAATCTCATGTGTGAAGAAAAGAAGACTATCTCTTCCCAAGCTTTAATGGAGAGCTCATCACCTACTCCAAGCTTGTGAGATAGAAGCCTACATTGACACAGTCTTGGCATATGGATGCAAATCCAACCAAGAGCCAAGCTTCAATGCATGCTCATCTCCTCTACCATGCTAATTACTAAGCTAAGCTGTGCTAATATGAGTGATTATGTGAGGAGATGTACATATTTCTCGTAAGATACTCCTTCCTCTCAATCTACTCTCATACCGTGATAGCTCTCACCATCTTCGAAGGTGTGTGAGGTCTTGGGTCTGAGACTGGGGATAATTAATGTTGTGTTTGGTAAGTGTTTTGCTTAGTGCATGAAGCTTTCATCTTCATTGCACTAGCTAGTCTTGGAGGAACACAAAAAATTGTATTGTACAATGTCTCTCTTGATGGGAGAAACCATAATACAAAGCCTTTTGGAGGGGGGACCGGCTCCATGCAAATCCGGTCCTCAACTGTTGTCAATAGCTTAATTTCTCTCTCTTTTGAAAGTATTGTTCATGCTATCTAACTAGGTGTTATGCTTTTTGTTGCTCTCTCCACCCAAGCACTCTTGTAATTCTCATTAGGAATCTATTCTAATGAAATTCCCACTATGTTCATTCTAATTTCCGCTACACACAAGTTTTTAGGCCATTAAATGTTACATTGGTATCAGAGCACAAGGTTTCTCTTTTCTTGCTCAAGAAGGGAGGTCCTCAAGCTAGCTATAAATGGTTGGTATTATTAATTGCTTGTGAGTAAGTAGAATAGGGATTTTTCAGCCTTGCAGTGCGCTTGCCTTTGTGCAGTTAACGGGGCATCACCGTTGAGAGATATGGTCTTAATAGTGGAGTCCAATGGGTCTTGCCTATGGCTTAACCACTATTGAGCTATTAGAAGCTTGACAGGAGCCGGTGCTGTTTTGGTGTTGAAAGAACCTCTCTTATATTCCTTGCAATTAATGGTATTCAAGCCACAGGTACAGTAGCTTGAGTGCTTTTTCTAAAGGGGTAAAGAGGAGTAGCAACTAGGGCTTGAAGTGCCAATGTACACCTAAAAGTTGTTAGAATGGCTGACAATAGTAAATAGAGTGAAATTAATGTTGATAACTTTGATTTTGATAATGAGCAAGCTACTAATGATGCTCTGATGCTTGTTTACTATCTTGTTTCTAGGCTTCAACAAGCCATGGGCAATCCATCTCTCCAAAGTGAAGTGCAACGGGAGCTCCGTGCTCACGGGATTCTCCAAGATCATCACCATGACGAGAGAACACCTAGGAAGACTCCTTGTGAGACTCCCAAAAGAGGTCTCTCTCCGATTCGAGAAGAAGACGAGAATCCATACGAAGGGCTCAAGAATTTACTTCTTGATGATGCATCTCCTTCCCAAAGGAGAAATCAAGAGCCTCCACTGAAGGAACGAGAAAGAAGTGAGTCTCTCGCCACCTCGGTGGAGATGGCTCCACGAAGACGGCGGGCTAAACGCTCTCCATCACCACCAAAGTGGAGAAGACCATCACACTCTTCTCCACACCATAATTCAAAGAGGGATGATAAAAAGCAAGAGAAGAAAAAGGCGAGAAAGAGGACACCCTCTTCTCCATCTTCTTCATCCTCTTCCTCTTATGAAAGTGATGGTGAAGACGATGAAGATCAAGACAAGAAAAAGGCGAGAAAGAGGTCACCCTCTTCTCCACCTTCTTCAAATTCTTCACCTTCTGAAGAAAGTGATGGTGAAACCTTTGAACCATCAAAAAGAAGAGGCCATAGGAAATCCTATGCCACATGGAAGAGGTCATCCAAGCTGAAGAAGTTCAAAGAGGGAGGGAAGATCATCTCTTTCCTTACCTATGATGGCACCTTTGGTGCTACGGACAAAGTCTTATCCTTTATCCAACAGTTTGATGCGGCGTTTGGAGATGAGGGCTTCACGGAGTCCTCTAAGATACACCATGTAGCTATGCACTTTCAAGTCCGCTAGGCAATGGTGGTCTAGCCTACGATCCAACGGTGAAGCTCCACTAACATGGAAAGCTTTAAGAGCTTCCATTATGAAGAAGTTTTTGGCCACCGATGCCAAAGACAAAGTACTCACCGAATGGCGAAGCTTAAAGCTCTCTCCCTATGAATCTATCCACAAATATGTAGACAAGTTTTGGGACCTACAACTCAAAGCCACAATCTTCAAAAAGTTGGATTTTGGAGAGAAAAAGCAACAATTTTGTGCGGGCTTAACTGAAGAAATGGCGGAGTATGTCAACTCCCAAAGGCCACGTACCATATCGGCGGTAATACACCATACTATGGTGGCATCTCGAATCAATTTCCAAATGGGGGCTAAAAGAAATAATAAGCCCATGAAAAACAAGGGTTCCAATGAGCCTAAGGGGAAGGACAATGTCCAAAAGCCTCCTAAGGGCAACTCCAACAAAGCTAAAGAGAAGGGAGTTTACAAAGGTAAAAAAAAACTCTCTCCTAAAGAGCTTGAGCGTTATCGCAAGGATAATCAATGTTTCAAGTGCGGAGAACAAGGGCATGCATACCGCGCTTGTCCCCAAAAGAACAACCGCCAAGATCCTCCTAGAGCTTCCTTGGTTGAAATCCAAGAGGAGGAGAGTCACCAAACTCACCACAAAGGATCTCCTCTATGCCATTCTTGGGGAAAGGTAAGAGAACATGATGCTTTTATTCTCTTTGACCCTGGTTCTACTCACAATTTTATATCTATAGAGTTGGCCACCAAGCTAGGCATACAAGCTTACGATATGCTTTTATTCTCTTTGACCCTGGTTCTACTCACAATTTTATATCTATAGAGTTGGCCACCAAGCTAGGCATACAAGCTTACGAGATGGGAGATGTCCTACCCGCAGATAGTGCCTTCAAGGGGCAAGAAGCTTCAGTCACTCCCTTAATCGGGAAATTGAGTCTTCATGTCCAAGGCTATGTGGACAAAGAGGACTTATTTATCTCTCCTCTCAAGCATGAGGATGTAATCCTAGGGGCACCATGGTTTGATCGCCTGGCTGCCAATGTTAAATTCCCTGAAAGGAGAATCTCCTTTAATTTCAGGGAAAAAGACATGTATATAGATGCTAAGGAAATGGGTAGCACTATCCCCATTGTACATACACCAGCTTTCAACAAGTCAATAAAGAGCTCTATTTCCGTGTACATGATTTTTGTTAAAGATTCTCAAAATGAACCTAATGCTTTAGCAAAAGAAAATAAAAGCAACCAAAAGGAATTAGGGTTATCCAATTTTCTCAAGGGGTTTCAAGATGTTTTTATTGACGACATCCCTTGTGAACTACCTCCTAAACGAGGTAATGATGACCATGCAATTGAACTTCTTCCAGGAAGTTCACTGCCTAACAAACCTCCTTATAGATTTTCTCAAGCTCAACAAGAGGAGATTATGCGGCAAGTGCATGAGCTAGTTGAGAAGGGCATGGTTAGAAGGTCATGGTTAGGCCTAGCTCATCTCCATTTTGCTCACCTGTGCTATTAGTGCAAAAGAAAGACGACACATATCATATGTGTGTCGACTAAAGAGCACTAAATGGGATCACTATCAAGAATAGGTTTCTCGTTCCACGGGTAGAAGACCTATTTGATAAGCTACAAGGATCGACCTACTTCAGTAGGATTGACCTAAAAAGTGGCTATCATCAAATAAGGATAGTTGATCAAGACATTGTAAAGACCGCATTTTGCACCACATTTGGTCTTTACGAATACATTGTCATGCCTTTTGGCTTGACCAATGCACCAGCCACATTCAACCGCTTGATGGAGAAGCTTTTCAGGCCTCATTGAACCTTCATTGGAGTGTTCTTTGATGATATTATCATCTACTCTAATTCATTAGACGAACACAGGCAACACCTCCAGGTAATATTTCACGTTTTAAGAGAGAAGAAACTTTATGTTAATCGAAAGAAAAGTGAATTTTTCTTGCAGGAGATTCAGTATTTAGGTCACATTATCTCTCAAGATGTCATCCAAATGGATCCATCAAAGTTAGAGTTAATAAAAGGATGGCCTAAACCAAGGAATCTTCATGAACTAAGAAGCTTTATAGGTATGTGTGCATACTATAGACGCTTCATAGAAAAGTTCTCACAAATTGCGGGACCATTACATGACCTAACAAAGAAAAGTGTTAGGTATACATGGTCTGCTAAGGAGAACAATGCTTTCGAAACTCTTAAAGAAAAGCTTATCTCTCAACCTGTGCTTACAATACCGGATCTCTCAAAACCATGTGAGGTACAATGTGATGCTTGTGGTGATTGCCTTGGAGCTGTTTTGCTCCAAGAAGGGCACGCCATAGTCTATGAGAGTCGAAGGCTTGGCCCTATTGAGCAAGCTCTAGGCATATATGAAAAGGAACTCCTTGAAGTTCTACATGCCTTAGACTCATGGAAGCACTATTTATTGGGGACTCCTTTCATTTTGCAAACGGATCACCAAAGTCTTAAGTACTTCATGACGCAGACCAAGCTCTTCGAAAAACAAATGAGGTGGGCAAATTTCCTTTTGCAATTTCATTTTCATATTGCTCACATTGCTGGCAAGCATAATCAAGTAGCCGATGCACTCTCAAGACGGCCGAGAGTGAATGCGGTTTCCATAGCAACTCACAATGATCTATCTTCAATGATAGATGAGTATGCTATTGATCCCGATTTTAGAGATGTGATTTCAGCCCTTGCATTAGGGAAGAAAGAAGAACCATTTACTTTACAAGATGGTTATCTTCTCTATGGAAATAGACTATGTGTTAACTCACTATGTGAGAAAGTAATGTATAAATCTCATGCTCCACCTTATGCGGGGCATAGAGGGATTCAGTCTACCTTAAAGGGAATTGAAACATGTTTCTATTGGCCTACCATGAAAGTGAACATACAAGAGTAGGTTTCCAAATGTGTGGTATGCCAAAAGACAAAATTTGATAGAGGGAAGAAACTTGGATTGCTTCAACCCTTGCCAATCCCTAATTCACCATGGGAGAGTATATCCATGGATTTTATGTTTGGATTGCCTAAGTCTATCCATGGGAATACGGAAATATGGACGATAGTAGACAGGTTCAGTAAACAAGCTCATTTTATACCTGTCAAAAATACTATCAAATCCAATCAAATGGCAACCCTCTTCATTTCAAAAAATTTCAAGTACCATGGCTTGCCAATGTCCATAGTGTCGGATAGAGATCCTAGAATGACCAGTAATTTCTAGAAGGGTCTCTTTGAGAATTTAGGGACAAGGCTAAACTTCTCTTCGGCCTATCATCCACAAATGGATGGCCAAAGTGAAATAGCTAACCTAACCATTCTTGATCTACTAAAAGCCTATGTAATGGAAGTAGATCAAAGATCCCAATGGGAGAAGTACTTACCCTTAGTGGAGTATGCTTACAATAACACTGTACATACTTCCACGGGAAAAGCACCTTTCAAGGTAATTGAGGGGAGATCAAAAAGTCCCTTGCTACTTAAGGTACATGGGAAGATCAAAAATTCCCTTGCTACTTAAGGTACATGGGAAGATCTTCGCTGTAGATGAGTATAGCCGAGACCTACAAGAATCTTTTCAAATGATTAAGGATGCTATCTCTATCTCACAGCAAAGGCAAAAGGTTGCTTCTAACAAGCACAGAAGAGCCCAAGCCACTTAAAGAAAATGATTGGGTCTTATTAAAGTTTCCCAAGGCTCGATTAAGGCACACGACGGGCAAGAATCCTATGGGACACCAAAAGTACTATGCTAAGCTAGCAAAAAGGTACTATGGTCCCTTCCAGATTCTTAGGCCAATCAATGAGATGGCCTATCAACTCAAGTTGCCCAATCATTGGCTCATACACAATGCTTTCCATGTGAGCCTATTAAAGCCTTACAAAGGAGAGCCACCTCAAGAACCAACTATTGAAGACCCACCGGAGATCGAGGACCAAGAGGAGGTGCTGCAGCCCAAGTCCATTCTCCGACATGAAGACAAGGTATTAAGAGGCGGTAAGACTATCCGACGATATCTTATTAAGTTTAAGAATTATCCTTTTGAAGAGGCGGTAAGGAAAGGTATTAAGAGGCGGTAAGACTATCCGACGATATCTTATTAAGTTTAAGAATTATCCTTTTGAAGATGCTAGATGGATGCAAGGAATACAATTAAAGGATAACCTAAACCTTGTCAATGCTTACAATGCTTCCCAAGAGTAAGCAAATGTACAAAATGTTAAAAATGAATAAAGTTTTTTTGTCTTATAAGACTCTCTTTTTCTTTATTGTGCACAAAAATGAAGTAGTATGCATGCTTAGATCAAGTTTGCGGAGACGACGTCTCCCAAACACCAAGTAGAGCTTGTCACTCTACTATGGAAGACTGATAGGACTAATGTGCAGACATGCTTGCGGCAGCCTTAGGCTCTCAAGCGCCAAATGGACTAGTCATCCATTGTGGAATGATGTCGTAGGGTAACATAGGGATCCTCTACCCGCTAAGAAAAGGACTCGTGAATATGGTTTATCTTCTCTACACCATAGTTGAGGACGACTATGATTTCAAGAGAGAGGTAATATCATAATAATCAATATCTAATTCTTCTAAATGATTTTCTCATGTTAAACTGATCATTTAATATGGGGAAGTGCCAGGGGAGAAAAAGCTAGAATATTGGTTAAGCTAGCAGACCGGCCATAGTAGGGATCCAAAGGAGGGAAAATAGGGATCCAAAGGGGGGGCCATCTGCAAAAGAACCATGTGCAAAAATGGGCTAAAAAGACCCTAAGGTTCAGCCCATTAAGACTTCCAAAATGCTAAGGTTCCCAATTCAAAGGTTGTGTCCAAAGGTCAACCTTAAGGGAATTGGATGCTTTGTGTGTGTACAAACAATTCTTTGCAATCCCTACTTGGGAGGGGGCGAGCCTTGCATGTAGGGGATGAGAGAGAAAGCCACACACACACACACAAGCTCCCTTTACACAAAGGGAATGAGGGACACATGTCATCTCCCTAGGCCAGATGCCCACAAGGTGTACCCAATTCCTATTGGATGGCCTTTGAGGTGGACCAATGAGAATTAGGCTAGAGTAAATCTAGTTTAATTAATTTAAAAACATTTAGTAAAAGAACCAATGAGAATCAAGTCCTCTAGAAGACTATTGGACAGTCTCCCAAGGGGTCCAATGAGCATTCAGCAGCCCAATGGATTGCCTGATTTCTATTGGTCAGGAGGCAAAGGGGTCCAATGAGAGTTTAGTTGAATTATTAAATTACCTAAAGCTCTCACAAAAGGGTAAAGGGAGACACATGTCAGAAGGCTATCACTTATACTGCTTAACACTAGGTTGGTAACCTAATAGGACATAAAAGTGTCCTTTCATGGTTTTGAAAAAAACCTCCAAAACCATAGTAGATCCACTCATTTTGTAAAATCCTATCATGAGGTTATAGTTCAAGGCCTACTACACATGGAAAAAATAAGAAACTTGTAAAATTTATCATCTTTTGGTCACACCAAGCCTCCAAAGTTGATGGACCAGTACATTTTCATCAAAACAATCATTTCTTACATTTTGTTGCATAACAATAAGATTAGGGATTTTTGTAGGACTTGAGATAAATTCCCTAGTTAACTTCAATGGGTTGGTGATCAGAACATATGATTGCTTCTCACTCACTATTTTTTGTTTTTCCAAAAGAAATAGGTACAAAAAAGTTGAATTTTTACCATTCTGCAAACCTATCATCAAAGTTTCTATAGCCACGCTCAATACAAATAATATATGCATGTTTTCTTAGTTCCCTATTGTCCTTTAGGTTCATAATGAGCCATGGAGCATGTCAAAAGAATAATACATCTCTTACGAAGGGGAATCTTGGGGACAAAGATGAAGTACTTTAATACAGCAAACATGAAAAAACTGGGTTCAACATTATGAGTTGTAGAATCTCATAGAAACTATTCAATATCTAGCCAAATTTGATCTATATGACTAGATATGGTTACTACCTACAAAATGCATGTAGTTGTCACAAGAAACTAACAATATTGAAAAAACTATACTTGATATACTAGAATGTTTCTTTTTCTTCTATAATTGAAAAAATCAACCATCGTTGTCTACTATGCAAAATAGGGTATTAGGTGCCCCAAAACTCAAGGAATATTAGCTTTATGTTACAATATGCATCATAGAAAATCAAAACAGCATTTGGATATCATGAAAGCCACCGAAAAAATCATAGAAGAGCTAAAATTGGCTAAAAAACAAGATTTGAAATTTTTTATAATTTGGTCATAACTTACAACGTTAACATTTATTTCTCCCTAGAAGCATCAGGACATGTTGAGGACTACTAAAGATAGTTCTCTAGCATTATAGACCTCACAAACATGAATTCTAGAGTGGTATAGTTGCAAAAAATTGAAAAAAGCCAAAAACAGGACCCGTTTTTTCACACAGTTTAGGTTGTGAAATGTTGTGCAAGGACAAGGTTAAAGATGGAAATGATATTCCAAAAAAATGTCAAGTTTTTTTCAGCTCATGAGACAACTTTCTAGACAGATAGCACCTAAAAATCCATTTTGAAACTCTTGACATAATTCAAAGAAAATGGTCACTTAACAGGACATAAAAGTGTCCCAGGACATAAAAGTGTCCCATTACCAACCTAGTGTTAATAGTCATTGGCTTGACCTGGGGAGGTCCAATGAGGGTAGAGGAAGAGAAAATAGCAAGAGGGCTCACCCAAGAGAGAGAGGGGGCTGATTTTTGCAAGGCATTATCACACAGACACTCGCACAATCTCATGGGTGAAGAAAAGAAGACTATCTCTTCCCAAGCTTTAATGGAGAGCTTATCACCTACTCCAAGCTTGTGAGATAGAAGCCTACATAGACACACTCTTGGCATATGGATGCAAATCCAACCAAGAGCCAAGCTTCAATGCATGCTCATCTCCTCTTCCATGCTAATTACTAAGCTAAGCTATGATAATATGAGTGATTATGTGAGGAGATGTACATCTTTCTCGTAAGATACTCCTTCTTCCTCTCAATCTACTCTCATACCCTGCTAGCTCTCACCATCTTCGAAGGTGTGTGAGGTCTTGGGTCTGAGACCGGGGATAATTAATGTTGTGTTTGGTAAGTGTTTTGCTTAGTGCATGAAGCTTTCATCTTCATTGCAGTAGCTAGTCTTGAAGGAACACAAAAAATTGTATTGTACAATGTCTCTTTTGATGGGAGAAACCATAATACAAAGCCTCTTGGAGGGGGGACCGGCTCCATGCAAATCCGGTCCTCAACTGTTGTCAATAGCTTAATTTCTCTCTCTTTTTAAAGTATTGTTCACGCTATCTAACTAGGTATAATGCTTTTTGTTCCTCTCTCCACCCAAGCACTCTTGTAATTCTCGTTAGGAATCTGTTCTAATGAAATGCCCACTATGTTCATGCTAGTAATTTCCGCTACACACAAGTTTTTAGGCCATTAAATGTTAGAACTCCTTTGAGAAGATGTGTCACTCTCACTCTTCGTATCATATCTTCTCAAGGTTTTGACCTGATTTGGATATGAGTAATTTATTTGGGGTGGTGATGGTACATATGGTCCTTGAGAAGGCATGTCTGCCCTCTCTGTGATAATTTCATCTCTCATTATTTCTCTAGAAGGGAATCCAGGTGGCTCCTTCTTTAGAATTCTTGTAGGAATTCTCATGTTTGCTGGAGGTATTTGTGGTCCTTCATTGATCAAATGTCCACCTCTATGAAAATCATGAATGTCGGGCCCACTCAATACTCTCAAGATAGTCCTTAATAAGCACCTTTGGTGCTTTGTCAGGTCTATAAAAGTCAATAATTTGTGACTCTTTTGGTCTCTGGGAACTAGTTTTGGGTACCGTAAAAGTTTGGATTTAGGAAACCCAGAAAAATTCAGCTCTAAAACCTATTGCCCGCAAGCTTGTCTCCTGGCTATACTTGACTCAATTTGAAGTTTTCTATCCAAAAGTTAGAGCAGTTTTGGTGAACTGCACTTGAAACATCACTCAAAACAGTTTCAGGACCAAGGATTTTTTTCCTGTATCTTGACCAAATGTGACCCAAATTTGTTGAAACTTGGTCACTAGGCTTCTTTTATGCTAGCAAACACTTCTGTGAGCTTAGATGTAACTTTTGACCTCTACTTCGACACTTGAGACATCATATGCGTATAAAGTCTTTTGGCTCAGAATGACATGAAATTTTGCAAGAGGTTTAAAACATCATTTTAACCCTCCCATGTGGTCAAAAGTGAATTTTGACTTTTAAAATTGGCCCTGAGACATTATGCTCGTATAAAGTCTATGTGCTCAGATTTTGACAAAATTTGGTCTGTAGTCTCTAAAAGTGGCCTTTAGACATTATACACGTATGATGTCTAACTGGTCATAATGAAGTGAATTTCACTCCAGAGGTTCCTCATTACATTGGCAACTCGCAACAAGTTTCAGAATTGAATTTTGACACTTTTTGAGCAAGTTTTGACTAATACAAGCATTCACTTGTCTAGATGCATCTTATGGTATTTGCAAGCCCAAAAATGCTTCAAATTTGATCAAATTTGGCCTATGCTTCCTAAATGCTGTAGATCACAAGGGTGCACTCAGTTGTAACTGACCTCACATCTATCCTCTAAGACATTATACGTGTATAATGTCTTTTGCTCAAATTTTAGTTCTGTTTCTACCAGAGGTGCCCTTCGTGTGTACAACAAGAATATGTGATTACAATAAATTTTGGAAGTAAAAAATGCACAAAATCAGTAGTTTTCACAAGGAAATCCCCTGAAAGAGTAAAATCCCCTTAACTCTCAATCTATAAGCCCATATGACATGAAATTTGGTGTATGTGCTCAACACAACATGCAGAATATGGGTATAATGTCAAAAAGTTCATTTTGGCTACCAAAATCACCCTTGAGACATCATACACGTATGATGTTTGCTGATGAGTTTTTGGTCATAATTCATTCAAAGGCATCTACAAGTCTGTAGCATTGGATTTCAAGTACTTCTACCAATTTTGATGCAAAAGTGTGCTCCAAATCATCACTTTCTCTTTTTTTCGTTTCAGACACTCCGTCTTTTGTCTTTTGGGTGTCAAGAGTTGGTCAAAACTCTAGTTTCAATGTGTACTTAGGGTAAAATCCTCCTTCTGAATATTCTAACGCAGTCAAATTTTTCAAATTTGGTCTCCAAATGCCCCTTGATACATTATACGCGTATAATCTCCAAGTTTACATAATTTCAGTTTTTCTTCATAGAACCCTTGCACATGCCCTATTATATGCTCAACTTCAATCAATCATGCAAAAAGGTCAATAGAAAGCTGTTTATTTCTTTTTTTCCTCAAAAGCATACTTTTTAGAGATGATGAATGCAAACAAGCACTTTAGCAAATACTTTAGTGATGAATACCTCTAGATGAAAATCAAATCACTTACCTAAAGCTACTCCTATAAATCATATGGGGTTTTGCATCTATGAGTAGAAAAACGCTTCAATGCCACACACAGACTAGCAAACACTTTTATCACCTCACAAACCACTTGACCACCAACAACTACTCTATTCTACAAATCCTGACTAAACCTACCTAGTTGCAAACCCTCGGCAAGACACACACTTCCTGCCTATCCACTTGATCTCGGAATAACCTCTTTCGGATCCACTTGAGAAAAATGCTTTCTTTAGCCGAAACTAAAGCAAGAAACCATCACAAAAGTGTTAGTAGGAATACCTACCTAAGTCCTTGTATCCCCGACAATGGCGCGAATGTTGCGGGAGCGAATCACACCACCCATAAAGTTCATGTAGCACAACCTAGATCAACATAATGTCAATTGAGGACACAGATGACACGGTAGGCACATAGAGGAAATATCATTAGCTTGTCAAGCTGAGACTATCCTACACATATAACACTCTGGAATGCCAATTAAACTACAATATAGGATCTCACTGCTCTCAACTACACCACCTACCCACATACACACAACGAAAGGAAACCCATCAAATCATGCTAGAATCATACGGAACTTAAGGAACACCATCCCCTCACTAGGATACACCTACCTGTCTCTAAGCCTCTACACTTGAATCCCTAGCTCTAAACCCATCTGCGGAAAACTGAAATCCATGAGTACCTATGTGTAGATTATGTTGCTACAATTCTAACGACTACTTGCACGTAGAAAAAAACCATCGTTAGATGTATTTACAGCCTCAAATAGCTCGTAGAGGGGCAAGCGCATATGCTCCATTCCACGAGGAATGCTTCGCGTCGATGCGTAGCTCTTGCCGAGGCTAGCACAATGGTGAAGTAGAATCTACAATGTGATGAACAAGCAGGAAGTAGCGCGAGGATGAAGCTCATGCTCACTCTATTCCTCTCTCACACACAGTAGACGGCAGCGCTAAACTTATGATTATGATAAAAGTTGTGTTTACAAATAGGTACCTGATATACTAAGGTCACCTTAGGTTAAACCTAAAATAGAGTTTGAGGGGTGAAATGTCTTTGTATTTACAATCTGGAAGTGCCATTGCACCCCAACTTTTGCTACTAGAATACCTACTTATTATAAATGATGTTTATAACCATAATCTGCAGCATTTCATAACTCTCAAAAAATAAGGCTTTGTTGAGTGATGTTGTGTTGTTGACCCAGTTGTCAACATACACTATGACACATTACCAGGGACTTAAATAGATGCTCTTTGATTTTGGACGCATTGTCAATGAACTCATGGCTGTAGATCTTGCATTTCAATCGAGAGGTATTATTCCCGACACGCAGCTCGTGGACGTAACTCCACTCATGTCCTTTCAGCATGTTGACATATGAATTTAATCTGCTAGAAACAACAAACCCAACTATTTATTTTGAGGTCAAAAATAATTTGAAGAAACAAACCATACAAGCAATTCTCTATCAATCAATCTAGTGATCAAAATATGTCCACATTGTCAATTAAACTCATGCTACATAATCAATTAATACTAACCAATGATAGTCTTATCACTCTTTACATATAAACTCATGCCAATCAAATTATCTTCTCAAATGGAAATAACTTCATCACTTGAAACAAAACAGGTCAATCACAATGCTCACATTGCACCACATCTATTTATCTAAAGTGCAAGCTTTCACTATGAGAGATCGTGGTGTTTACCGCGGGCCATTACCGCAAAACAAGAGAGAGGAATTCAAAATGAGGAGAGAGAATCATTTTTATGCAGGAGCGGAACTTTACCGCACATATTACGCACAAATATCCGCGATTATTGCCTCTCACATTACCGCTAAGACAGGCTGGACCCCCTTCCCCCTCCCTCTCCGGCGGGTTTCCATTTAAATCCAATACAACTCCTATACTCTCCAGAATGCTTGCTCACTTCACTTAATCTCTCTTTCACTCTAAAAATTCTATACATAAATCATTGAACTCACAACAAAACCATTACAAATACTATTCATAAGCACATAACGAAACATTTGCAAATTAATCATATACTACACCAAGTGAAAGAATGGAGAGTTTTTTTAATTCTCATCTTGTATAAGATCTCTACAAGCACTAGGGTCCATATTTAGACCCATAGTATTCAAATCAATAAACAAATTTAGAGATTCTTCCTCCTCTCCATCACCTCCTGTAGAATCATCATCGCTTTCTCCCTCTTCCTCCTCCTCAAGATGACTCTTTGCAAGGCTTGGCTGACCTTCTTCAACTTCTACTACATCTTCCTCTGCATCTTGTGGTGACGGTATGATGGGATCAATTACTGGCTCAATGTTTGTCTCTGCAAAGATAGATCTACCCCGCGGCGTGACTGGAATGACATACCAAAGTCTTCTTTGAAATATACATGGCACATAAAAGACCTGTACGTCACACACTAAGAATAAGCTGATATACATAACTTAAATTTTTGATTTAAGTTAATTGCACATAGCCTAAATTACATGCTCGCAACTACTAGGATACACCAAGTTGTCAGTTTTTCCCCGATGGAATTGGGTGGAATCCACCATAATGAGCCCATTTTCATGTCTTTTGACCTCACCCGCAAACCATCGACACTCAAAGAGGATTTTGTGAAAAGATCTGAAATCCACTTTGATTATTCTCTCTATAGTACCACAATATCTGACCTCATCTGTTGTTGTGTCAAAGTTTCCCATCACGCCACAATCATTAATGGTCCGATGCTCATCTATCTTGCGGGTGCGAAAATGTTTGCCTTCAGACCAAATGGAGTTGAAAATGAGACCCTACAATCACAATGCATAAGAGGTTACATCGCATTTCATTAAGTGATTTGCATACATGCATACATAACATATACACACTCACCTTGCACATACTCCCATTCTTTAGGGCTTATTTTTTCTCCTTGTGCTTTGGCATTGGTCATGGCATTATGGATCCACTCTACTTGAATCAAGTCAGGATATTTTGCAAGATCTTTAGGAAAAGAAGGTGACGTCTACCTCCATGGGACCTCTTCCATGCATCTCTATCCCTTTCTCTAGCTGCACGGGCTTCTAAGTACATATTGACCCATTTGGTCATGATAGTGGCATTGAGTAAAGAGTAGTTGTTGACTATGGCATGAAACTCTCTATCCATGAGCAAGAGTGAGCCTTTTCCACTGGGAATGGTTGAGTGATTCCTAGGATCCTCTTCTTCACTCCACAGACGAGGCAATGATGGATCCACTGTGATGAGATACTGTGAGACATACACAAATGCCTCTTGCACCACCCAACCTTCTGCCATGCTCGCCTGAAAACATTAAAACCACATATTTTTATTATTAACTCCATAGCGTTTAAATGCTATCTATATTGTATTTATTTTGCATACCTCCGGTTGTGACCTCAATCTAACAAAATCCTTTAAAGTCTTCAAGAATCTCTCCAAGAAGAACATCCATCTAGAGTGAACCACCCCACAAATGGAAATCTCCTCAACAAGGTGAAGCAATAGGTGTATTTGGCTAACAAGGATTGTACATGGGAATGCATCCTCAATAGCACACACTGCCTCTACTGCTAGCTGATGGGCTACTGATATGGCTTCTACCTTTATCTCCTTGGAGCTCACAAATCTATAGGGCAAACGTTATATAGAAGATGAAAAAAAATTCCAAAGTTCATGCATGCACAACATGATATAGTACTTGAAAAAAACCCATTACCTCACAATCTCACCCACTTTGAATATTGCAGCCTTCACCTTAGTGTCCCCATAACCACTAATAGTTATGGGAAGTACAAACTACAAGCAATGAAACATCTTAGTGAATGTCAACCTATATATAAGGACACATAGACACCACAAATTGTTCTACTCTTACCTGAAGAATTTTATGCCAATCATGGGATTTCAATCCATACAATTGAGTGGAGCCACCCTTTTTGGTTTTTGTGAAATCACCTTTGAGTGACCGCATATATCCATGAAGTAGAGAGGTGCCCAAATGGATTCACTCCATCACTAGCTAACCCAATCCTAAAGTGACGAGGCTCATCCTTGAACTCTGGCCATGTTTCCTCTATGTGCTTCCACGCTGATGAGTCAGCTGGCACTCTTATAATACCATCTGTGGAGCGGTTTTTTGCATGCCAACTCAAAAGCTCGCTTGTACCCTTCGATCTAAACATGTGTTGGATGCGAGGAATGAGTGGAAAATGCCTCAAAACTTTACGTGGAATTATGTTGCTCTGCATTTCTTCTTTGAACCTAGGCTCCCCGCACGATGGACATGTGTCACAATCGGCATGCTCATTACGAAAGAGAACACAATCATTCACGCAAGCATGAATGCAATCATAATCCATCCCTAATGCAGTCACCACTTCGCGGGCTTTTCGTTTGTTCTCTGGCATGTGATTGCCAACTGGCAGCATCTTTCCTAGCAACCTATCACAAGAAGAAAGTACATTAGAAGCTAATTTATGCACTCCACAAGCATCCTTCACAATCTGTAAACATACCTCAAAAGTGCGTCGACACTAGCATTGATCCATCCAAACATCACCTGAAGGTTAAGAACTTCGATAGAAGCCCTTAAAATGGAGTAAGAGCATCTATCATATAGTGCGGTGTGTGCCGAATTGAGTAGCTCACTCCTCGTTCGCTCGGAAGCTTCTTCGCATGCACACTCTGTTTCATGCTCCTCCTCTCGTGCAAAGAGATCCTCAACTATTCTATGCAAATGGTCGTCTTCTGCATCCACATAAGGAGATGGGATGTGGTCACTCGAATAAGAGGGAGCAGCAGTACTTGGCTGATTTGATGTGCTTCCTCCCTCTCTAATGGATTCCTGGCGCATGAGCTCTTGCACCCTCCTTTCCCCTCCTCCACCAACCACACGCCAATGTGGGGTGACGTCAATAGCCGCAACAATTCGCGGATCGTTTGTTTCCATCCGTGCACGCTTGCGAGGATCGTCCCATAGTCCATAATCTTCTACATGGCTCAAGCATATCCGTCGAAGTCGAGCAATGGCGCGTTTGCACCGCACGCATGGGCATGGTAATCTCTTGGCCAACCACCGTGATCTATCCGGTTCAATGGACAGGCCAAAATCATCCCAAGCAACCTACATTAATAAATTACATACACTAATTAAAATCAAATTACCAAAGAATGTTAAATAAAATATCAGTAAAAAGTAAAAACTAACCATTTAGGTAAAAATGTCAATTTCAAAGTACTAGAAATACTTTCATTTTATATATATTTTATATAAAAAAAAGTACCAATAGATTGTGAGGATCAATAGTAATAATGTCAGAACGTGGCCATCTCTTTATTTGGCCCGAATTTGCGCCGCGGTAATATACGCGGTAATGTTTGTGGTAAGAGACGCGGTAATGCTCGCGGTAATAGGAGTGGAAAATCAAATTTCAATTTTTTTAATAAATAGGGGCACCCGCGTGCCCCGCAAAGTTCAAAGCCGTGAAATTCGAATTTCATCGTCTTCAATTCTCCACAGAAGCCAAGAGCACGAACCTCACAACCTTGAGCTCTACCTCCATCTCTACTCTTCTACTCTCCACCATCTCTACTCTTCCACTCTCCTACCCTCTCCCAACAAGCTCTTCAATTCCATGTAAATTTTGTTGTTATGTTTTTTGATTTTTTCACACGCATACACACACACGCATACACACATGCATACACTCATACACACGCATGCACACACATGCATACACACACACTAATTAGTGCATGTGTACGTTCTTTACACACTAATTAGTACATGTGTTCTTTACATACACTAATTAGCGTGTGCATTATTCTAATGCACACACTAATTAGTGTAAGTAAAGCCACACCAAAACTTAAATTTGTTAATTATTAGTTACTTGCAAAATCTAAACTTGTTAAATTTTATTACTTGCATAACCTAATATGTTAAATTTGGGATTGGCCATGCACACACTAATTAGTGTGTGTTAACACACACTAATTAGTGTGTGCATTGACCAATGTGATTGGTCAATGCACACACTAATTAGTGTGTGCATTGGAAAATGTGATTGGTCAATGCACACACTAATTAGTGTGTGATTAGTGTGTGCATTGGCCAATGTGATTGGTCAATGCACACACTAATTAGTGCTCATTAACACACACTAATTTGTGTGTGATTAGTGTGTGCATTGACCAATGTGATTGGTCAATGTACACACTAATTAGTGTGCTATTAGTGTGTGCATTGGCCAATGTGATTTGTCAATGCACACACTAATTAGTGTGTTATTAGTGTGTGCATTGGCCAATGGGGTTGGCCAATTCATACACTAATTAGTGTGTGATAAGTGTGTGCATTGACCAATGTGATTGGTCAATGTACACACTAATTAGTGTGCTATTAATGTGTGCATTGGCCAATGTGATTGGTCAATGCACACACTAATTAGTGTGTTATTAGTGTGTGCATTGGCCAATGTGATTGGTCAATGCACACACTAATTAGTGTGTGATTAGTGTGTGCATTGGCCAATGTGATTGGTCAATGCACACACTAATTAGTGCTTATTAACACACACTAATTTGTGTGTGATTAGTGTGTGCATTGACCAATGTGATTGGTCAATGTACACACTAATTAGTGTGCTATTAGTGTGTGCATTGGCCAATGTGATCAGCACACACGTCAACCAATTAATCCACTCCACATATATCAATTTTTTTCTTAAATTTGATCAGCAAGATCCCTACAACCTCACATATATAGAGACAACTATGCACATGCGTTTTCCCAACCCTGAGGGGCAACAATTCTCAAGGCAATGGTTGCAAGAGCATGTCAAAACATTTCTGAAGAGCAAAAAATCTAGTGTGAGGAGAGCGGCAAAGAGGACAATGGAGTCTCCAGAGCATAGCTATCGGCCAGGAAATGTCCATGATGTGGAGTGGGAGACCGCTATGGGAGAGAAAGAGGACGAAAGGGCAACCGGTGCGAGGATGTATACGCGTGAAGTTGAGGCCAGATCCCATCAGACTCCTACGCATTATGGTTCGGGAGGAAAAACGGCTTGGAAAGACAAATATGTAAGTAAAAGTATTAGTTTTATTGTAAAAAATCTAATGTTTTTCATTTAATTATTTGGTTGCTATTTTTTGTCAGTATAACATTACCATGAGTTGCCCGACCAGAGAAGTGCAGAGATATAGAGAGAACCATACCGAGTATCAAACTTGGTGTTGGTTGTTTGAAAATCAAATGATCTCTCAAGAGGAGTTCGAAAATGCGTGCAGAAGTCTGCAACATGTAAGTTTAATCTTATCTAAATAATCAAATTGTTGATTTTATATCAAATATTAAATAACAAAGTGTTAATTATTTCTTTTTAATGGTTTTGCAGAGTCAAGGAGTTCCACGTGAAATGCCGCCAACTCCCCCATGAGCATCCTCTATTTTGTATATGCGGGCCCCGTTTGCCCTATCCCACATGACCATACTCTATTTTGTACACATTGGCTTTTTTTGCCCTTTATGTAAATGCAATACCTATCATTTTTTGGCTCAATACCTCCGCCAATTGTAATTCCACTTATGTAAATGAAATTATCAATCTTTTTTTTGGCTCAATGTATTGTCCAATTGTGATATTTTGTTGTAATTAATAATAATTTTGTAAAATAACTAAAATAAATAAAAAAATAGATGACCTTTTGGATGGTCCTGCAAAGGACAATCCAAACGGTCATCTATTTTTTTATAATAAATCCCTTCGCGGTAATGCTCGCGATAAGCCTGACGCGGTAATATGTGAGGGTACTGTTGCAGCAAAGCAGGCGGTAATATTTGCGGAAATATTGCCGCATCCATTACCGCATCAGTTACCGCTAGACCATTACTGCCAGCTTTGCCGCAGTATTTGCCGCGTACGGGAATTTTTATAGTTCAAGTTTGTTTGTTTTTTTCGGTAATGTGAGAGATAATACCGTGCATATGTTATAGTGTTTGACTTTCACACATTACGACAATCAATAATCTTAAACACTTATTTAAAACAATTAATACAAATAAATATCATCATCACATTGCACTATATCAATTTATCTATAGTGCAAACTTATTGCTTTCACACATTATGCTAATCGATAATATTAATCAAACTTGCAATTGATTCTCAATTGTAACATGAGGATTAATTGTACACCTTGAGGATTGTTTTATCTATTTGAAGTGCAAACATGAAGTTCTCATACTCCATGATAGATCTTTGAGCCCCGGGGGATTCACTCTATATACAAAATGGGATGCCACCTGCGAGCGAAGAACTTTGATAAAACCCCTATATACGACTCATATTAGGGAATATGACCCCCCTTTCTACGCTTATACGATAATCAATGCAGAAAACTTTCATATCCCTATCTTACGTATAAAATTTAGGTCTCACATGATCTAACTGAGTAAAACTAGTCAAAGAGCGTGTAGCATAGTGATTGGCAACATACAAAGGAACCACTTCTATTGATAAGTAGATGTACCCTCAATGTGCCTTAGTTTGACTTTCAGACTATGTGCATGTTCAGTCTGCACTCCAGCTACTCGTCCAATTTGGACCCATCTAAATACTTTAAAAACATGGTTATAAAGTTGTGTTAGGTTCTTCGTGTAAATTTACATCTATACAAGCTCTTTACAGCTTTCATCCCTCAACAAATAAACTATAATCACAAAACAAGAAATTGATAGTTCTTGCATGTATCTTTGTAGCTATTTACTCACAATTTTGAGGGAAGACTCTTTTGGGAAGCCATGATTTTGAAACACAAAAACTTCCTCTCATCCCCCCCCCCCCCCCCCCCCCCCCTAAATATGATACCCCCTCCCTTATTTTTAAGCTTGGGAGATATATTATTGGGGGACATGCCCCTAACTTATACACTTATATAACTTGTAAAAAAATCCCCCTCCCTTGCACTTACGTGGTGTGATAAGTTTTCCATGGTGAATCCCCCAGACTTTGAGCGCTTATCTATTTGCAATTGATGCACATGTATGATCACATAGTATGATAGACATAGCAATCCAAATAAAGATAATTAAATATCAATGTTATTATGTTGAAACCATACACAATGCCATGCAATGAAATGTTATTATGTTGAAACCATGCCCTACTAGAGTAGTCAAAATTTGTATAAATCCTCAGCAAATGCTCAAGCCTCTCCACATGCATTGAAAACACCTCTTTCTCATCCAAGAAAAGCTCATAGACCAGTCCTCCCTGCTGCAGCACAAACGTGATTGAATGCGCCTTGTCTCGTACGAGAGTTGCAACCTTGTAGTCCCTGACGATCGACCATTTCACAACGTTGATGGTGGCCTCTAATGAGACTAGGTGACGCGAGAGAGAGTGCATCGCAAGGAAGAGAGTGAAGGGGCCTCTCTGTAGTAGAGCTCGCTCATCTCCATCGATGAGACAATGCCGAGTTGAAGGCCAATGGAAAAGTTTTGTTTCATAATCGCTCCATGAATATTTAGTGAGGAAGCTTCGATTATGTGAGGTGGATATTGATACAAATTTTAAATATATATATATGTATGTGTGTGTATCTATGTTCATGCACATGTGTGTGTCGGTGCAAGGATTAAAGGTGCTTCTTTTGTGTCTGCGTGGAATAGCATGGCAAGCAAAATTGCTAGGTATGCAACCCTAGGTGTGTGTGGATTTGCTTTCCCTCCTTACCCTCCGTCGTGACGTGCTACCGGGTGCCATTTTTTCGCTACTCCTACTTGTTGGCTTGTGCACTTTTGATTGTGATTGCCTGGTGTCACGTTTTACAATTAATTCCTATAAATGTCTCATATCTATATAATTTCTTTCAATTTTTCATGAAAAACCAAATTTCAATGTAAAATATCTACCAAGAATCATAGACCCTAACTTTGACTTACAATCAGACCTCTAAAATATGAAAAATCTTCACATGCACTCCTCTATTATGAAAAATCTTGTCATGCACTTCTCACCAATTCTTGAATCCCTTCTCTTAATCTAAAAAACTAGAGTGCTTTGTTAGCCTCACTGACACGATTGGCATAATTACTTGGTGAGCCTAATTTCCTATTTTGTTTTCTTGAGCTTGGAAGTTGTCGCTTGGTACGATCTATGTGACCATTGCCTTTGACATCGATCGCACAGCCAGGAGCCTCAACTTGCTTTACGTCACACATTATTAGATCTTGCATTCCTTTTGGCACGCAAAGGGGCGACGATGGATTGAGAGATTTTGAGAGTAGTTGCCCCTTGTTTTGAAGGTCTGCACATCGCTAGAAGACTGTTTTGAGTAGAGGTCATCATTGACTATTTGGAAGACGTTGAGATGGGCAAAAGAATTCATGATGATATTGTTAGTCAGGGACTCTCAAAAGTAAATAATGGCGATTATTTATAGTAGTCAACATTTTCTTGCAAAACTTAATTTTTTTTTATCTAAACACATTCTATACACGTAAAACAAGTCGTAAATTGAATTTGGTAAAATTTGGTCTAGTCGGCATCATTTCGTGCTTTGTCGACTCTGAAATCACCGATTTTTGTGACTACACTGCCTGTTGAGTTGGTTAGTCACTTTTGAGGCTATGGACTTGTCCGCAACACAGTCGTGAAGCAGCTCATCCAATTCTGGCCCATTTGGAGTCAATTTGACCTCGTATGTCGAATTTGACGCTTTGTAGCCTTCAAGCCGTTTTCTACTTTTCAAGGGCTTTTCTTGATTGATTTTAGGAAACCAATCATATACATTGTGTATAGACCTCATAAGTAAGCTGTCCGTGGAGTCTGAATCCAATTCTGGCATCTGACAAAAATCTAGATTTTCTACTTGGGACCCCCTCGACCGTTGTTGAATGGTCAATTGCTGATATAAAAGTGTTCTATTATGTTGGGGCATGCTACAGTTCAAATCTCATCCAATTTGGTTGAGCTGAAGGCTGCTATGGTCGATTTTTTGTTGTAGGTCTTCGTGCACTGCTCGGATTCTAGTGTTTTTCTAGGGGTTAAGACTAGCTAGTGGCCATACAAAATGGATCATTGACGAGTAAAGAACTTACCCCTCATGTCTCGTGTGAGACAGCACTGAAAACAGGTGATTGTGGGCTCCGGAAAATACGCACGAAGAGGGTCGAAAGCTCTCTCTCCAAAGGCAACAAGTGGAAATGAGGTGATTTTGGCCTACCTTGGGTATCTATACTCGGACTCCTCGAACAAATTTTTCTCAGATTCCCCTGTTAGTCCTACTAGGCCATGAAATCTATGTTAGACTGAAAACTTTCCCCAATCGGATCCTTGTAACTCATTCTGCAAGAATTCTGCAAAAGTAGGTCTGGCCGCCTAATTTAGGCTTCCTGCTTCCATCTTCCGATTTGATTGAAATTTTTTGTGCTTGTCCGTCTTGTCTCACCATCGTGTCTTCAGTTTTTCCATCTGAGCTCCATTGCTATTTATTATTAATTTTTGACCTGTTTATTGGAAAAATCAAAGAAAATACTGAAAATCCAATAACTAAGAAAACCCCTTGAAAAACACAGCTTTATTGTTTTTTGTTGGATTTCTCCATTTTTAAGTCTCAATATCAATAAAAATGATGAAAAATAATAAAAAATGACTATTTTTTAATGATTTTCTAATGGTATATAGACTATTTACACTCATTGGGGAAATATAATCAGTTAATGTTCCCTTGTTGATGAATTATAAGGGCATTATTAGGTATTTTTGCAAAAATTCACACGTTAACATCAAACTTTTTCTCCCTCTTTAAACAATGCTCTTAATTACTTAGTACTCTTCCACCCCTCCTAGATGGCGTACTCGGGGACGATTATGTGTATGGGTTGAACAATCATGTCTATGCATAGCCGTGGTTGGCTCTACCATGCTTTGAAGATTAATGCAGTTCAAACCATTATGATGTGCAAGAGGTGGGTCTTCAGTGACTAACTCAAGGGTTTCTGATATCGAGGCTTGCTGATGCTGTCTTCCAAAGAGCAAATCTTGTAGCTTGTGTGCTCTTTGCTTGATTGTTCCATCAAGATTCTTTAGCACGCTGAGTTTCCTGAGATTTTGGTATCAAGAATGAGTTGTCAAGCTCTTACCAGCCACTGGTATCTTGGTTTGTCTTGGTTAGAAAAGTGTGGTTGAGCTTTCTGAGGCTTAGCTCTCTAGTGCTTGATTTGTTTTCCAGTTTGCGGAGAAGATAAGTGATCTTTTCGTGGGAATACCTGTGGAAATATGCGTGGTAATATTTACCTTTCCATGTGTATTTCGACACCCCTTTCCACCTATATATCGACAGGCTGCAAGTTTGTCGAAAATCGCGTGGAAAGGTACGACCGTCGAAATCTGTTGCGTCGAAATCTTGGTGTTATGTCGTAGTGTAATGGTGGCTGCATTCACTTTCTTGAGGTTGAGATACACTCATAATTTTCCATTCTTCTTGGGTACTACCACACTTGGAGACACCCAATCTGTGTGTTCAATTTCATAAACGAATTCGGATTCCTTTAGTTTATGAATCTCTTCTTTGATCTTCCTGGCAAATGTTTCATTGTATGTGTATGGCCTTTGTCTACTTGGTTTCACATCATCTCTCATGGGTATGGTATGTTGACAGATTTCTGGATCAACACACTTGAGAACCTTGTAAGACCAAGCGAAGATATCTCGGTATTCTTTTAGTAGGCTTAGTAAAAACTCTTCTTCTTCTTCTATTAGGTCATTTGCAATGTAGGCAGGCCTAGGCTCTTCTCTTGGATCAACCAAATCTATCTTTTTCGCGTTTTCAGGCCCTTCGTAGGACTTGCCTTGTTTTCGTAGTTCTCTAACAGGTTGTTCTACTATGATTTTCTGATCTTGGAGAGAATATTTTTTGTAATGGTATGAAACACTCATTACATCTTTACCATCCTCTTTTGTGGTTTCCATTTGGTTGTATATATCTCCTTTAGAGCTTTTTCAACTCTTGATATTTCTTTTTCTGCTCAACTCGTGTCATGGTTGATTCCTTGTCCTGTTTTCTTTGGATTTTCTTGAGTATTCTTCGTCATTTTTTCAATGTTTTCGACACTTTTGGATTTTCATTTGAAGGATATCTGCCAATGATTTATCCTTGACACAATCATGTGCATCTATCTGCATCAGGAACTGTGTTCTACTGGATATTATTGGCATAGGTCTAACTTTCACGTTTCTGGTGTCACTTTTTTGTCTATATCATTTTTGTCTTCTCGATTTTTGGTTAGGAAAGTCAAAAAACTTTTCCTCCCCTCCTTTCATGAGTAGCTTAGCTCCCACATGTCCTTTTTCTGACCCCGAATCTTCTGAGGTATCTGAGTGTTCTTCTAATTCATCTGTTGCATCGTAGTAGAGGTCTAAAAAGACTTGTTGAGCTTTCATCAAGTCCTTTGATTCCTGATTTTCATATTCAATATAGAGGGTTGAAATAATTTGGATGGAAATTATTTCATAGCCATCCTCATTGCAAAATTGAGTAGGCATTGACGTATTCTCACATACATACATTGCCGCTAAAATTTGAGTCCACTCAAATGGCTCAAACAAATGTTCCAGAAAGGGTTCATGTACATAGGCTTTATATGTGCAATCCCTTTCTAAGGTATTTTTAAACTTGCATTTCTGAAGCTCCACACATCCGAATAGGAGTGTCTTTGTTCAACCACGATGGAACCTTAGTTTCAGCCAGAGAGACTGAATCGAACTCTTGTATGGGTATTTTCATGACATCTCTATAAGTGTGATCTTTTAGATTAACCCTTGTTATAGATCCCACTTGCTTCAAGTACAGATAATTATTTCCCCAATCTTCGATAAGTTGTACCTGTCGCATTAAAGGTCTTCCCAATATGATTTTGTAATTTAGTTTCTTCCCAAAGTCTACTATGGAAAACGTGTATTGATATTCAATCCCACAGGAATTAACTATCACATTTTCAAGCAGTCCTAAAGGTCTTTCAACGTGTTCATCAGAGCCAATTAAAATTTCATTCGAGTTTGTCTAATGGCTAGTTGTCCCCAAGATTCCCATATTGCTTTCGTGGCTATGGCTATGTGGCCCCACTATCCAGTATTGCCATGGTTTCTATGTCATTATATTTCACTGGAAGGGTTGTGTTTCCTTCTTCCCTTTCGTAATATTCTCCGACTTTGTTCATTGGAACAAATTGAATCTCCCTGTTATTCATATCGTGTTTCAATCTTTCCAATTTTTTTTGCGATGAGCCTCATTATCCCCACCTTCTCTAGGGTTTTCTATAGATCATTCCATAAATATGGTCTAATTGTTAGCAATTCTTCCAAAGTAAGAGTGCATTGGATGGGTGTAGACATGATTGAATGAACGTTGTCTACTTCTAGGGTTCTTTCTTCTCTTTTTACTTGAGTGTTCTTACACACTATGGATTCATCTTCGTTATCTCCCAAGTAAGAGGGTAATGTTTTCAAGGTCAATGGTTTAGACATTCTTGAAGCTTCAGATCTGTAATCCCCATACAAGGATTGTACATCCATGTCCATATCACGAGGTAGGTTGTCTAACCAAACTTCCTCTATAGGAGTTGCCTTTAGAGTTAGGCTCCCATCATTGATCTCTTGAACTTTTGTCCATAAATGTCCTGGCCAGTCTTCCTCCACAAATGGAATTCCATCTAAGGCATCTTCGCTGTCCGGCACTATAAGTTCTGCCTCTTTTGGTTTAAAGTAGGGTTCTACCACCACTTTGGATTTTTCTTGATTGTCTCTTACCACAAGATCCTCAGGTTTTGCCATACTTTCGAGCTTGAGTTTTTATTTTTCTAGCATCTCTTGCGTGATTCTTACCAAGTTTTTCCATGTGTTTTCCATGTTTTGGCCTGCTTTAAGTCCTGCTTGGTAGTCTTCCAAGGCTGCGTTGATAGGCTCAAAAATTTTGTCAACCAAAATTGATCCTCCAGATTTCACTGTTGTTTCTTTGATTTCACTTCCAATTTCTTTCACCTTTTCCTGGAATAGTTGTTTTGCTTTCTCCTCAATTTCATCTCGTTATGTCTGTTTTCTCATCTCATACCTTTTGATTCTTCTTCTTTTGGTCTTTTGAGAGGCAATTTTTGTATTCTCCGAATCATCAGAGGAGTTATGTTTCTTTTTCTTAGCCTGAGCTCTAGTGATTACCTTGATTGGAACAATTGGTTCACTCTTAGATGAGCTACTAGGTACACATGGACTACGTTTACTACTGTTTTACCCTTGTTAAAAAGAATTTTTAGGACAATCTTGTGTCCTCCCTTTTTGCAACATTGTATGCAATAAGCTTCAACAGGCTTGAGGTTCTTGTCAGGCTTTGAGCATTCATTTTTCCAATGATAATCTGCACCACAGTTATGAAAGTTTCCTGTTCTTGGCTTAATCATGGGTCTTACCATAGGAGGTCTAACACCTTGATTAGCCACATAATACATTGGTGCAAGCTATGGTGGAGTATAAGTCGCAGGTTCTTCCATTGGTGGTGGATTTAAATTATACCAATCTCCTTCTACCATTACTGTAGATGGACTCTACTCAGCATAGGATATAACAGGCACTATTGCTTGTTTATCTATAACACCTTCTAAATGCATGTACTTTAGAGGCACATCATTATGTCCTGGATACGGAGGTTGTTGAATCAACATGGTTTGAGGTCTTTCCATACCATTCGGTGGTCTTTGAGTTGGTGCCATATTAGGCTGGTATCTGTACATGGATTGTCCTTGTGGCCTCATGGGCACAGACTGAACATTCCCATCATACTTTGGTCAGTAGTAGCACTCATTGGTCTCATGGTTGGTCCATTTACCCTCGATTGCATACCATTTCTGTGGTCTTATTGGTTGTCCCTATTGAGGTATCCCTTTCCCTGATCCCCTCATAGGTGATTTTTGCATGTTATTCATCATGTCATTCATCCTCTTGAGCATGTTTTCTATGGCCAAAAGTGGTGTTGCAATAGTATTTCCCACTTGTGTTGGTTTAGTGGATGTTGTCTTCTCACTTTGGTTATCCTTAGGGACATCTTCTTCATTGAAAATATCACAATTGTCTCCTAAGTCAATAGCATCTGACACACACTCTTCTAGGGTTGTATGCTTCTTGATGTACAATATAGCATGAAGTTCTTTGTTTAGCAGTCCCTCTAAAAACAATGATACTAGTCGTTCTTCTACATGTATCTTTAGCTCTTGGCATCTGGCAATGTATTGTTTCATTCAAGGTGCACAATCCCTAATAAACTCCACTTGTTTCTGTTTAAAGCTGTAGATTTGAGTTACAGTATTGTGTTTGATCCCCGTTTTGAAACAAGCAACTACAAATCCTTGAGCTAATGTGTTCAGTCCATGATTGACCTTGGTGGAATGTTTTGGAACCACGTCAATGCTTTTCCTTGTAATGTCATTCCAAACCCCTCAAATTGAGTATGAAAATCGAATATGCGTTCTGCTCTTAGCACTTGCTTAAAGCTTGCTAAGTGGTCGTATGGGTCCCTTGATCCACTTTATTTTCTAACCCATTTTTGCAAATTAGCTTGTGACACGTATATTTGGTTCAACTCCCGGTCTCCTGGAAATTTTTCATGTTCCTAATCCTTCAAACTAGTCTGTTGGAAATAGTGACTCATGTGGCCCAGGACTGACCTTAGTGTCACCCAGTTTTCCGTTGTGAGCGGAATGGAAACACATAGAACGCCTCTATAACGACCCGACACACACTCTTGGGAAGATACACACACATACTATGGGGCACCACTCGGCTTACACAACACACCTGGCCGAGACAGGGAACACACCTATGGAGTGAGAGCAGAGAGACTATACGTTTACCCACTCCACACAAAGAGACACACACACACACACAAAGAGAATTTCTGATGTTTAAATACAATAGAGCTTGGGCCAACACCAATGGGGCAAATAGCTCACACAATATGGGTAAAAGATACCAGATACAATCACAAATTGGAGTAGAAGCTTCACTCATAGGAGAAACTTACACATCCAAAACAGCAGAAAAAGAGTGAGAAATTTGGCAAAATGGACAGCGTCATCGCGTCTGGAACGACCCAAAACCCCAATCTACAATGTCAAAGTGCTCAAATCCGACCTCGGATGAGCAGTTTACGGCCAAAACAAGCTCCAAAAACCCCAAAAACACAGTTGCGACTGTTCCTCCTCTCTTCTCCACGTTTTTTCTAGTCTTCTCTTTGTTTTTTGAGTTCCCACACTTAGATTGTTTACTTGGGCACCCTTGGCCTTTTAGATGACCTCAAACGGACCCCGAACAGGCCAAAAACTGACCTCGTAGTGCATAGTTGTCACCCTACTGCATCCATACGCACACCTTGCACTCAGCTTTTTTCAATAATGCGTCCCGCAACCACGTGAAGTGGCCCCAAAATATTGTCCTCATGATGACCTTTTTGCATAATTATCACAAGAAAACATCCAAGTTGTGTCCATACTTCTCCACATGCAAGTATTGACCCCATTCGGCCTCCTGACGCCACTAGATGCCATCTGATGCACGTGCTTACCTCATGTCATCGGCCCGCGGATAGCTTCCTCGAGAATTTTTACGTGCTACCAACTCCTCATTATTGTAGAAAAAACACACTGGTACTAGTGATAGTGAAAATCGATGCACTATGTACATCCTGTCCTACCTTTACACATGTGGGCCCCACGTAACCACCTGGCTCTGGAAATGGGCAATCCTTTATTCGATGCACCATGCATGGATATGTACATATGCGCAATTCCTTGCTCCAAAAAACTCCTACATAATTTGCCCACCCCCTAGTCTGCTAGAGCATTCATGCTCAGCAGCAGCACTAGCAGATGCTCATTCCACCTGGATCAAAAAGCCAAAGGCATATCGCCTATTCACAAGAAGCATCATAACACCACACCTACATTTGTCAACAATCAACCAAAATGCACCATAGGAATATCCAACTAACACATCCGCCTTGTCTGGAGTTCCAAAAGCATAAATATTGCATGCCACATTCAACCCAACCGATAGAGACAACTCAAGTGACTCATCACCTGGCATCTTGGCTTCACCAACTATAGCAGCAACCTTCAAATCATGCACCCAAGCTAAAAGCATTGTGTGAAGGTAAATTTGTTGATATCCAAAGCACAAAATTATCCTCGCAGCACATATATCCCTAGCATAGGCATCCACATAGCTGAGATTGGACTCATATATGCCAAACCCCTTCTCATCATCATAAGCATACTCATCATCACACATAACTTTATCCACATCATAATCATGGCTAGCACCACTATCCATAGCTTCTAGCATGGGTTCATCAGTCTCCAAGAATACAGATCCCTGCTCTAAACCACAATCATGCTCATAAATCGGTTCAATCACTGCACATACATCAAAATATGGATTCAAAACGGGCTCCACATCCAACAAATCCACAAAATGGCTCTCAACCTTGCCCTCTTCCCTAATTTCCAAGGAACTAGTATCCAAAGTACATGCTCATCATCAATAACCTCGACCTCACACTCACACCCAGATTCACAAGGTACACAAGTAGCCAATGCATCCTCTTTAAGACTTTTCAATCCTGTATCCAAAGCATTACTCACCTCTTTAGGCTCTTCCATAAACTTGTCAACCTGCAAGACCTCTTTACGCTTCACAATAGACCTTGGGAAGAAACGAGAAACATCATAGGATAGGCTACTTTTCACCTGCTTAGGCTTAACTTCATCTTCCATGCCAGATCCATCTTGCACATGCATACCTGTATTGATACCACGTTCCTCAAGACACTTAAACTTCCATTCCTTGTGCTTTTCAATGCATACCGCATCTTCAAAATACTCGGGCCTCTTCAACTCAACCTCGAACCGCAACCAAGGTGACAAACCATCAACAAAAGAAATTTTCTTTAATGAACAAGGGGGGTTCTCATCCTTAAGAGCAACACACCAACGAGTCCATAAATCTGTAAAACCTTGTACATAGGCATCAACACCTTGACAAGAACCTTGCTTAAGAGCATTGAGCTCATTCCATACTGCATTTGCATCTTCAAAAACCTGGAAACGCTCTAAAAAAGCTTCTATAAACTTGTCAAGACTCAAACCATAAAAAGAAGCCACTGCTTCTTTAGCTTCCAAATCCATGAACCAAACACAGGCCTCATCTTTCAAAAGCAATCCAAATAGCCTCAAAATCTTGTCCTCATCACACATATTGTTGCTTATGCATGCCACCTCGACTTGCTCCAGAAAGTCTTCCACATCTTCACCACTTCTTCCATGAAATTCCGGATAAGAGAAAGCCATGGCTACCCAAGTTACAATGCTTTGAGAACCCCTTCGAACACACGTGCAAGAACCCAAGACTTTTGACTACCCAATCCCCAGAAACTTCAATGGAGCTCAGCTTTAGATAAGGACAAACACATGGACATCAAATGAGTTTTTGTAGTTGATCATTGGAATTACAACAGGTAAAGGACATTCTAGTATCTCCCTTAATCTTCTTGGCCTGAACATAAAGACTATGCGCTGCTGGAAAAAAATCTTCCTGGACACATGAACATTTATCTGGATTCTCTGTGTTAAATGAAAAGGAGTGAACTGAGGTCCATTTTGATCATCCATTAAAGCCAACCATGAAGCTCCCAAGAAAGCACACCTATCTTATCCTCTGATTTTGCCAAAATTTCAGCAGCATAACAACATAAATGGCTCAAAAGACCAAAAAACCAGCCATCACAATTTGGAAAAATTTTGGCAGAGTTTCCCCAGAAGTAGAGAAGTAAGAACCCAAAATATAGACTGTATATGTATGCATAAACTGTCAACAATAGAACTCGAGCATCAAATAGGACTCACTAGTACATAGCCTATGGCGAGGTCACCAAAAGGGTGCTCCAGCTACCTATATCACCGAAAGGATCTCCACATTTGAGAATCCCCCAGCTCAATAAAACCTCACGCTATCAACCCTCACACGAAGGCTTATGCAAATCTCGTATAGTCAAGTCTCAGAAATGACTATCTTCCAGACCAAGTCTCAGAAATGGCTGGGACTGCCAAATAAAACCAAGTATGGCTCCACAAAGGCGTACAATGGCAGTTTCCACAAGTAACATACAATCAAGCAGACAATGCGCTCAAACAGGCGCCAAATGATGCATACCCACAACAATTGCAAGTGACTCCACTGTCAGTATATCACTGTACTCCAGCTACCTGTACTTGTGTGAATCACGTGTACCTGTACCTGTACCTGTAACCTGTAATCTGCAACCTGCAACCTATAATCCCAAATCTCGAAGCTTGAAGCTCGAAGCAAAAGGTACTCGAAGAAGATCCTCCGTGGGGGCACCAAAAGAATGTGAGCGGGATGGAAACACACAGAACGCCTCTATAACGACCCAACACACACTCTTGGGAAGATACACACACACACACTATGGGGCACCACTCGGCTTACACAACACACCTGGCCAAGACAGGGAACACACCTATGGAGTGAGAGGAGAGAGACTATCTGTTTACCCACTCCACACAGAGAGACACACACACACACACACCCAAAAACTCAGGTCAAAAGAGAAGAATTTCTTATGTTTAGATACAATAGAGCTTGGGCCAACACCAATGGGACAAATAGCTCACACAATATGGGTAAAAGATACCAGATACAATCACAAATCGAAGCAGAAGCTTCACTCATAGGAGAAACTTACACAACTAAAAAAACAAAAAAAGAGTGAGTAATTTTGCAAAATGGACAGTGCCATCGCGTTCGGAATGGCTCAAAACCCCAATCTACAATGTCAAAGTGCTCAAATCCGACCTCGGATGAGCAGTTTACGGCCAAAACATGCTCCAAAAACCTCAAAAACACAGTTGCGGCTTTTCCTCCTCTCTTCTCCACATTTTTTCTGGTCTTCTCTATGTTTTTTCAGTTCCCACACTTATATTTTTTACTTGGGCACCCTTGGACTTTTAGATGACCTCAAACGGACCCGGAACAGGCCAAAAACTGACCTCGCATTGCATAGTTGTCACCCTGCTGCATCCATACGCACACCTAGCACTCAGCTTTTTTCAATAATGCATCCCGCAAACACGTGAAGTGGCCCCAAAATATGGTCCTCATGATGACCTTTCTGCATAATTATCACAAGAAAACATCTAGGTTGTGTCCATACTTCTCCACGTACAAGTATTGACCCCATTCGGCCTCCTGACGCCACTAGATGCCATTTGATGCACCTGCTTACCTCATGTCGTCGGCCCGCGGATAGCTTCCTCGAGAAGTTGTACATGCTACCAACTCCTCCTTATTGTAGAAAAAACACACTGGTAGTGGTGATAGTGAAAATCGATGCACCATGACATCCTGTCCTACATGTACACATGTGGGCCCCACGTAACCACCTGGCTCTGGAAAATGGGCAATCCTTTATTTTGATGCACCATGCATGGATATGTACATATGCGCAATTCCTTGCTCCAAAAAACTCCTGACACTGTGATGAGGTGGTTTCTGGTTTCTTAACATTACTCTCAGGAGATCTCTCATGGTGTTCATCTCTTGGAATAGTTTTTGGTCCTTGACCCAATATCCAATCTCTTATTGAATATTCTTGATAAATTGGTTTGTTCCACCTCCTCAGGAGTCATCATAACAAAGTTGTTGTTATAAAAATCCCTAAACAGGTAAGTTGGTAGATCTACTGATCCCTTTTCCTTGATCTTGAAGATATAGATGATCTCCATGGGCATTAGTTTCCTAATTTGGCATGCAAAGTCCATAGAAGATCTTTTACATTTCTATCCTCCCAACAATAGACTCTGATCCTAATATTATCAGTACTAAGCCGTTTCAAAGGCTTCAAATCAACTTGACCGTATCCCTCGAATTCTAAAGTTGGTGGTCCTTCTTTTGCGGCCATATCTGGAATTATGGTATATACTTCTAGCCCCCATTTGTCTATCACATTAGGGTTTTTGACTTGTAAATACTGAGTTTCGTTTCTATCTATGTACATTTTTCCTTGTTTGTTTGCCCTGATTTCCTCTTCGAACTCAATCCTATGGTCATCAATGTGAATAGTATACTCTTCGTTAAGATCCAGGTAAATTAGAGCTCCATGGCAATTGGTCTTATAAAAAGAGAGCATATGCTTACAACGCATTGTCGTTCCGGTTTCCAACTGAATCAAATAAGAAGACATTTTGGATGTTGAATCAGAAAAAGTGTCACACTTTCTTCGGTGGATACTCTACTGGAGGTTTCTCCAAATATGCCCTGATTTCCTAGTACATGACCAGATCTAACGTTCATAAAGACTTGTGAAGTGAAGCCCTGGATAGAGTACTTACCTTTAAATTGACTTGTTGTCAATTTCTTCCACTTGACTGAATTGCACTTTCTGTCAAGCTACCGATTCCTCGTCTGCAACCTGATTCCTGTACAATTTGATCAAGTTAGCTATCCTTTCACAAAGACTGTGTACTTTTTGCTAGCTATTGTGATTGGTATCTGTGCATCACTTCAAATCAAGCTAATTTAGTCAAAAATTGAGATTTTCAAACTCAACTTTGGCAAAAATCAAAGGATCAATCTGCAACATGGAAACTAAGTGAAAATGTACCAATTTGGATCCAATTGAATCCAAAATTGCCCGGTGGCTTTGTATTATGCTGGTCTAACACTGTATAAGTTCAAAAGTCAAAATTGGTGCCTCTATGTAACAATCATAAATAATCGTGACTATTTACTTTTGTCAGTTTTTTGCAATTTTTTCCTTGATTTGCCAAGTATACAACCTACTAAGGTCCATGGACAAGTTTCAACAAGTTTGGACAAAATATGTTCAAGTTTATCAGTTGTTTCGTGTGCGCAGTACTAATTTCAAGAATTTGGTTTAACTCTCACTTTTGTGATCCAAATTTCACCAAAATTGATGTGGGGTCTACTTGACATGCTTGACCTTGTGGTATGCTCAAGTATGCAAAATTGTCAAATTCTAAAGCAGATGTAAATAATCGTGATTACTCTCGCTAACTTTTTGCAAGTTTTTGTTCCAATCTTGACACAGATCTGTTAAGCACCTCTACATAAGGTCTCTAGACAAGTTTCATAAAGTTTGGACAATTTTTTGGTCAAATGGTCATGAGTTTTTTGTCCCCATACTAACTTTGCAAATTTGGTCACAATTTTCAATTCAATGATCCAAATCTTACCAAATTTGGTTTGTGGGCTTATTACAACATGATAAAACTAGCTGTATGCTAACTTGGTAAAAAAAGTTGAAAAATGGGGCAGATGTAAATAATCATGATTATTTACAACTGGAAAATTTTTGCATCTTTTTTATCAACTGAACAAGTACACATGTCTATCACATCAATATAAGCCTATGAATCAAATTTCATCAAGTTTGGACTATTTTTTTCCCAATTTACACTCAAATTCTCCAAAGTCAGTACAAACTTTAGTTTTTACCCAGTTTTTTGTCAATTTGGTGATCCAAATCTAATGTGCCTTTACAAAAGTTGTTTGTACACATGCAATGAGTCATTGGTATTAACCTTGGTCAAATTTGAGCTGAAAGTAAATAATCACGATTATTTACTTCAGGCTTGAAATGAACCATTTTTTGCACTTTTGTCATGGACAGTCTTTTCATGAGTTATTTTAAGCATAGGAATCAAGTCAAAACTTAATTTGGCCTAAAATGTCAAGAAAAAGTAAATAATATGAGTTTTTGCAAACTCTTGAAATTTGACCTCAAAGTTTTCTTGAGCTTACCCACTGGTTCATACAACTTCTAAGCTTATTCCCCAGTCGGATTGAGTGGTTTGGAGTCTTTTGTGCTATTTCTAGCCGTAGACCTGAAATTCTTCAACTTCAAATAGCAATTCACAATGATTCTTTCGGAGAGATCAATGTTCTCAAATCCACCTCGGATCCTACTACTCCTAGGTTCTCATGCAATGGGGTTGTGGAAAGTGTCCACAAACGCTTGTTTTCTTGTTATTTATGGTTTTCTAAGCATGGATCTTAAGACTTGTCTCGTCTATCAATCATTCTCCAAATTCTAATCTAGTTCTACAATCCTACAATCCTAAAGGCACTCGACAAGCACGATTACTTCTAATCTACCTCTACACAGCAAAAGACAACAATCTTGAGCTATGTGGTTTCTAAAAGAAATTTTGTACTCTAGGAGATCCTAGAGGAAGTTAAAGGATAACTTCACAAGACGCTCGTGTTTTTTCCTAGTTTAGGTCTCTTCGATCCCCGACAATGGTGCCAAATTTGGGACATGAGTCTAGCCTCACTATCCTATCTTATTGCAGATTTAACGAGAACCACAATTAAATTGTCATTCCATGGGACGAAGCTGACTCGACTAGTGCATAGAGGCTACAAGAGGTTCAAGCTACACTCAAGTGACTGAAATCACCAAAAGCCAATTGCTCATTGGCAAACAAATCACATTCGTTACAGTATCAAATGACATCCAAATGTAACAAAACTTCTAGGACATGTTTATAAGACCTAAGCACACATGCTTATGGTGTCAAATCCCACTTTAGGTCAAGTGAAAAAATCGTGATTATTAACAGCAGTGGATTTTTGACATAGTCTTTTTTGACCTAGAATACACCTAAATGCTGCTTAGTTTTTTTCATTTTGAAGTGTAGATTCCTACTTATGATGAAATTAGGTCACAGGTCGATGACGTCAAAAGATACAAAATATTGTGATGTGTTTACGTCAATGCGTAGAGCTCTTACCTGCGGTTACAATGCAACATATGCGACTTCAATGTGACAACCGGGGAGGGAGTAGGAAGCGCGAGAAGGAGAGAAGTGAGCGTCGTTAACTCACATTGTGTATTTGATTATCCAAAACTTACAAAAATTGGCTTTTATACCTTGACCAAGGTTTTGGGTGGTCAAAACTAATAATTTGGGAGCTCTAACTAAAGATAGGTAAGGACAGGTTGATACAATCTGGAAGCTTGTAGCCTCGGATCATCAATTACAAGGTTTATCCAAAAAATAAGAGTTACAATATTCCCAATTTATCAAAAATAATAAGTTTTTTTAAATAAGAGCTCCGAAAATGGTATCCGTGTTACCTTGCCGCTAACATGCATCATCTTCCAAAAGATCCCTACAAGAAGCATCATCCAATTCTAAGCCCATGGCTCCTAAATCAATAAAGAGAGAAATAGAATTATCATTTGTGGATGCATTGGCTTCATCATCTTTGAATTCATCATCCTCCATCTCATCATCTTCATCATCATGACAATCATCCTCGCTAATACTTGCGGCCGCCAGACTTGATTCATCGACCTCCCTCTCCTCTGCCTCTCCCTCATCCAGAGTAGGAGGTGGAAGAGGTTCTAAGATGGCCTCCACTTCATTGGTGGAAAAAAGGTTCTCCCCCTAGGTGTTACGGGACTTACGAACCAAAGTTTTGGTTGGTGTATTGTTGGGATATAGATGAACTATAGAAGAGAAGCTCAAAGTAAGTAACATTGGTATAATTAATACTACAAGCAAATAAAAATAAAAAAGGTAGTCACTCACCTGGTCACAATTGTGTGGAAAAACTAAATTATCATACCTCCCTGTGTGATGCACACTAGAGTCTACCATGTAGAGGCCATTCTCATGTCGTCTAGACACATTTGCAAACCACTTGAACTCAAAGATGAAGATATAAATGGTTCTAAAATTAAGCTTTACTATCCTTTCAATAGTTCCATAGTACCTGACTTCATCACCATCTGTGTTAATGTTGCCCATGCCACAATCCAAGGTGGTTCTACGCTCATCAATGTAGCACATACGTAAGTGATGACCCTTTGACCACATATAGTTAAAGGAAAGGCACTACAAAATAGAAAAATATATTTTATCAATTACAAAGATAAAATTTTAAAAAAAGTACAATATGGTTTAGGTATATGAGTACTCTACCTTTGGTACGCAGCCTTGTGCATACTCCCATTCATTGCAGGTGATGTCTTCTCCTTGCGCCGCATTTTCTTCGATCATTCTCTCATGAATCCACTCCATACTAATGAGATCTGGGAAACATGCATGGTGTCTAGGCACTACAGGTGCCCTCCTTCCTCCATGTACTTGTTTCCATGCTCCTCTCTCTTGCAAACGCCTTGCCTTTGACATTGTCTACAAGTCCACCCACTTGGTCATAACCTTTGCATTGAGAATAAAACATTTATTGACTACTTGGCAAGTGTGAAGTCATCCTTGCATCCTCCTCGTCTGACTACATGCGAGGCATTGAAGGATCAACTTGTGCCAAATATTTTGAGATGTAAACAAATGTCTCTTGCACGATCCACCCTTCGGCCATACATGCCTTTGGTTGAGACCTTAGCCGCACAAAATCTTTGAGTCTTTAAAAACCTCTCTAAAAAGAACATCCATCGTGCGTGCACTACCTCACATATAGAGATCTACTCCACACGTGAGCAAAGAGGTGAATCAAGGAAATGCATCCTCCATGGCACACACTGTTTTTGTTGCAAGTGTTTGAGCAGCAAGGATAACATCTATTTCAATTTCCTTGGAGCTCACAAATTAGCAAGAATACACTAAGTGCTAGTTGAGGTTATTATATACATAAAAAAAGTTTAAGTGAGTGGAGTCTTGTGGTGTACCTTGCCAGCTCTCCAAGTTTAAAAATAGTATCCTTGACTTTCTTATCCCAACATATACACATACTCACTAACATAATGAACTACAATGTAAATTAGAGGAAGGGAAAGTGAGAGAAAGTCATACACACAAACAATAGATAGAATAGAGAAAGGGACATTACCTGAAGCACCTTGTGCCAGTCATGGGACTTCAACCCATACAATTGAACGCTTTCATCTTTCTTCATTTTCGTGAAAGCTCCCTTTAGCAACCTCATGTATCCTGTTGGTGTACGAATAAACGCAATGGTACCCTTAACTTTGTCTAATTTATTCTTTGGCTAGTATCCATGGCGCTTTAGGAACCACAATCTTCCCATTAGGGGCATGGCGTGGAGTAGCAAAGAAGGGAGACGTTTCAAGACCCTCAAATCCTCCCTCGCCCCCAATGAGTCCTTCTTGCCAATAATGTGGTCCCACAGAGTGTGGGCTACATTCTTGAATATGTGCATGGGATCCAAGAGGTGTTGTATTTTTAAGTCCTTCCAGTATGGAAGCCTTAAAAATATGAAATACCTTGACATGCCTTTTGGTGGAGTACTTAGAGTCGGATTGTTGTTGTAGTGCTCTTTCCAAATGGTTGCCCAATTTGCCATCGTGAGCTTTAGAAGCGTCTTCCCATTTTTTGGAGCCTTGTTCTTGCTATGACCTTGGGGTAATAAATGATGGTTCTTTGGATAGATTATCTTGCGCAAGGCATCCAACCTCTTTGTCATCTGTAAGGAAATGACCTACGAACTTTGAGAATAGTGGAATTAAGAGAATTAGAGTGAGCATTTTTGTGAGATTACTTTGAGAACATAGAGGGTGAACTTAATTGATGGTAGAAACATGAACATAGTACTTAATTAACTTGGTATGAACAATAATTTTGCAACAGAGAGAGTATTAGAGAACATGACCATAGTTGAGGACCGGATTTACTTGGAGATGGTACCTCCTCCAAAAGGCGTTTATATTATAGATTCTCCCATCAAGAGAGACTTGTTACAATACAATCTTTGTGCTCCTTGTGACCTTGGTGGTGCTATGAATATGGAAAGCTTCATGCATCACGAGCTTAAGATAAACTTTCCAAAAAGCATTAACTATTCCAAGCCTCAGTCCCAAGGCCTCAAACACCTTCAAAGGTGGAGAGAGCTAGCGGGGAATGAGGGTAGGGAAGAGGAAGAAGAATCATCCATAGGAGAAAGAAATAGTTCCTCACTTATCATCACTCTTCTTGATTAGCATATCATAATAACATATTAATAAAGATGAAAAAGATGGCAAGCTTAAGAATTGAAGCATGGCTCTTGGTTGGATTTGAATTCCATAGCTAAGAGTGTTGGTGTAGGTTCTCCACTCCTCAACAAGCTTGGAGAGGGAGATGGAGCTCTTTCCCTTGAACTCCACACAATGTGAGAATGTGTGTGTGTGTGTGGGAGGGGAGATTATAACCCCCTCTCATGCCTGGTACACCTCTCTCTCTCTCTCTCTCTCGTATTATTTTATTATTTCATTTGGACATGTGTCCTCTTCTTCCTCTTTGAGAGAAAGAACTTAATTATTTATTTTTATGTATCATTGGAGCCCTTCAAAACCTATCCAATAGTATTCAAGCACACCATGACAGCCACATGTGGAGGATCAATTGAACATGTGTCTTCTATGCTTATTAAGTCATTTGGTTGAATTGAAAACTTCAAGGACTTAGTCAATCAAGCATGGAAATATTGAGTTCTCTTGCGATTTATCTTTGAATTGAATACTTCAAGAACTTTAGTCATTTAAGCATGTGAGAAACACCTCAAGCTTTTGGGTAAGGTTCTCAGTAACACTTAGCAAGCCTACAAGCGCCTCAAATGGGTAGGATTCCCACCTCAAGGTCATCCCTAGCTTGCCTAAGGTTAAATGACTTTTGAACATTAACTTTTGGAGTTCTTTAATGAAGCTAACCCTACGGTATTTAAGCTCCATTCGGTACCATTGCTCTTTAACATACCATCTCTCATTTGGGCCCCTTTTAACCTTGGCCCCGTGTTGAGATAGATCCATAAGCACATGCCTATATTCTAATCCTTGTTTCTGTTTATTCTCGGACATTAAATGATCAATTTAATATGAGAAAATAATTTGGGTTGGGTCCATTTGGTGCTTGGGAGACATAGTTGCCGCAAGCATGTCTACTCTTTAGTCCATATCATACTCCCAAAGTAGAGTGACAAATTCTACTTGGTGTTTGAGTGACCTCATCATTACAAACATGATTCTAAGCATGCATACTATTTAAATTTGTGCACAAAAGAGGATTAGTCTTATAATACAAAAACATTTTTTATTTAGAAAGCATTTACATTTTCTTACTCTAGTGCAGCATTGTAAGCATTGACAAGGTTCATATTATCCTTAAGTTGTACACCTTGCATCCATCTAGCATCTTCAAATGGATAATTTTTGAGCTTAATAAGATATCTTCGGATAATCTTACCATGCCATAGTACCTTGTCTTCATGCCAAAGGATAGCTTTGGGTCGTAGCACCTCTTCTTGGTCTTCGATTTCTGGAGGGTCTTCAATAATTGTTCTATTGGTGGATCTTCTTTGTAGGGCTTAAGTAGGCTCACATGAAAAGCATTGTGTATGATCCAATGGTTGGGAAAATTGAGTTGATAAGCCATGTCATTGATTGGCTTCAAGATTTGAAAAGGACCATAGTATCTTTTTGCTAATTTAGCATAATACTGTTGATGGCCCGTAGGATTTTTGCATGTCGTTTGCTTCAATCAAGCCTTGGGAAACTTAAGTAAGAACCAATAATTTTCTTTGAATGTTAAGGCCCTTTTGTGCTTGTCAAAAACAGCTTTTTGCCTTTTTTGAGAGATGAATATAGCCTCCTTAACCTTTTGAAAATATTATTGTAGGTCACGACTATACTCATCAGCAGAGCAAAGATCTTTGTTAGCCTTGCATATTCTTTCAATAAAGTGTTCTTGAACCTTAGTAGTTTACTTTTCAGTTTGTAATTAGTGAAGATCTTTGTGCCTCTTCATTCTTCCTAGTAGTTGGCCTCGCACCTGATGGTAGCGCATTGTAAGAGATGAAGAAGATGAATGCAAGACTATGACTATGAAGATTCTGTGTTTCTCTATGTATTTTGTCTTCAATTTCCATTCAGTACCTTGATTCTGTTTTGAACCTGCACAAGTACTGAAACTGTTCTGAATAATGAGATGATGCATTGCCTTAATGGTTGATTTAGTTGTTATTCCCACTCCCCTATGCCTCAATAACACTTGGCAATCCTACTGATTGTGGAGCAAACCTTGATCAAAGCCTTAACGGGCAATGGGGTCTAGTTGGAGCATATGGGGTTGTGAACCTGAAGATTTCCTACAAGCATTCTCCAATTGGAAGTTAGAGGAGGAAGAACAAGAAGAGTACAATCTGATTTTCCTTCAAGATTTTATACTTGGAATAACATGCTTCAAAACTTCCTTGTGACTTAACAATTGACAATCCTTTGCTGATTTTTCTCAGAAGTGGCAAATAAAGGAGTGAAAACCCTAGTTCTATTCAGGGTGTTTTCGGTTTTAAAGGCGTTTTCAAAAATCATGCATTTTTTCAACAAATGGGGTGTTTTCCTAATGTTTTCAAGGTTGTTTTTGCAACCTGGTGGCATTTTTAAGCAATGCAAGGTGTTTTCCTGACAATTTGCAGGAAATTCAGGCAATTTTTTGACAGTTTGCAAGAAATTTAGGTAGTTTTTTGATAGTTTTTTAATGACAATTTTAGGCAGTTTCCCTGAGAGTTTGCAAGAAATTTAAGTTTTATGCAGTGTAATGCTGATTCTTGGAGTATGGGTATATTATTTGTCTCTTTTTCCTTAATGTCTACTCAATGGCAAAGAAGAAGAAGAAGAAGCAATGTTTTATTTGTCAAAATCATGGCCATTCCATCAAGATGTGTACGCTTTGTCAGAAGAAAGAGGTATGTGTGAAGTATTGCATGCCAAAACTATGTAAGAGCCTCTATCGCATCATAAAATCTTTCCAGGATGCGATGAAGTCCAGAAGATGATGAAGGAAGAAGGAGGAAGCCAGGAGCAGCTCGTGAGCCAAAGGAGCCAAGAGGACTGTCAGCTATCCCCAAACCTCACATTGAAGAGACTCACCTCTTTGCAGGAAGAGAACACAAGTTATCCAAAAGAAGAGTTGATGATTGAGAAGAAGGGAGTCCAAGTGGGGGTGAGCGAGAAAAGCCACCAATATCCCATACAAACCCATATACCAACATTGAATATCAATCTTGAAGAGGTTGTAATTCAAGGAGACATCAGATTATAGTGTATTAAAGTGGAGGAGATGAATATACATGAAGACATAAAGTTTGTCGATGATGAGGATGATGTGATGAATAGTTTTTTGATGTATCTTCATGAAGATTATTCCACACATGATAGCTTGAAAGGTGTTTGTGTTGATGGAGAAGAGTTTTTTGGTGTTTTGAAGACTGAAAGTCAATTTCCAAGAGCGGATATGAGTTATTCATGTTGGGAAGACAAGGATCTTCAATTTCAGGTCCCTGAATTACATGTTTTGATACCAAAGATTGCTGATTTGCAGAGTTTCAAAATTCAGGTCCCTGATCCGCAAAAAAGTGATTTGTAAAGGAGTTCAGTACCTGAATTTGCTGAAGATCAAAGTCTTGCTATTTCTCAAGCGGAGATGATCAACAATCTCTCATTAGAGTTGGAGAATGAGAGGCATTCAAGTATGGTTGCGGCAAATGAAGCGGTTTCCAAAATCAGGCAGCTTCAGGAAGAGAAGGAATCATTGATGGTGGAAACTGAAGCTGACTTGCATATTTCTTACTGTTATGAATTTCATGATGCTCTTAAGCACGTTGTTTTGGATAAGGATAATCAAATTGAGGATTTGAATCTTCAACTTACTTAAATCAAGAATATAGAGTCTTCTTCAAACCTTGATGTTGTGGAAGGTACCTTGAATGATGATGCTGTCGTAGATGATCTTTATGATATTGGTGCTTTTACAAATTCAGTCAAGGAGATTGGAAGTCCACCTTTTTCCAAGGAAGTTTAGTTTCTTGATGGTATTCTCGAAGATTTGTATTCCTTACGTGGTCATGAGCTTGATGTCAATGTTGTGAATGGTGTTTATGATGCTGAGGAGATGGTTTTGACAGATAATGATGCAAGTATTTTGCAAGTTCTTGATGATGATCAAGTGGGTTTTCTTGGAGATTCTTCTATCTTTGTCTGTGATGTTGTCAATGAAGGAGGTATGATGCGTAATATGTGCTTTATGCAAGAAGCGAATAAGTGGAAGGAAATTTAGGAGACACAAGTCAAAAGTTGTCAGTTTTAGGGAGATATCAGTGATTGGAGAGATTTGCGACTAAAAAATGGATTTCTTGATGTTTTCGAGGGAGAATATGTGCAATCCATCTTGGTGGTGTCTTTTATTTGCAAAGGAGATTTCAATCTTTTGTTTTCAAGCCTTGAATCAAATCAATTTGATGAAGAAGCATATCAGTTTGGATGTTTCTTGAATTGGGATTTTCAAGAAAATCAATTGTTTAGGCAAATCAGGTCTTCGAGTGTTGCATCTACATGCAGAGATATTGGAAATGTTCAAGAGGTGTCTAAAGGAACCTGAATTGGAATATGAATTTCAACTTGTTACTGAACCTGAACCAGAACCTGAATGTGTACTTGAATGTGGAAATGGAATTGAAAACCTGAAATTACTTGATGAAGAGGATAGTTTACTGATTTGTAGAAGAGATTTGAAGCGGGATACAGGAATCAAAGATCAATTTGCTTATTATTTGCCTGACATGAGTCAAGAAGATCATGAAAATCTTGTTTTTGAGGATGTGGAGTCTAGAGTTGAATATAATCTTCTTCCACAGGTGTTGGAGATGATGAAGAAGCAATGTTTGATGGTTTCCAAGGTGTTTTTTTATATTGAACCGTTTGTATCTCATTTTGAATTGAAACCTGATCTATCTAAAAGGTTATCTACTGCAAATTGGTGGCTAACATTGATTGTGGAGATTTTTTTGAAGTATGTGATGATAGTTATTGAGCTTAAAGTTGCAGATGCTTCAAATCTTGAAGTGTTGAAAGCGGGTGAAGCTCAACCGGAAATCAAATTTTCATATTTCTTGAATTTTGAGATTGCAAATCAGATCTTGCAGATGGGAGATGTTGGTTTTGATGATTCAAATACATTAGTTTCATATTGTTTGGATCGGATTTTGCAAGATAATGATCAGGAGATGAAGGTTTTGGACCTGATTTTGAAAAATGATTGTGGAGTTCAAAGGGATTTGATGTTTTGGATGTTTTTCTTGCTAAAGTTGTAGAATTTGATGGTGGAGTGATTGAGTTGCAAAGAGAGGACTCTTTTGAGTCTAATTTTCCGTGAATGATGAATGTTGAAGAGGAGATGTTTGTGGAGAATTTGGATCAGTTTTTCCATTGTTCTTGGAAGTAGTTTGTTTACTTGAGAAGATGTTTTGGGGATATATTTGGTGATTTTTAGATTTGCAAAGGGATGCAAAATTCAGGAATGCAAAATTCACTACTGCAGATCTCAGGAATGTAGATTTCAGGGATGCAGAAGATCCTGAACTTGAATTTGACTATTTTTATTGGTTTTTGGTTGAGTGAAAACTTGATCATTCGACTGTGGTTCTACCAGTTTTTTTTGTATGAGCTCTTATGGATGATGATTTACTTGATGGGTTCCCAACCGTGGCTTGTTGCCAATAAATAGTGCACTTGTAAATCACTCTTGATGGTGAGGTGGTGCACAATGTTTTGGGATATCAATGTAATCTTTGGGGGGACAAAGGGCAGTGTCTAATGGCCTTAAGGTATGTAGTTGTATATCCTGGATTTAGTTCCAAGTACTATACTTTGCCTACTTTTGAGGAGTTAGCACTGAGTTTTTGGCACAAGGGATGTGTGGGATTCGAGTCCAAAGTTTTTGCAGGGAAAAACTTTTTGCCACCAGGCTGTGCCAGGTGTTAGCCTTGCATATTCTTACAGCAAAGTGTTATTGAACCTTAATAGTATACTTTTCCTTTTGTAGTTAGTGAAGAGCTTTGTGCCTCTTCATTCTTCCTAGTAGTTGGCATCGCACCTGATGGTAGCGCATTGTAAGAGATGAAGATCATGAATGCAAGACTATGGCTATGAAGATTCTGTGTTTCTCTGTGTATTATGTCTTAAGTTTTCCTTCAGTACCCTGATTCTGTTCCGAACCTGCATATGTACTGAAACTTTTCTAAATAATTAGATGATGCACTGCCTTAATAACAATCTTCCCATGTACTTTAAGTTAGGTCTTCCCTCTATGATCTCAAAAGGTGCTTTTCCTATAGTAGTATGGATAGTATTATTGTATGCATACTCTACAAGGGGTAAGTACTTCTCCCATTGTGTAAGGTTTTCGAGGTTTCCAGTTTCTGAAACCTTAGAAATTGTACAAAGCCTGATCAAATTGACTTGGTTGTTAAGAAAACATTGTAGAATGATACAACTATTGTAAATATTAGTATTTTTGGAACCGTAACCAGAGCTTTATTAGGGTTAGAATTTTTCAGAACCAAATTCTGATAAAATTTGGAAAAGTTACGGGCTCTGAAAGGTTACACTATGAATTTAATTGGTTAAGTAAAATTGAATGGTTTAGTCATTACTACTGCTAAAGACTTTTTATCCTAAGGTTCTAGAAATTGCAGATATTTCCAAAATTAATCATTAAAAGTCAACAAACTAGCAAAAATTTGATTCTGTGTATCTGGGGGGCTGTGTGGGGTAATGATGAACTTTCCTAAACTAGATGTAGCAGCACAAAGCGTTTTTGGAGCTGTAGGGTTGCTTGGGATGCAAGTTACTGCCATTTTCTAGCTTGTGAGTGCCTGGAAACCTATAAATATGACCCTTGCTTCACAATTTCAGACAGACCCCCGAGCCTTGGTACATTCTCTCTCATCTAGAGAGACCTCTATGCAGAAATCACTAGAGAGCAAAGCTCTAGTTGGTTAATCAACGGTAGTTAGCACTAACCTTTCTTAATTAGCAAAGCTAAGTTAACCTATTTACAAATTTCTTAACTAATTGAAGATTAACCCTAGGTATACTCAAAAATCCTCTCTTAATTCAAAATTCTCTGCTAATTATTGTGATTAAGCTTAGGCATACTAAGCTAATTAATTATTCTATCATATTAGGACTGAAATTACTCATTTTAACCATAATTAATGATAATTATATTACTTAAGTTTAGATTAAAATGAGATAATTATCAATGCTATGCTAGACTGTCATTATGCTAGAGAAATTATCTCGTAATTTTCTAAGTAATTTTCATAACTAATTAAGCAGAATTACATTGTTATTGAGAGAAAACTAAAGGGTAAAATGATCAAACTAATCCAAAATGCTTTGAGATATTTATTAGAGGTAAATCACATCTTAAGGAACCCGTGATAATTATTTTTACCTCAGATAAGTAGTTTAACTAATTATCTTAGCAAAATTACACTATTTTTAGAAAAAATTTAAAGGGCAAAAATAGAAAATTGATCCATCTTATGGAACCCGTGATAATTATCTTAACCTCAGATAAATAGCTGAACTAATTATCTCAATAAAATTACACCGTTTTTATTCTCACATAATTAGTTTAACTAATTATCTCAGTACAAAAACACTGTTTTTAATAAAAAATTAATGGAAGAAAATAGTTAATTACACTAAAAACCTTTGAGATACTTATCAAAAATAAATCACATCTTAAAAAACCCGTGATAATTATCTTAAGCACAGATAATTAGTTTAGCTAAATATCTTAGTAGAAAAACACTATTTTTGAGGGTAAAGTAAAGGAGGAAATTAGTAAATCATTTGATATGATTACATACTATTTATGAGAGTTAGAATACGTAATAAAAAGACCATGATATTTATGTCAAGGTTAGAAACTTAGTATAGATATTTATCTAAGTCAAATTATACTAATTCTAGCTGAAAACTAAAGAGAGAAATTAGTAAATCATGCTATATGAGTACATTCTATTTATCAAAGCTAGATTACATGACAAAAAGGCTGTGATAATTATTTCAAAGTTAGAAAATTAGTATAGATATTTATCTAAGTCAAAATATACTAATTCTGGGTAAAATTTAAAGGGGGAAATATGTAAATCATGTTATATGATTACATTCTATTTATCAAAGTTAGATTATATAATAAAAAGGTGGTGATAATTATGTCAAGGTTAGAAAAATAGTATAGATATTTATTTAAGTCAAACTATACTAATTTTAGCTGAAAATGGAAGATGGAAGTTATATAATTAAGTTGGAAAATAATAAGATAATTACCATAGGTCAAAAATATCCTTATCTACTTGTGATCATTATACCATAAATTATTAGTAAGTTTAGAAAATTATTATTGACTAAAAGCCCTATTTTTTGCCAAAGATTAATTAAAATAAATAGACTTTGCGGTCAAAAGTTTTTGGGAAAATTATAATAAGTGTAAACCTATGATATAAAGTTGAGGAAATGAAATATTTGAGAGAAAATAAATAGAATAAATATTAAGCTCAAAATAAGCAAATTCCAAGCTTAAGATTCGATAGGAAAAAGATATAGAAAATTAGGATAGCCCAGAAAACACTTAGGGAAGTTATGGAAAAAGTTATCATGCCTATTTTAGGCAAATAAGAAATTACTAGGTCAAAAAGTTTACCAATTAAGACTATAAATTTAACGTAGATTTGGGTAAAATTGGATACAAAGGTTAATTCTAGCTTTCGGATAATTTACCTAATGATTAAACGTCCTTTTTATAAGGAATAAGAAGTTATGGCACCTAAAAGGACCCAAGCCAATCCTACACCTGATGATGAGGACAGAACTCTAAAAAGAACTAGAGCGTCACACAACGATGAAGCTGGGCCCAGTAGTAGGCCTACGGAGGAGAGTCTTAAGGTGCAAGCGCAACAGCAGATGGCCGATCGGTCCCAGGTGGGTTTCCCATTATTCAATTAAGTCTTTAAATAGTTTAAGTTCTTTTAGAAGTTAACATTGTATATGTAAGGAGTGAGTAAGAATCAGAAACGGAATAGTTACTCAAAAGGTAACTTCCAAGAAACCAACATGCATTTGTTTATAAAGTAGGAAAGAATTGTTTGGCTTGAAACTAGTTGAATTAGGAAAGATATGATTGATCATCCTTAAGACAGCTTGTCTCAAGACACCTTCGACTCCTTGGTATATTTTGATGAATAATGATGTCTTCCCGCCACGGATAAGTCGGTTACCCCCATGAACGTTGAGTTTCTACTTCATGTCATGTCTTGATGTTTCTACATAAGTTAGGATACCATTTTTTATCATAGGGGAGCCGCCCGATTGTATGGGCAACTGGTTTGGTGTATGGGCACCCGGAACCTTGGGTGGGGGTTTATCCACTCCGGATTGTGAACAAGGAATGGGTGTCATTTTTCACGCTTAGGTGATCTGGAGACAAGAAGAGTACTGGTCATGGTTATTATGGACAATGTTTTGATTGGCAGTACCCTGTCTTAAGTCTAAAGATGTCTGTTTGTTTAAAGAATGCTTTAAAATGATGTCTTTAATACTTGATTGAAGGAGTTACTGTGACGAAAAGTTAAAAGAAACCATTATTTTAAATGTTAAAACAATGTGATAGTAATTAAAAAATAAATGAATCATGTGTGAGTGCAGGGTGGTAAGTGGGGGTTGACTAAGGTTGTCAATCAAGGACGGCTGGACGTGATTAGTCAGGTAACTATCCATCCCTGCGCACTAAAACGTTTAGAAAACTTCTTCACTTGGAAGAGGAGTCCACCAACGGCTGTGCCCTCACCTCTTCTAGAGGGAAAAAAGCGTTAGTTGAGGATACCTTAGCCCAATTGTGCAGTTATAGGGCCGAAATAGTTTTTTGGACTTTTAATACGTTGTTCCGTTTTCGTTGCGAGACAGGAATAGGTCTTCTTCTAAGGCTATAGACCCAAGCCATTGTCAATGGTAAAGGTCTATTCCTTGGATCTTTCTTGTTTAGAGACTCTGATTTTTATAAGACCTAGAGACCTGTCAAGGATCCCATCCCGATTTTGGTATTGGTGGGTTGGGGATCTCACACATTGTGATCATTGATCTACTTCTGTAGCATAGGTCTTTAGTAGACTTAGTATTGTAAGATTGGCTATGTCACTTTGGCCATCCGTTTGTGGGTGGTAGGCCAAAGAGAAATTCAATCTTGTACCTAGATTTCCAAAGAGACCTTTCCAAAAATTACTTGTCATTCTAGGATCTCTATCTGGCGCTAAACAAGTCAACGATTGTCCATATTCCCGTATTCCCATGGATAGACTTGGGTAATCCAAAGATAAAATCCATGGATATACTCTCCCATGGTGAATTAGTGATTGGCAATGGCTGGAGTAATCCACGTTTCTTCCCTCTATCATTCTTAGTCTTTTGCCGTACCACACATTTTGAAACATACTCTTGTGTGTGCACTTTCATGGTAGGCCAATAGAAGTCTGTCTCTACTCCTCGAAGAGTAGGTTGAATGCCTCTATGCCCCGCATAGGGAGGAGCATGGGATTCATACATGAATTTCTCACGAAGGGAGTGGGTAGCACATAGCCTATTGCCATGGAGAAGATAACCATCCTTCAAGGTGAATGGTTCCTCTTTCTTCCCCAACGCAATGACTGACACTACATCTTTGAAGCTAGGGTCAATAGCATACTCATCTATCATGATAGATCATTGTGAGTTTCTATAGACACCGCATTGACTTCTGGTTGTCGTGAAAGTGCATCGGCCACTTGATTGTGCTTACCAGGAACGTGAGCAATATGAAAATAAAATTGCGAAAGAAAGTTTTCCCACCTCATTTGTTTGTCGGAAATCTTGGTTTGCGTCATGAAGTACCTGAGACTGTGGTGGTCTGTTCGTAAAATGAATGGAGTCCCCAATAGATAGTGCCTCCATGTGTCTAGGGCATGTAGAACAACTAAAATCTCTTTCTCATAAATGCCCAAGACCTGTTCATTGTATTGAGCCTTCTACTCTCATATGCTATGGCATGCCCTTCTTGAAGCAAGACTTCTCCAAGGCAATCACCACAAGGCAGTCACCACAAGCATCACATTGGACCTCAAATGGCTTTGAGAGATCCAGAAGCATGATGATTGGTTGAGAGGTAAGCTTCTCTTTGAGCTTGTCAAAATATTTTTTCTCTTTAGCAATCCATGAATACTTAACGTTCTTCTTTGTTAATTCATGTAATGGTGCTGCTATTTGAGAAATTTTGCGAGAAGCATCTATAGTATACACACGTACAATTAAAGCTTCTTAGCTCAAATAGATTCCTTGGATTAGGCCATGCTTTTATTAACTTCTGTGGACTAAAAGGACTAGAGAATAAAAGGGAGAGGAGCTGAGCCTCACCATCCCTTTGTCTAACAATTCTTGTACTTGCCTCAAATCTCCTCTTGTTGAGCTTTGGAAACTCAATAAGGAGGCATGTTAGGCGGTGAGCTTCCTTGTAGGAGCTCAATTCGATGGTCATCATCTCCTCATTTTGGAGGTAAGTCCACATGGATATCATTGATGAAAAAATTTGGAATCCATTTAGAAAAGTAGACAAGTCTAAGTCTTCTTGATTCCTACCATTTTCATCTGATAGACCATTAGCGTCATTAGTAGATTCTTTGACAAAAATTGTGTATGCAAAAATTGAGTTTTTCACTGACTTATCAAAAGTTGGTGAATTTACAAGTGGTATAGTACGACCAGACTCATTAGCATCTACATACATGTTCTTTCCCATGTAGGTGAAGTAGATTCTCCTTTCAAAGAACTTCATGTTGGCAGCCATGCAATCAAACCATGGGGCCCCTAGTATATCATCCTCATGTTGGAGAGGAGAGATGAAAAAGCCTTTTTTGTTGAAAAAATTTTGGACATGAATCCTCAACTTCCCAATCAAGGGAGTAACGGAGGCTTGCTGTCTTTGAAAGCTGTGTCAACCGTCACTACAATATAACACCCAGATTCTGCCGCATGACATTTCGACGCACCGTACCTTTACATGCTTGTTTCGACGGGCATGCTGCTCGTCAATATACACGTCGACATGGACGTCGAAATGCGCGTTGAAGTACGCGTGGAAAGGTAAATATTATCACGTATATTTCCACGCGTGCTGCCACGCGTATTTCGACGGAAAAAAATTGGGGGAAAAAAGGAAATCTTGTTGGAATTAGGGTTGCAGAGAAACGCACACAGCTTGGAGAAGACGAAGGAAGCTCAAGGCACACAATAGAGAGTGTGTTTCTTAGTATGCAATGGAAAGATAGATAGCCCTAGAGTGATGGGCGTATATACAATGCACGGGGGAAAAAACCTCCTAAAGAGGGAGAAAATGCCTCGGCGGTCCTAGTGTGTTCACACACATCACTACCACATGTATATGGTAACAAATCCCCCCAGGAGTGATGCGGTGAACGAGAGCTGGCACATGAGTAAACGGAAGTGCCATGCCCTAAGGACATGATCAATCCACAAAGGGGAGTAAGCCCAAAGCTTTGCAGAAAGCTTCAAGATTCTCACGAGACAATGCCTTTGTGAAAAGATCTGCAAGGTTGTCCTGTGTTGGCACATAAGCCAAGCTGATCTCTCCTGTTGAGAGCCTCTCCCTGACATAGTGGTAATGTACCTCAATGTGCTTTTTGCGAGCATGAAAAACTGGGTTGCTCGCAACTGCCAATGCGCTCTGACTGTCAGTGTAGATAGTGTTGGCAGTGTCCTGTCCAACACCCAAATCAGCCATAAGGTGTCTGAGCCATACACACTCAACCGTAGCTGTGAAGACTGCCCTGTACTCAGCCTCACAACTCGAAGTGGCCACAGTAGGTTGCTTCTTGCTCAACCATGATATACATGAACTGCCAAGCATGAAACAAAAACCACTTGTGGACACTCGCGTGTCAAAACAACCAGCCCAATCTGAGTCCGAGAAAGCATGTAAGTCTGGCGGAAATGATCCCCCCTTGGGATAAAACAAGCCAAGATGTAAAGTGCCACTAAGGTAGTGGAAAATCCTCTTGACAGCCTGCCAATGCTTAGACCCTGGGCTATGCATAAATCTGCTGACCTGTGAGACTGCAAACTGAATATCTAGCCTTGTGTTTCATACATAGATGAGGCAGCCAACAATAGTTTGGTAAAGAGTGACATCAGCAGGATCGCCAGCATCATGTAGACTCAACTTCAAACCTGTTTCCATGGGAGTGGCAATAGGTTTGCAATCCTCAAGTCCAAACTTACATAGCAATGTCTCTATGTAAGTTTTTTGACACAAGGAAATACCACCATCACACTGCTTAAACTGTATACCCAAGTAATGATGCAACAGCCCCAAATCTTTCATCTTGAAGGTAGCATTCAAATCAGCCTTAAATTCAGCAACGTGTCTCTCATTTGGTCTAGTGATCAACAAATCATCAACATAAAGAACCACAATGAGAAGTACATCACCCTCACACTTTACATACAATCTGCTTTCTGTTGGACTGTTACGAAAGACTTGTTTGACCAAATGAGTGTCAGCTTTCTCATACCAAGCATGAGGAGATTGCTTCAACCCATACAAATCCTTCTTACATCTGCACACTTTGTCCTCTTGTCCTTTTATGACAAAACCGCAAGGCTGCATTACATAAACTTCCTCAAATATGTCACCATTCAAGAAAGCAGTAACAATGTCTGATTGATGTACATCCCAACCAAAATGAGCTACCAATGCACATAGAAAACGCACAACAGTCATACGACAAGTGGGAGCAAAAGTCTCTTCATAATCTATGCCTTTTTTATGTGCATAACCCTTTGCAACAAGTCGAGCCTTATGGCGATCGATCTCACCATCCGGCTTGCGTTTCAACTTGTAAACCCACTTCGTACCAATGGCCTTTTTGCCAGGAGGTAAATCACATAAAGTCCATGTGTCATTTTCTATAAGTGCATCATATTTTGATTGCATGGAAGCCATCCAATTTTTTGAATTTTGTGCTTCTTCAAAATTCAGAGGCTCCTCAACATCATGTAAGCTAGAAACAGCCAAGGCATAACAATCTGATGCATAAGATGCATGGCAAGAGCCTGAACAAGTACAACTAGACAAAGGTGCATCCAATTTACTATCACGCAAAGTGTGCACCATCCATTTTGGCATACCTCTAGCCTGCTCATTTTCAGCCCTTTCCTCATCAAGTACATCATGTACACCTGCATCAGTAATAGGCTGATCTAAAACTGCTACAGAGGGTGCGTGGCTGCCCTGCGAAATACTCAAAATAACACAATAAACATCATAAAACAAGCTAATCGGCATACCCGGAAACCATCCTTGCACATAATCAATCTGCACACGAGCAGAAAGATACAGAGAGGGAGATAGAGCAAGAGAGCACGTGCATGCGCACCTCCTAGAGCGGAGTGCTACGCCTGACACGGCAAGAGAGAAGAGAGGAGAGGAGAGAACAAGACACAAGCACTAGGTACAATCTCCCCCCACGCAAGAGTGACCATTTCCCTCTTGCACGTATTTAATTTATAGATTCTTGAATGGTCAAAGTGAGTACAAACTGGCCGGCCGGTCATAAATGGCCAAAGCTCATAAAGAGCACTTGAATAATCAAATATACATAAATATAATATCGTTTTGCAGTGGCCTAGCTTGGTAAAGTCTTTTCCACCTGTCAGCTACAATAAATAATAAAATGTCAATTCTATAACATACCTCTCCGTTGGAAAGCAACTGTCCTCAGTTGCGAAGATGAAAATCTGCAAACAATACTTGTGAAAAACAATGATTAGAAATCTGTATCAAATAGTAAAAGAAAAATCCATAAAACTAGACACATTGGTTATGCCTGCCGTCATCCACATAGTACCTATTCTAGTATCCCATACCACTAGAATAAGTAGTATATGTCATACCCTGATGAATCACGATATCATTGGTCACACTCATCGTCAATCTCATAAATGTCAAGTCCCATCACATAAACACTGCCGTGACAAAATGATCATCAGATACAAAATTCCAATCCAATTCCAATGTCACAATATAAGTCCAAATCCAAATAACATTCATTATGTACCCGGGTAACAAAATCATACCAATTGCAGTGGTGGCCAGCCACTACAGCATGATTTTGTGATCGGTGTTGCCTAAATCGGTGAATCTACACCAATAAGACGTGCTTCCTAAATCGAAGAATCTGCATTTGATACTGTTTAAAAAATCATGAATTTGCAATTTATCAATGTGCTGCCTAAATCGGCGAATCTGCACAAAGATGATTATCTACACACTGCCTAAACCGGCGAATCTGTGTGTCTGTGACCAATGGACTAGGCGAGACATAAAAATATAACATTTATCACAGGTGTAACATCAATGTGGAGTGTGTTTGAGTAGGAGGGTACTTACAAAATGTTGTTTACTATCCCAGAGTACCTTAGCTCACATGAGTAGCTGCATAGCTAAATTATCTCAATGAAAATCCCAGGAGGGTATACTGTATTTGAAAATATATATACCATTGTTGGCGCATGGAGAGAGGTACAAGTGCTGCAACTAGCAAACTTACATCAAAGTATAGCTAAAAGTTTCAAAATGTGTTAGCGTGAGGTTAATAATTGATCATGAACTTGCAATGATAACTATAGAAGGGATTAGTAGACAATTAAGACAAATGTGAGGCAACTGAATGGAAAGGAAATTTTTGCAGTTCTAATGAAATAGCATAGGTCAACTAGTGTCACTAACCAAAAAATACAAGAACGAAGTGCAAGTTATTGGAGAGCAACTTGTGCTTAGGCAGTTGTAGACAAGAAAGTTAGCATACTTAACAAATGAAGTGCTTATTAAGAGGTTAGGTTCGATAGTACCTTCGAAGTCCACGAGTCTTGGTTCTTTCTATACAAATGTAGACCTTGACATATAAAAGTAGGAAAGGACTTATCTTGCTCGAGAGGGTGGTCTATGGTACTGGGCAAGGATTGAGGTTGAAAAGTTAGCAGTGTCACTACTTGTAGCTTTTGAATCGTGAAATAAATAATGACAATTGTGTATACTTTGGCAAGATCTCTCAAAGCAATCCATTGAAATTTAGAAATATAACAATGATAAGAAGTTTTGGACTATCATTTGTAACAAAATGTAATAGAAAATTAGTATTTGTGCCCATCAAAGATAATAACTTTACGTTTAAAAGCTTTATTAAAGCCTTACCATGGTCATATTTGATCGTTATTTCATTGCAAATAATTTTTATTTTGTTGAAGGTTAGCAAATATGTTGTGATATACCATAGACTCACTAGCACAAACAATTAGAACTTACCAAGGACTAGAAAATGGTGTTCAATTTGTGACTACTTTCACTAGGAAATCTTGAATATTACAGCTTGAGAGTATGCAAAGCCAAAACAAAATCACAACAACGACATACTAATAAGATTTATTTATTATTATTTTTGTTAGATCTGGGTGAGCACGGATAGCCGAATAACAAGTTGAGTATCCCTCGAGACGAGACATGATAAGTCTCATTGTAATCTGCAAAGCGATACCAAATGAAACATGATTTCTTGCCTTATGGGGGCAATCTACCAGAGATTTTGCCTACCTTTCGTTAGCAACAGATACACATGATTGACAAGAAGGCTTTTCAATGGTCAAATTGCATTGATCGTAAACTTACACGAGTATATTGGGTCTTGTACAAAGCTTGTGGGCGTGTAGGTAAGAGAAAGGGTAATTGGTTATGCATCATCAATGTGGAGAGAGAGATAGGGAAAGAAACTAAATGAAATGTTATATTAATAGGCTTCAAAATGCCAAAATTTCCTCTGAGTCCAAGCTGATACAATCCTTGTGGATCTAAACCAATGTTTGGGTACTAAAATAAAATGAAGTAAAGTGAAAAACTTAAATGAAAAAAGAAAAAACCTAAAAACATCACACTAAAATCGTCATCATCATGATCATCTCAATGCCTGGGATGGTTGGCAGGCGACGTTTACCACAAGAAGTTGGTTACTGAGGAGCGTTGTCGATATTCGAATATGCTTGACAACCCGGTGATGTCCGAAAGGCTATTGTATGCTACACAATGAAGGGTTCATCTTTTAGAATCCCTTTAAATAATAACGCTTAAAGTTTATAAAGGGATAATGGTTATATAGTCTTGTGGACGACTACGTCAATGTGTCTGATATAACAAGAGAAGAAAACCCTGCAAAGAAAAGCAAGCCCTAAAAATAGTGTATATTAGAGGTAGAGGCTTGAGCTACAACAGCACAAGCAGTAATAGAATGCTCCTCCGACATTATAGGCGAAGGGCAAAATGTGATCATGCCATTGCCTAACCTTTTGTGAAGCCTTTGCAGGCCTACTTTGCGCCAATCCCCGTCCTCGCTTTGAGAGCCCTAGTGGTGGGTCATTATTTCTCTGCAGGCACGGCTTGAGAACACAGATAGAGAGATGTAGCAGATATAGGAGTAGTGGCCTTATTGTTTCCATCCCATGTTAGGTAGCACAGAAAGATCCGTGGCTGCTTGATGAGATGATGAGGGTCATTGCGGCCTGCTGGCTGCTGGCTGCTGAGGAGGTAGGATTGGAAATCCATAAGTAGGGAGTCAAAGCTGCACCAGTGTGCTTCAAGTCGATCCAGCACCGCCATTTGCTCCCCAAACGCCGGCTTGCCGAGAGCTGCGTCGACGTTCATTGTCACCTTGGACTACACCCACTAGGGCAAGGGATTAACGCTGCAAACGAAGGCGTAGATGACCACCATGCATGGTGTCAATGAAGGGCAGGGTGAAGAGGATTGCTTAGCAGTATATGCTGGGCATTCTCGTCACTATACCATGCAGAGGGGCTATTGGGCTCCTCTTCGTCTGATCGTTCTCCGAGAAAGGTGCGCTCCAGGAGGAAACACAGCCTCAAGCTGGTTGTCAAGAAGCCTTTCAAATCGTCAAGGAAGGCCAAAACTCTTTGAAGATACCATTTCAAGATAATAACAAAACTCGAGAGGGTGTAGTGGTGTTATGTGCTATGTAGTTGTCAGTTGACGAGAGAGAGAGAGAGAAGGTGATTGGTGGGGCTGAAGAGAGAGAGACAAATCAGAGAGGCAGACCAGAGAGACGGCCGTTGTTGTGTGGGTGTGGGCACCGACATGCGTATCATGTGATAGGTGGTCGTGATTGTGGGCAGCTCACGACTGCATGGGTGGGTTGGTTGGGTGGTCCAGGAACGAGAGGGAGAGTCACGAAACCAGTACAGTGGGAGACAAGTACAGTGGATGGACAAGTTGGAGTGGAGGGAGAGAACAACAGCGGTATAAGACTAGGGTGGATGGCGACTGGAGTTAGGGAGAAAAAGAGATATTGGAGTTGGCGGGTTGCATGCAACTGAGTAAAAGATTTTCATTGGCTGTAATTAATTGGCTCAGTTTTGACTGGTGTTCTGGCGGCCTTAGTTGCATGCAGACTAAGGAAGTGGAGAGAGAGAGATTCACTGCCGCACGTAAGTGATGAGCACTCTTGGTGAGCAACTAACCGTCCAAAGAGAGAGAGAGCTCGTGGCTTGCATGGGCATGGGAGAGTTTAGAGAGACTGCCAGTGGGCCAAAGAGAGAGAGAAAGAGAACCGGTGCATGGAGGTGGAGTCAGGGAGTAAGATTTGGTCTGCCACGAGAGAGAGAGAGAGAGAGAGAGAGAGAGAGAGAGAGAGAGAGAGAGAGAGAGAGAGAGAGAGAGAGAGAGAGAGAGAGAGAGAGAGAGAGAGTGCTTGCCTGTACTCACAGACACTTAATGCTTCAAGCTTGAGCATAGTAAGTTCATGAGCTTGCTAAATCGCCGCTGCCTAGAGAAAAATCAGTTTGGCTTTCATTTGCTATTGACCAACGTTAATGTTCGATTGCCATCATTAGAACCATGCTTCAACTCGTTGCTCATTTTGTCAACAGAGCGTCCACCGATTAACTGTTTGATGAGACCCAAGATCCACCCAATTTGTAAATGATGGAGCACTAGTCTACTATTGGATAGTTTCCCGCGACTACTGTCCTTTGACACAGACACCACCCCATGAATCAGTGCCATTGTTTCCCCCGGCTTATATCCATTTTTTTTTTCTTCAGAATTTTTTTTGTGTTAATTTGATTCCTCGTAATCCTTTGAAAGCCTTAATTATTATTTGGTGTATTGTTCCCATGCTGCTAATGTTAATAGAGCTCCTAATCTGAGTGTTCATGGCTCGATGATATCATAGAACATTGCAATTTTCCTATCTAATCTAATACTTACATACAATATGATAATGTTCTTTCCTTTCTTCTATTGACATCTCCATACCTTGGCAATTATATGCGAACCTATTGCAACTTGGAAATTTCTTATGTTCAGACACCTACCTTTTCCAACACGCGTGTAAGCACTCAAGGTAAAATACATATTGCAATAGTTACTTAATACATGCATGCAAATCATTATTAATAAAAATGAGTAATTAAAAAGTACTTAGCTCCAAATTTGTCACGTTCTTCCTTCCTACAATCCGTATCTTGCCAAGAGCGATGGCCTGTGCTCTGATACCACTGCTACAGAGGGTGCATGGCTGCCCTGCGAAATACTCAAAATAACACAATAAACATCATAAAACAAGCTAATCGGCATACCCGGAAACCATCCTTGCACATAATCAAGATGCACACGAGCAGAAAGAGACAGAGAGGGAGATAGAGCGAGAAAGCACATGCAGGTGCACCTCCTAGAGTGGAGTGCTACGCCTGACACGGCAAGAGAGAAGAGAGGAGAGGAGAGAACAAGACGCAAGCACTGGGTACAATCTCTCCCCGTGCAAGAGTGACCATTTCCCTCTTGCACGTATTTAATTTATAGATTCTTGAATGGTCAAAGTGAGTACAAACTGGCCGGCCGGTCATAAATGGCCAAAGCTCATAAAGAGCACTTGAATAATCAAATATACATAAATATAATATCCTTTTGCAGTAGCCTAGCATGGTAAAGTCTTTTCCACCTCTCAGCTGCAATAAATAATAAAATGTCAATTCTATAACAAAAACATTTTCAGAAACCCCCATAGGCTGTACATTTGCCTCATTAGAACTTACATTCGTATTTCCACCACTGAAAAGAGGCAACAAAGTGTCATAAATGTCCTGTGAGCTTACATTACTATCTCTAGTACATGACAGCAAGGGCTGAACAGAATCTTCCACAAACACTACATCTCGAGAAACCAAAATACATTTTGTTTGCGGATGATATAACCTGTAACCTTTGCTTTCAGCGCTATAACCAACAAAAATACATTTGACAGCCTTATCATCCAATTTTCTGCGTTGCACTTGTGGCACCAAAGCATATGCCAAACAGCCAAAAACACGCATGTGCTCAATAGAAGGCTTTCCATCATGCCATGCTTCATATGGAGTAATAGACTGCAAATCTTTCGTAGGACACTTGTTTAGTACATAAGTGGCACACATGATGGCCTCTAGCCAAAAAGAATGCCGCAAAGCTTGACTTTTGACCATACATCGTGCCATTTCCGTCGGTGAACTGTTTTTCCTCTTAGAAACACCATTTTGTTGAGGTTTATAAGGCACTGTACATTGGTGTTTTATCCCACGACTAGCCAAAAGTGCATTAAATTCATGAGACATATACTCCCCCCCTCGATCGGAATGGAGGGTTCCCATAGTACATTTCGAGTCATTTTCAGCCATAGCCAGAAATTGTTTGAAGCACATAAAAACTTCGGACTTCTCTTTAGGCGGAAATACCCATGCATACCTGGAGTAATCATCAATGAAAGTCATGAAGTACAGGTAATTGCCCAAGGACGGAGTTTGCATGGGCTCACAAACATCACTATGCACAAGCTGCAACCTACATGTGGCCCGAACTGAACCATCCTTTGGAAATTTAGAACGCCGCATCTTACCCAAAATACAGCCTTCACAAACATGTTTGACAGGTGCTTCAAGAGGCGGCAAAGAAGCAACCATATCAAATTTCTGCAAACGCAGCAAACTAGCAAAATTCAGATGACCAAAACGTGCATGCCAAAGTTTTGCATCTGAAATAGCCCTTAAATCTGCAACAGCATTTGCAAAATTTTGTGCACACTTGTCATACAAAGTGAGCTTATACAGCCCATGGCACAAAAGGCCAGATGTAACAATTTCATCACCAAAACTGAGATCATGAACTGTACATCTGTCATCCACAAATTTGACTACGAGTCCAAGTCTAGAAAGTGCGGATACAGACAAGAGATTTTTCTTGATCCCAAGTACGTAAAGTGCATCAACAAGTATGAAGGAACTGCCATTGGCAATAGGGAGCACAATCTTTCCAACTCCCTAAACTGGATAAGAGGCATTGTTGGCACAAGTGACTGAATTCCCATGAGGGACAGACTCAAATAGAGGTAAACAATTCACGATGTGAGGTAATGTGCTTTGTAGCACCATTGTCGAAATACCACACATGTGAATCTGCAGCAAACAAGCATGCATCATGGTCAGCAGGATTGTAAGTGCACTCTGCGCTAAAAGCCCATTTTGCATCAACATCAGCAACACAGTCTCCTTTCACAGAAGACTCAACAATGGCTGCATTTGTAGTGGAACCAGCATTTGCAGTGGAGCCACCCTCTTTCTTCTTAGCCTCTTTGGCCTTCAACTTAGGACACGACTTGATCAAGTGATCATTGGATTTATAATAATGGCAACGCATCTTCTTTTTTCCCTTATCACCAAAATTGCCCGACGAATTACTGCCAACAGAAACATTAGGAACAGAATTTTTGCCACTCGCAGCAGAACCATAAGAAGTGGCTGCATTGCTGTTACCACCCTTTCTTTGAGAAGCAAAAAAAGCCTATTCAACTGCACGCTATCTAGTCCTGTTTTTTCTGGACAGTGACTCTTCCAACAGCAATGTGCATATGCATCAAACTTGACAACTTCTGGATTTCCTTGGGTCATAAGTCTCCAAGTACTAGCAAAAGTCTGGTAAGAATCTGGCAAGGCATCAAGAACACTCTGCACAAGGGAACTGTCTGAAATAACTTCACCTGCAGAAATAAGTTGCTCATTGATATCCTTGACACCAGCAAGGAAAGTGTCCATATCATCTTCCTCATGCATAATCTTTGACTCCAGCTCTTTACGCAGCAAAGCAATTTTAGCCTCATTGCGGCTTGCATAAAGACCTGCTAGAATATCCCAAGCCTGTTTTGCACATTTTGTTGAATGGATGTGAGGAACAATGGTGCGCTTCACAGACAACGCAATCAATGCATGAGCCTGCGCATCCTTAACATCCAACGAGCTTGTTCTGCCGTAGGCAAAACAACTCTAACAATTGCAATCCTTGGAGCAAGACCTGCAACATCCTCAACATCGCCTACATCCTCAGAACCAGGACGTACATCAATGCCTTGCACAATGTTCCAGACACCCTTTGACACAAGAACATGTTGCATCATATAAGCATACATAGGGTAGTTGTCCCCATCCAACCTGTCCTGAGCAGCAAACATCTTGAACACATCAGTGTTGTTGTTGTTAGCCATGGTAAATGCTGCACTTGATGTGAAAACTGCCCGAAAATAAGAGAAATGGAGCTGGAACAACTTGTGCTATATAGCACAAACCGTAGAAGACTATAAGGCACCTGTTATAAAGAAAACGGCACTGACAAAAATTCTGCACAAAATGACAAAATAGCATGTGCAGCACTGCCTGTAGTGGAAACGGAGGCCGAAATGAGCCCAAAATTTTTGTCGACCTGCAAACGCTCGCCAAAGCTCACTGAAATCGGAGAAAGTGAGCAGGCGTGTGCTGGAGCAGCTGGCGACTAAGCCCGGGAGGACGTGACCTGCTCTGATACCAATTGTTGGAATTAGGGTTGAAGAGAAACGCACATAGCTTGGAGAAGACGAAGGAAGCTCAAGGCACACAATAGAGAGTGTGTTTCTTAGTATACAATGGAAAGATAGATAGCCCTAGAGTGATGGGCGTATATACAATGCAAGGGGGAAAAAACCTCCTAAAGAGGGAAAAAATGCCCCGACGGTCCTAGTGTGTTCACACACATCACTACCACATGTATATGGTAACAAATCTGCACAGGTGGTCATTTTCTCCTGCGAGCACGCACAGATCTGCCCTGGCCGAAACCTGCAGCGCATGTATTATTGAGCTCTCTCCCCCCCCCCCCCCCCCCCCCCCCCCCCCCCCCCCCCCCCCTATCTCTCTCTCTCTCTCTCTCTCTCATATCGTGTGTGTGTATGTGTGTGTGTGTGTGTGTGTGTGTAGGAAAGAGAGAGAGAGAGAGAGAGAGAGAGAGAGAGAGAGAGAGAGAGATAGAGATAGAGATAGAAGTGTGTGTGTGTGTGTAGGAAAGAGAGAGAGAGACAGAAATGTATAAGTGTGTGTAGGAAATCAAAGAGAGAGAGAGAGAGAAACATGTGTGTGTAAGAAACTAAATAGAGAGAGAGAGAGAGAAATGTGTGTGTGTGTGTGTGAGTAAGAAATTAGAGAGAGAGATGTGTGTGTGTGTAGGAAATTAGAGAGAGAGAGAGAGAGAGAGAGAGAGAGAGATAGGATAATAGAGAGAGAGTGAGAGAGAAAGAGAAAGAGAGATAGCGAGAGCGAGATCGAGAGAGCGAAAGAGAGATAGTGAGAGCAAGATAGAGAGAGAAAGAAAGAGAGATAGGGTACGTAGAGAGAGAGAAATAGAGAGATAGAGAGTGATATATATATATATATATATATATATATATATATATATATATATATATATATATAGAGAGAGAGAGAGAGAGAGAGAGAGAGAGCCAGAGATAGGGGTACAGAAAGAGAGAGAATTAACTAGAGATAGTTACACAGAGAGAGAGAGAGAGAGAGAGAGAGAGAGAGAGAGAGAGAGAGAGAGAGAGAGAGAGAGAGAGAGAGAGAGAGATAGTAGTAGATAGATCCGAGTCGGCGTGAAAATACTTACCTTGGCTGACCAATTTAGAGAAAAGGACAGAAACTCTCTCTATCTCTCTCTCTCCCTCTAGAAGAAACTATGGAACTAAAAGAGGCAAAGGGGTTTTGCCCACTACATGCATTGTCATGTACACCTGGAGGAGCACGTATGTATCTACCCATATAGGATTTGACCAATCAAGATGAGATTTTGACCCGGTGGTCCTGATCTCCGTACACCTCTGGACCGAGGTGTATGGAGATCGGGCAAGGCTAGAGAATGCGAGGTAGTTTACATTGTGAGGAGTATATATATTAAAACAACATTCATAATCATTGTAGATAGCAACGTCATCAACTAACATGGAGGAAAAGATTGCATGCTCGTGCACACTCTGCAAGTATCAAATCATGTGCAAGCGTAGGATATGTAATGAGCATGTGCACTGAGTACGTAGAGTTTGCTAGAGAAATCATGCAGAATCTACGATACGACTCCTACAGAACGGGCATTGATTTTCGTGACATAACACCTACATCTGAGAGAGAGAGAGAGAGAGAGAGAGAGAGAGAGAGAGAGAGAGAGAGAGAGAGAGAGAGAGAGAGAGAGAGAGAGAGAGAGAGAGAGAGAGAGAGAGAGAGAGAGAGAGAGAGAGAGAGAGAGAGAGAGAGAGAGAAAGGATTATGTGTGAAGGTCCGACCAATATAGAGCCAAGGATAGAAGCAGAAAATGGCTTACAGACACAAGAAGATGGCATGGAGGAGATGTTGGATGCCTTCTTCTAGACAAGCGAGGAGAACGCTAATGAATCAGCACCTGAAGCAGTGCGCCTATCTCCTGAAGACATGTTGAGAAAGTTGGCACGTCAACCAATCTATGAAGGCGCAAAAATGTCTGTGCTTCATACTTGTCTGACGTTTTTGAATCTGTAGTCAGTGTACGGGTGGTTAGATGCAAGCATCATTGCTTTGTTTAGGTATGTAACTTACAAAAGAGATTTTCCAATTGCAACGGTGACGTGCTTGGGGAGCTTTTAATTTAATCTGGCTTAAATAGGTTGTTACGGGAGCAACTTCTCCCGGCTGGCAATGAGATGCCCCCCTCACGCCAGACGCAAAGTGACTATTGACCTCAGTTGTCTTGGACTACAACAAGATTCATGAATGTCCAAATAATTGCATTCTTTTTCGCAATGAATTCGCAAATTGTCTGTCGTGTTCTAAGTGTGGAGCAATGCGCTACAAACAAGATGCGGTTGGCGAGACAGTGCCAGCTAAAGTGTTGTGGCATTTCCCTATTATTTCGAGGATAAAAAGCATGTTTTGTTGTGGTTCCATTGCAAAGTTGATGCAGTGGCATTCTACGAATAGATCCACTGACGCAACATTTAGGGTGCCCGCTGATTCAAAGTCTTGGAGGCACATTGAAGATACCTGGCCACATTTTAAGAGTGAACCACGCAATTTGCGTTTGGGCATGGCAATGGATGGAGTCATGGAGCACTTGGATTGTGTGCCTTATCAATTACAACCTCCCGCCGTGGCTTGCCATCAAGAAGGGTCATTTGATATTAGGCTTAAATGTACCTGGTAATTTCAAGGCAAAAAACATGGATGTTTATCTAGCTCCACTAGTTGACGAGCTCCAGGAGTTATCGCATGGGATCGACATAGCAAATGCGATTGAACCAATAGGACAACATCATGCAAGGATACATGGACTTCTTATGTGGACTATGCATGATTGGCCCGGATACGATGAAGCTTCTGGAACTGGTTCTTGATTTACAAAATTCTCCCTATTCGCAAGCACTTTGCCTTGGCCTGAATCATGCTTTAATATATGCAGGGCTTACAACTTCGGGATACAATGCATGTCCAATTTATGGGCTATCTTTGGATGTGCGCTATTCTACCTCGCTTTGAAAGACAATTTATCAAGGCCACCACCGTTATCTTCTAGATGGCCATCACTTGCGCGAAGGTCAGCTTGGTCGCGTAGAATGTCGTCCTATGCATCTACAAGAGTGGCATCGTCGATGGGAGCAACATGAGGGGCAACCTGTTTCAGGAATGAAACTTTTGTCCATTCTCCATGCGTTGTCGTACTGGGGTGATCTACTAATTAACCATTTGATGGATCCAATGCATATATTCAAGAATGTGGGAGAGCTCCTCTGGAAGACAATCATGGGAATGAGAGACAATCGAGCTTCACGATATGATTTGCAGTCAGTTGGAAAGATGCCAGAGCTGTGGCCTTTCACCAATGTAGCTGGCCAAACAAAGCTTCCAAGAGCGCCATGGGTATTGCTAAAAAGCGAGGAACCACAAGTCAAAAGGGTGATTTCATAGTTCAGGACGCCAACAGGATATATGCGATGTCTCAAGACAACATTCACCCGTGATAATCAACTTCCAGGACTGAAATCGCACGACTGGTATAAGTTCTTGCAATTTATTCTGCCAATTGCGATCAAGGGGTGTTTAACGGAGGAAGTGCGGTCCTGCATATACAAGATTTCAGAGCTAGTGCGGTGGATCTCTTCCAAGGAGATACGAGAGGAATCCATTGCAGTCGCAAGGGCTAACTCCATTGAGGCAGCTTGCATGATTGAGAAGTATCTACCCATGAGCTGCCTAACTATCCAAATGCACTTGCTCGTCCATGTAGTAGATGAGGTTGCAGTCGCAGGTACAGTCCGCAGCCGTTGGATGTTCTTTCTAGAGCGGTTCATGAAAACACTTAAGGGTTTTGTTCTCCAAAAAGCACGTCCAGAGGGGAGCATGGTAGAAGGATGGCTGGTGCAAGAGTCTCTTTTCTCGACGACCAAATTTCTATCCGTTTCTGACCCAAAAATGCCTCGACTATGGAGCGATGAGGAGGATGCAAGATTGGTGGGAGAGGAGCCGCAGGGGCAAGGGGTGCCGAAGAAAATGAATGGCGCCATGCAAGAAAAGATCATGAATTTTTGTATATTAAATTCAGAGTGGATGCAAAAATGGCTTGAAAGGTACAAAGAAGATAAAGAGAGACGCAATAGGGAGTGACACGATTTCAGGCGAAGCTGAACAACTAGAGGCTTACCCTTGCCAGACTATCTCACTCCTCTACCTGAATTCCCTACAATGGCATGGTTGGACAAGACAATGAGAGTAGCTCGATAGATCGGAGAATCCATATCTCTAGAAGAGGAAGAGCTGGCTATTGGATGTGACTGGAGGTATCATACATACATGGCATTTTGGTCGCATGGAAAGCATTTCAGAACACAACAAATTGATAGCAGAAGAAACACGTTTGACAGTGGGGTAATGGTTAGTTTCATGCAAAAGAGCAGGGCCAGTGCCAGAGACACGAATGAGAGCACTAGCAACCTGGATTACTGTGGTCTGGTGTTAAATATCATGAAAGTTAGCTTCAGCCGGTTTGAGATGTTTTTGTTGGATGTGAAGTGGTTCAAGGTGATTACTTCTGGTTGCAATGCAACGGTACGCAGAGATGGAAACAAACTTGTGCAAATAGATTCTACAAAGATTTGGACAGATGCGAGCGACACATTTTCTCTTCCCGAACATTGCGAGCAAGTGGTCTTTGTACTGGACCCTCGAGAGTGACAATGGTGGTTTGTGGTTCAGGTTGCTCAAAGAAATAAATAAGTATTTGAAGGGCAAGAGCTCTTGGAGGAAAGTCGGTCAGACGACGCAGATACTACTGTGACATTAGATGAGATGGACAAAGGTATGGCAGAGGAAGCTGACAGATATACAAGGGATGACGCAGACTAGGAAGATATGACACTTGTAGATGAAGATGCAATGGATAAAGAATCTGCCAGAATGAGTTGGGGCAGAGTTATGTCTGCAATTCAAGATAAACGATGATATTGTGCAAGATCTTATTGATGATGCCTCACTAGTCGAGGCCTGTAAGTGTTTGCGTGAAGACGTTGTTGTGCAGCTCCGCCTCCATGATAAGAAAAAGAGCAAAGAAATGCAAGCTAAGCTTCTTTGAAGCCTACACATTTAGTGAGCAGTGATCGGCTTGATAACAGGTCAAGTTTAATGATTAATGTATGCTAGATGCGGCTTTAAAGGGACAATTGATGTCATAATTATGCCAAAAAGGAGTATAATTAGAGTGAGCACAGATGGTATATTATGACCTAGAGCTGTAGTTCTTGAAGTGCTCTACCGGCCTGTCTTTGCGGCTCGTCGATTGGAGCTACGACGAAGAAGTTATAGCAGTTTGAAGTTTAAGTCGATTGCAGATCCGTACCGGATTGGGCAACTGCAGCTGAGGTGAGAGAAATGAAATGAATGCACGGACCTAAAGTGCTCACTTTGTGGAGTGCATTGGTCTTTTCAAATCAGTGATCGGAGTCGGTCGCCAAGATATTAGCCTTTAAAGATTCACCAGGGGCCCGGTTCCGTACCAGTCTGGTCTGCTCGGTTAGAGTGCCATCTGGGAATTTTTGAGCTTTATTGGGGTTTTGATGTGCGAGAGCAGCAAGTGCTTTAGGAGTATCACGCTCGGAATGACGTATTTTGGAATCCAATGATTGCTTGGAATGCCCATCACGACTGCGGTAAGGAGCTGGTTTATTTTCATTGAGTGCCAAAGATTATACGAGATGCTGGAGACGGCAATAAAATTCACAAAGAGGGTCAAGGCATAAGAAAAAGGGTTAGAGCTCAGCAAAGTAGGAAGTTACAGGATAATTGACAATAACTCATGCTTAATGATTAAGGCAATTTTGAGCAGAGTTGGAGCTTGCAGAATCCGCGTGGTATTTGAAGCAGATAAAGTGACAGGAGGAAATTTCCATAACCGTCATCAGCTAAAGATTGAATTAACATTCTTTTAAGTCTGATGTCGTTAACAGCACGGTTAATCCTGTAAAAGCGGGAGCTTAAACTCCTAGTTAGGAGCTGATCCAAGTGAAGGCACTGTTAACAGCCCGCCTTGGCTAAGGACTAAATTGTACTCAAACCAATATTCAATTAATTGATGATTGTGGTGATTGGCAGAGCTGTCAGTGTCTCGTGTTCTCTCTCGTTAACACCTCCCACAACCAGAGGCCCGGCCCCTACCCGGCTCACGTAGCGAACACATATCCCCTGACATCTTTGGTGAACCCGATGCGAAACGAGCCGGGGTGGGAGGTAAAGATGGAGAATTTAGAGCAGATGATGAGGATGATTGTAGAATTAGGTGAGAACGATTTTGATGATAAGTCAACAGTTCCAGATTTTGCAAAGATGCTTCAATTGGTTCAAGGATCTCTGCTTGAAATAGAGACCGTAAAGAAGAAAAATCAAATCGATGAAGCTTTGGATGTAGCTTCAGATGCAGTATATGATGACAAACGACTCTTTGATGGATACGATCCAGAGGGCTACCTAGAGTGCTATGAGCTGGAGACCAAGGTAAGAGGGATACCAGAAGAGTTGATGATCAAATCTTTTGAGCAGTTAGTGAGTTCAGATGTGAAGGAGCAGATTCAAGAGTTTACCAGAGCTTGCAACGATGACTGGGAGTGTTTCAAAGAGGCTATTGTGCAAGCACGTTATGAGGAGTATGAAATATATCAAGAACAGAGTTCAAGTCTACTGGACTACGCAGATATTTGAGGACAAGTACGATCAAAGCTAGAAGTTGTGATTGATGAGTTTATTGTGCAGGATGCTACCTTCTTATAGGCTAATGATGAAGACATAGTTGAAGCTGTGTATGCAAAGTTGGGTTTTGCAGATGTTGTGCATGAAGTAGAAGTCCTCGAGGGTGAGTCTCTACAGCCTCAAACTACGCAAGGTGAATTTTTCAAAGAACATGTACCTGTAGTACTGGAAGAAAAGAAATCATGGGATCAAAACAACGAATTGGCTAAAGCTCAGGAAGAAATTGTGCAGGTGAATGAGTGTAGCCATATTCAAGAAGACATGCATCAAGATTCAGCTACAACTGATACTTTTGCTACTGAATCAGAATTAGAGCAAAATTTTTCAGGTACAGATTCTACCATAGAGGTGATTGAAGATACTGGTACAGGTTTTGCCAAAGATTTGATTAATGATACAGAGGTTATAGGTCCAAGCAGGGCTGTTGTTGAGAGCAGCAGGACCATGGCTTTTGATATACCAGATTTACCAAATTTGGATGTACCAGATTTTGAGGACTTGGCTAAGCAAGAGTATGTGCTTGATTCAGAGGGGGTGCAAACTCCTTCATTGAAAAGCTTTTGTGAAGCACAGCTACCAAATTGGGAAATTGATCTTGAACGTGATTATGATGATTCAAAGGGGGTGCAGACTCCTTTGACGCGCTTCCGTGACCAAGAGCTACCAATCTGGCAGACTGATCCTGAATTTGATGATGGTGATTTAGAGAGTGAGCAAACTTCTTCTCTATCAAGAATTTGTGATATAGGGCTCACGCTATGGCAAGATGATCATGAACTTGATGATACTGATTTAGAGGGGGTGCATAGTAAAGTGCAATCTCTTGTTGATGAATATGATTGGTTTCATTGTGCCGATGATACACACAGGCCAGTAGATGAAATTTTCAATGTGCATGCTGAACTTTGTGCTATAGAAGTGCAAAGATATCTAGCTGAGGGTGAAAGACTTGAAGAGCAGTTTACTGTAGATGCATTTAGTATGCATGTCATATGTGAAAACACTCGTTAATTGCAGCAACCTGAGATGTACAGGATTGAGAAACCTTCTGAAGCAGTAGACCTAGATCTTATGTGCTTATTGGACAAAGCTTTGGAAGGGTTCTCAAACACATATGCTAAGGATATCAATCAATCCAGATTCATGCATGAGCCAATTTGTTCAGATGCAGTAGATGATGACCTTATGCAGTTTTTAGATGATGCACTACTTGATTTTGAGCCTCTATGATATAAAGAATCGTTTTGTGATGATCGGAATTTCAATACTAGTGAGAGTGAAGGTGCACTGCCAATGCTTTTACCTATGATTGATGATCAACAATTGGATGAGCCAGTTGCACAACGGATATGGTAGTATCTGATGCTACCTGATGCTATATGGAATCTGATGTTACCCTATGATGTAGGGGATTTTGAGCTAGCTTTTGACCCAGGAGGTGACAGATATCTGCATGGTCCTGGGCAATTGACTTATATGCCATATGATCCAGGCGGTTTGCATGAAGATTTGTGGGTTAATGTATGTTTATGCTCTACTAATTGGAAATTCTTGTATTTTCCCTATGATCCTGGAGGATGGTGCAAAATTTTTAAAGGAATGCTCAGAATAGGAGATATCATTGGGTTCCCGTTTGATCTCGGGGGCTACTGAAGTGCAAGTTCCAGATTTGAAAAGTACCAGTTATCTGTTGTAGCAGGTTGCATGGTACAAGGTTTTGTTTCTTAGTTCAATAAGATTACATGGTTGGCTTCCAGTTGATTTCTTTGAATAATTGATAAAGTATCTTCACATCTTTTGAGTTGGTTCTAGTACCAGAACTTGAGGTAAAAGACTTGACGGCCATTCCGTGTGCAGACAGAGTAAGGCATACTTGAGCTTGACAGGGTTCCTTAAAGAGAGCTTAATGGTCAAGCCGTGTGCATCATTAACTGGAGCACTTGAGTCTGGTAGGGTCACTAAACACGTTATCCATAATTGAATACTTTGAAGATAAGCCAGATACAATTCAGAGATTTTTTATGCACAGCTACCTAATGATTAAGCTAGAAAATTGATGGTAGGGTATAAGCCTTATTTCCTTTTTCATAATGTGAGTCTGATGATTGAAAGAGCTTAAGGTACCTGAAGCAAATGTATATTGAAGTGCTGTTGGCATAGACCGGACACTGTGCAGGTTCAGAGGGGGTGGATGTCACGCAGCTCCGCTTCCATGATACGAAAAAGAGCAGAGAAATGCAAGGTAAGCTTCTTTGAAGCCTACAAATTTAGTGAGAAGTGATCAGGGCTTGATAACAGGTCAAGTTTAATGATTAATGTATGCTAGATGCGGCTTTAAAGGGCCAACTGATTTCTTAATGATTCCAAAAAGGAGTATACTTAGAGTGAGCACAGATGGTATATTATGACCTAGAACTGCAGTGCTTGAAGTGCTCTACCGGCCTGTCTTTGCGGCTCGTCGATTGGAGCTACAGTGAAGAAGTTATGGCAGTTTGAAGTTTAAGTCGATTGCAGATCCGTACCAGATTGGGCAACTGCAGCTGAGGGGATAGAAATGAAATGAATGCACGGACCTGAAGTGATCACTTTGTGTAGCGCTTCTTTCTTTTCAGATCAGTGAGCGGAATCCCGGACGCCAAGATATTAGCCATTAAAGATTCACCGGGGGCCGGTTCCGTACCATTCCGGTCTGCTCGATCAGAGTGCGATCTGGGAATTTTTGAGCTTTATTGGGGTTTTGATATGCGGGAGCAGCAAATTCTTTAGGAGTATCACGCTCGGAATGACGTATTTTGGAATCCAATGATTGCTTGGAATGCCCATCACGACTGCGGTAAGGAGCTGGTCTATTTTCGTCGAGTGCCAAGGATTATACGAGATGCTGGAGACGGCAATAAAATTCACAAAGAGGGTCAAGGACTGCTGGAGAAAGGAGTTGTGCTTGGTATTGCTTTGCTTGGGTGAACATGTATGCCTAATATGAGCAATTAACTTCACAGATGATATTGTTGATCAAGCGCTATTGCGTAAAGATGTTGTGCCTTGCAAAAAGTTGGTAGACATGTATGTCAAATGTGGTGCCCTTAGGAGGGAATCCGACCACCCACTTAAGCAAAGGCCGCCCGATTAAAGGGCATGGCCAATGGCCACCCAAAGGTGCACAAAGGCCCATCAATAGTCGGCTGCCCACTATGAGCCCCAATGGCTGCCCAGGAGTTGAGGTCGCCTGCCAAGCTAAGGCCGCCCACTTGGTAAATTAAAAGGGGCCGCCTTATGTGTTAAGGAAGTGTGAACAAAGAAAAAAGAGGCATGGCGCAGCAGCATGCAGTGAATGCCGACGAGGGACGAGGGTGTGAGGCTCGCGCTGGCCAACATGCGCAGCGGATGAGCGTGGTGATGAGATGAAAACCTGTTAGCGGGCCTAGGCGAAGCTTTTCGATGCACATCATGCGGCGTTTAGTGCTCCTCCCTGGATGGGCTGCCACGTCATAGCTTCGACTCCCACACCACGTCACCGATGGCGCCGTCGTTGCATAAAAACAAAAGAGGGCTATTAATAGGGATAGAAACGAGTTGAAGGCAGCGAGAAAAGAAGAGGAGGCATAACGGGAGGGCTATAAACGAAATGCATAGCAGGCAAGCAAGGAGAAAAAGAACGAGGCAAGCAAGGAGGACGAGCTTGGCCGAAGCAATGGAATAAGCTTGAGGAAGCTCGAGGGCACAACGCCAAGCAGAAGGGAAGCTCGAGGGGAGAAAGGACTCTCTCCCACTTTCTCTCGCTCTCTCTCATATCTCTCTCGGCCCTTGAGATGCTTGAGGGAGATGAAGCAAAGGGGATTCAGGTGCTCGTAGAAGTAGAAGAGGGAAGCTTTCTCTCTTCTCTCGCTCTCAAGCTTGAACAAGGGTAGGACAAAGACTATTTCTCTCTTTCTCTGGATTAGAGAAACAAAGCAAAGGCTCGGAAAAGGGCAGAGTTAAGCAAGGAGTCAAGGCAGAAGAAAAAGGGTTAGAGATCAGGAAAGTAGGAAGTTACAGGATAATTGACAATAAGTGATGCTTAATGATTAAGGCAATGAGCAGAGTCGAAGCTTGCAGAATCCGCGAGGTATTTGAAGCAGATAAAGCGACAGGAGGAAATTTCTATAAACGTCATCAGTTAAAGATTGAATTAACATTATTTTAAGTTCAGTGTCGTTAACAACCCAGTTAATCCTGTAGAAGTCGGAGCGTAAACTCCTAGTTAGCAGCTGATCCAAGTGACGGCGTTGTTAACAGCCCGCCTTGGCTAAGGACTAAATTGTACTCAAAGTAATATTCAATTAATTGATGATTACGGTGATTGGGAGAGCTGTCACTGTCTCGTGTTCTCTCTCTCTTTAACACCTCCCACAGCGAGAGGCTCGGCACCTGCCCGGCTCACGTAGAGAACACATATCCCCCGACAACGTTGATTTAGAATTAAGCTTAAAGTTAATTTAAACAAAGATGTTATGACGCTTTCTTTTTCTTTCTTTGTGCTCGACTTTAGTATGGAAGACAAATATCTAGATCCCGCTTCTATGAGTGCAGATGAATTTATGGGCTTCATCACACGGATGACGCCCAATCAGATGGCAGATGCGTCTCAGTACTCAGTAGCCAGAGGCACGGGTACCACGCCTCTAGGCTTCTTACGCGAGGGTCCGACGCCTATGGGGGGGGGGGATGACTATGGGTACGATTCCTGCGAGGTCTCCCATCACGTCCGCTTCGACATCTAGGGGTACGACAGAGGTGGGTACGTCCTTATCTCCGTAGCACAGGTGCACTCGCCGATCTCAGCGA